>NC_135233.1:1058776651-1059082420 GCF_051348905.1 Ranitomeya variabilis
TGATTCCTGGTAGTAAGTTCCCTAAGGGATGACTTTTTAATTTATCTGTACCAGAACATGCCACTATGCGGAGTTATATAAAGGAGTCTTTGGAGAAGGGGCATATTCGCCAGTCCTCGTCCCCTTTGGGTGCGAGGTTCTTTTTTGTGGCCAAGAAGGATGGTTCTCTGAGACCCTGTATAGATTATCGCCTTCTAAATAAACTCACGGTCAAATTTCAGTATCCATTGCCACTGTTGTCCGATCTGTTTGCTCGGATTAGGGGGGCCAGTTGGTTCACCAAGATAGATCTTCGTGGAGCGTATAATCTTGTGCGTATAAAGCAGGGCGATGAATGGAAAACAGCATTTAATACGCCAGAAGGCCATTTTGAGTACTTGGTGATGCCTTTTGGGCTTTCTAATGCCCCTTCTGTGTTCCAGTCCTTCATGCACGACATCTTCCGAGAGTATCTGGATAGATTTATGATTGTGTACCTGGATGATATTTTGGTCTTTTCTGATGATTGGGAATCTCATGTGAAGCAGGTCAGGATGGTATTTCAGGTCCTGCGAGCCAATGCCTTGTTTGTGAAGGGCTCTAAATGTCTCTTCGGAGTCCAGAAGGTTTCCTTTTTGGGCTTTATTTTTTCTCCTTCTACCATTGAGATGGATCCAGTCAAGGTCCAGGCTATTTATGACTGGACTCAACCTACATCGGTGAAGAGTCTTCAGAAGTTCTTGGGTTTTGCTAATTTTTACCGTCGCTTCATCACTAATTTTTCCAGTGTGGTTAAGCCTTTGACGGATTTGACCAAGAAGGGTTCTGATGTGACGAATTGGTCTCCTGCGGCTGTGGAGGCCTTTCAGGAGCTGAAACGTTGGTTTTCTTCAGCTCCTGTCTTGCGTCAGCCGGATGTCTCTATTCCCTTCCAGGTCGAGGTTGATGCTTCTGAGATTGGAGCAGGGGCTGTCTTGTCACAGAGAAGCTCTGATGGCTCTGTGATAAGACCATGTGCTTTCTTTTCAAGAAAGTTTTTGCCTGCCGAGCGGAATTATGATGTTGGTAATCGGGAGTTGTTGGCAATGAAGTGGACATTTGAGGAGTGGCGACATTGGCTTGAGGGAGCCAAACATCGTGTGGTGGTCTTGACGGATCACAAGAATTTGTCTTATCTCGAGTCTGCTAAACGGTTAAATCCTAGACAGGCTCGATGGTCGCTGTTTTTCTCCCGTTTCGATTTCGTGGTTTCATACCTTCCGGGTTCGAAAAACGTGAAGGCTGATGCCCTTTCTAGGAGCTTTGTGCCTGACTCTCCGGGAGTTTCTGAACCAGCTGGTATCCTCAGAGAGGGGGTGATTTTGTCTGCCATCTCCCCTGATTTGCGACGGGTGCTGCAGGAATTTCAGGCCAATAGACCTGACCGTTGTCCACCGGAGAGACTGTTTGTCCCGGATAGATGGACCAGTAGAGTCATTTCCGAGGTTCATTCTTCGGTGTTGGCGGGTCATCCTGGGATTTTTGGTACCAGGGATTTGGTGGCTAGGTCCTTTTGGTGGCCTTCCTTGTCGCGGGATGTGCTTTCCTTTGTGCAGTCCTGTGGGATTTGTGCTCGGGCCAAGCCTTGCTGTTCTCGTGCCAGTGGATTGCTTTTGCCTTTGCCTGTCCCGAAGAGGCCCTGGATGCATATTTCCATGGATTTTATTTCAGATCTTCCAGTCTCGCAGAGGATGTCTGTTATCTGGGTGGTTTGTGATCGTTTTTCTAAAATGGTCCATTTGGTGCCCTTGCCTAAGCTGCCTTCCTCCTCCGATTTAGTTCCACTGTTTTTTCAGAATGTGGTTCGTTTGCATGGTATTCCTGAGAACATTGTGTCTGACAGAGGATCCCAGTTTGTGTCCAGATTTTGGCAGTCCTTTTGTGCTAAGATGGGCATTATCTTTTTTGTCGGCCTTCCATCCTCAGACGAATGGCCAAACCGAACGAACTAATCAGACCTTGGAAACTTATCTGAGATGTTTTGTTTCTGCTGATCAGGATGATTGGGTGACTTTTTTGCCAGTGGCTGAGTTTGCCCTCAATAATCGGGCTAGTTCTGCTACTTTGGTTTCGCCTTTTTTTTGTAATTCTGGTTTTCATCCTCGTTTTTCCTCAGGTCAGGTTGAGCCTTCTGACTGTCCTGGGGTGGATTCTGTGGTGGATAGGTTGCAGCAGATTTGGAACCACGTGGTGGACAATTTGACGTTGTCACAAGAGAAGGCTCAACGCTTTGCTAACCGCCGTCGCTGTGTGGGTCCCCGACTTCGTGTGGGGGATTTGGTGTGGTTGTCTTCTCGTTATGTTCCTATGAAGGTTTCCTCTCCTAAGTTCAAGCCTCATTTCATCGGTCCTTATAAGATTTTGGAAATCCTCAACCCTGTGTCATTTCGTTTGGACCTCCCAGCATCGTTTGCCATTCACAATGTGTTCCATAGGTCATTGTTGCGGAGATATGTGGTGCCTGTGGTTCCTTCTGTTGATCCTCCTGCTCCGGTCTTGGTCGAGGGAGAATTGGAGTATGTGGTGGAGAAGATCTTGGATTCTCGTGTTTCGAGACGGAAGCTTCAGTACTTGGTTAAATGGAAGGGCTATGGTCAGGAGGATAATTCCTGGGTTGTCGCCTCTGATGTCCATGCGGCCGATTTGGTTCGTGCCTTTCATTCGGCTCGTCCTAATCGGCCTGGGGGCTCTGGTGAGGGTTCGGTGACCCCTCCTCAAGGGGGGGATACTGTTGTGAATTCCGTCTGGGCTCCCTCTGGTGGCCTTTAGTGATACTGCGGGTCTGTAGCAGGGCTCAGCTGCCTCATTTCCTGCTATGCTGGTTCCTATTTAACTCCACCTGGACCTTTACTTGTTGCCTGCTGTCGTTGTATTCAGTACTGGTTGTGATCTCTCCTGGACTTCCCTGGTGACCTGTCTCCTTCTGGAGAAGCTAAGTCTTGCTAGTTCTTTTGCTCATTGTTTCCTTGAAAATATTTCTCAGTATATGATGAGTTCAGTCCAGCTTGCTTATATGTGATTTTTCGCTTGCTGGTAGCTCTGGGGTGCAGAGTGCGCCCCTCACATCGTGAGTCGGTGTGGGGGTTCTTGTATTTTCTGCGTGGATAGTTTTTGATAGTATTTTGTACTGACCGCACAGATCCCTTGCTATCTTCTGTCTATTTAGTGTTAGCGGGCCTCATTTGCTAAAAACCTGTTTTCATTCCTAAGTTTGTATTTTCCCCTTAACTCACCGTTATTATTTGTGGGGGGCTGTCTAAACTTTGGGGTTATTTCTCTGAGGCAAGTGAGGCTTTGCTTTCTCTCTAGGGGTAGCTAGTTTCTCAGGCTGTGAAGAGGCGTCTAGGTTTTTAGGTAACGCTCCACGGCTGCCTTTAGTGTGTGTGGATAGGATCAGGATTGCGGTCAGTATAGTTCCCACATCCCCAGAGCTTGTCCTAATATTCAGGTTTACCTATCAGGTCAGTTTTGTGATCCTAACCACCGGATCATAACAAGGTACACTTCAACTGTGAGAGACCGAATCTTTAAAAAAATCCAGAAAATCACATTGTATCGTTTTCCATAATTAATTTGCATTTTGTTGCATGATGTAAGTATTTGGTCATCTAGCAACCAGCAAGAATTCTGTCTCTCACAGACCTGTTAGTTTTTCTTTAAGGAGCCTCCTACTCTGCACTCATTACCTGTATTATTTGCACCTATTTGAACTCATGCACATGCCCGATTTTTTCACAGCACGCTTACGAGCACAGCACGCCTCCGATAATTGAATCGCACTCCTTTTAAGTTTACTGATCCTTGAAATAAATCAAACCACACACATAAGACATCCAAGTGCCGTCCAATTTTCATGAACTGAGAGAATGGAGAAACATTTTTTTTTATTATTTCTCCATATCCAAGAAAAACAGATTCCACTCTGATCATACTCTGTTCATACTCAGATCAGAGACTTATTGGCATAATCGGACCCCTTTTCCTCGGATAGAGAACATACAGTCACTTGGTCCAAGACTGATATGGAATGATAAAATATGGCTACAATTCAGTTGTTTGAATTATCCCTAAGTAACATACGAAAGAGATATTGAATCCTATCCAACCTTTAAGCAACTTGACTTTAAGGCTAGGGCCACCCGAACATTTTTTCTCCATCTGAGAAATGCGGTCCAAGTATTCTGATTATGGTATGAACAAAGTTTGATTAGATTTTTTTAGACTTCCTAGCAAGTCCACATTGCCTGCAGAGTGCAGCCAACATTAATAACTTAGCATAACACATGGCTTTACATTGTTATAACATAGCTTAGGTAACCAGGTCCTATTTCCACCCCATCAGAGTCAGCGATAAATCACAGCAACCAGTAAAGCATACTATGTATCAGTCCTAAGCAGTTCAAGATGTAACAGTGAGGCTTTGGTGGCAATAATCTTTAAAATGGCTGTCCATGTGGGAAATTTATGGCATATCAAAAGGATATGAAACCTGCATCTATCTGAAGAACATGGTTTGTTGCAATGTGTCAAGCCATGCACACTTACTCCATTAATTTCAGTTGATGCTCCAAAAATTGCCAAGCAAAAGATTCTTGCCTCGGCATCACTTCTTGCTTTCCAAAAACTCTATATATTCTGCAACCCACATTCCTGCCACTTTCACACATAGATGCATATTACTTGAACTCCTGCTCACAGAGAATCATAAAATGATGGTTATTTCAAAGCCACTAGTTCTACTCCCTAATCTTGACTAATGTTGGGCTAAATGAAAAGGTGAAGAAGGACACATCTACTTTGGTATATCTAATTCAAGATCTGAAGGGTCGATGCCTGACATAGGGATTGAAAATACATCTAGGAAAGAATTGCTATGTCATACTCCACTCACATAGCCCATATACTAAACCCCAGGGGCATTACAGGCCCATGTGGGAGGGGGACCGCCAATGCCAATATCACCTGGATGTGTGTCCTCGGCTAATCGGGGAACTGCAGCTGATGTCGGCTTGACAGTGAGACTGGCGCATGGCAGTAACATCTTTTGTCGGCTCCTGTGCTGGGTACAGAAGAGGGACGCCATGTGGTGTGGGAGTGAAGAAGGTGAGAGTAGCTGCTTGTTTCTTTTTAAAATATGCTGGAGAGGAAAGAAAGGTGATCAGGATGGGGTATTATACCAGAAGGAGGGATATTATATCAGGATGGGGACCAGGATGGGGGGCATTATTACTGGAAGGGGCCCAGGATGGGGGAGATTATTACAAGAAGGAGCCAGGATGGTGGACATTACTACATGGGGAAGAACATGTATGTCTTTATAGGATCTAAAACGCAATAAGGGCCCATACATCCAACCAGCATGCAGGTGGGGGGCCAAATTTTGCACCGAGGCCCTATGGACTCAAGTTATGCCACTACTAAAATCATATACCATGGCGTAAGAATGTTTCTTTTATTTTTGCCAAATTCTTAATCCTTGCTCTCTTTTTCTGCTGCTAACATAGCCACAATTCTGTAATAAATTTGCATAAGGCATTTCCAATCTTAACCCTTGTACCAAACACATGCTTGAATCATTGTCTGGATTTTTAGACTAAGCAGTACAGCAGAAAATGTGGATTTAGAATCCAGCTGAGCATGAAGCACGGCACCCTTCCTTGCCTACAACAATTTATTTTCTGTACAGTTTATCTAGAATTCATTGGCTATATTCTCATGCAAAGTTCTAGTAAGTTCCAGCATATATCAAGCCTGACTTCACATCCACTAGAGCACTATATTTTCTAAACTTTTCTAGCACAAGCAGAGATTTAGTTCTTATCCAAGTCTGATCCATGGATCCATCAAGAAGAAGAAATATTAGTGTTGTGCATTGAGCAGTAAAGAGAAAAGAATAGCTTTATTTAATAAGCCACCTTTAGAGTAAATCTTAACAGTTCTATAGACCTGTTCTTTATTTACGCAGTAAAGCACAAAGAATCTGAGATGAATTCTTCAAAGTTAATTTCTTCCTTTACGATTGTAAATATATGGAATTTACTGTCAGGGGTGCAGCTGTAAGGAGTACAGATGTAATAATAAGACCTGCTACCTGATGCTTAAGGGGGTCCAATGGCCTCATTAGAAGATATTGGTCTATCAACACTTGATAGATTGAAATATAACATTATGTATTGTTTCTGATCTCAAATTCTTCTATAAACCTTGTTTTTGTATGAGACCTGTCACCACTTCTTGGATTTTAGTTTTAGGAAATACCTTATTTAATTTTTTTTTAAATAAAAAAAAAACTATTTTCTTTGTTGCTTTGTTATTCATTTTGAATATTTATCAATAAATTGACAACTGATTGTTACTAGTGATGGGCGAACCCTCCGATGTTTGGGATTGGTGGGTTCGCCCAAGTTTTTTGTAAAGTTCGATTTCGGGGCCGGACATGACATGAACTTGCATCTGAACCTCGAACTCAGACTTTACATATATGGGATGGGGCGGGGGAGGGGAAATGTAGCAGCTGACCGACAGCACAACAGATAGACGGATGCACGTCCTAGTTCCACTGGACCCCCATGGAGCATAAACATACCATATGAGAAAGGAAGGACAGCATCCAATCCAGGTGAAAGTATTCAATGAAATCCTTTATTCGCCACGGTGCAACGTTTCGACCCAGATGGGTCTTTATCAAGCATCCACACCTGTCCAGCGACGCGTCCTCCCGCCCCGCTGTCTCCCGGCCACATCTGCCTCCGGGTCCGCTCATTAACTGCTGGCAGTATTCACTGCTCTCAGCAGTCTTCGGCTTTTTCCGGCAGTGTTCGTGCGGTGTCACCGCACAAAAACTGCCGGAAAAAGACGATGACTGCCGAATGCAGTGAATATCGGCAGAAGGTAATGAGCGGACCCGGAAGCAGATGCGGCCGGGAGACAGCAGGACGGGAGGACGCGTCACTGGACAGGTAAGTATAATTATAATGTTTATTATTAACTTTCTGTTTTTTTTTACAGCCCAAACTGGACCTGAAACTAAGTTAACTTTACGTGGTTTCACCGATTTTTTTATTTTTTTATAATTTGGCATATAGGGCGTGATTTTCCTTGGGTTTCCCAAGTCCCATGTTTGGATCCGTGTGACCGAACACTATGTGTTACAGTTCAGGTTCACCAATCCCTATTTGTTACCATTCCTCATAAATAGAGGCATGGTCATGCATAATCTGGCACTCAAAGACTCAAGACTCCAGGTAGAAGGTCTTTGAGGAGACTGGCAAACGTTCATATCTACTATTATGTCTTTGAGGGAAACAGCAGAGCATTTTTTCATACTTCCATATTTTAAATATTATTGATTTAATGACCTTTGGCTCGATCTCGAGCCATGGCAACTTGATGTATGAATGATCTGTAGGAAGAACGATCTTGTGCAAGCCTAGATAGGTCCACCAGAGTCTTCTCAGCCATTATCTTGGTAGTTTCTAGCCATTGGGTTGCTGGTCTTCCTCTTCAGCATAAAAAAAACAAACACAAAAATTAGGCTTAACTTGAGTTGGTGCACATGCAGAGGTTAAAGGCATGTTCACATTGGCCACAAAACATTAAAACCTACAAGAGAAAAAAGTAAGCAAAAACCCTGATATAACTAAGTAAAAAAAGTGCATTTAAATAACACAGAGTTTTTAGTAATACTGTTTTTTGATCAAAAAATAGCAGAAAAGCCATCCCACCTCGTCAAGGTAACTCTGATCGGGACAGTCCTACACTGTCTAATATTAAAACCTTACCATGCGTCAATGTTGACCTCAGTGTGAATAAGGGCAGACAAAAGGACTGGGCCCAACCAGTGAAACACTAGACTGTGGAAGCCTTATATATGATCTCGAGCTCAGAAACGGAGGCCACACCCTGGCTTGCACAGAATGCAAGTTATATCAGGGTTTTTGCTTACTTTTTTTCTCTTGTAGGTTTTAATGTTTTGTGGCCAATGTGAACATGCGTTTAACCTCTGCATGTGTACCAACTCAAGTTAAGCTAAATTTTTGTGTTTTTTTTCTCTGTATTGTTGCATTCTGTGCAAGCCAGGGTGTGGCCTCCCTGTTTCTGAGCTTGAGATCATATATATGGCTTCCACAGTCTAGTGTTTCAATGGTTGGGCCCAGTCCGTTTGTCTGCCCTTATTCACACTGAGGTCAACATTGACACATGGTAAGGTTTTAATATTACACAGTGTAGGACTGTCCCGATCAGAGTTACCTTGACGAGGTGGGATGGCTTTTGTGCTATTTTTTGATCAAAAAACAGTATTACTAAAAACTCTGTTATTTAAATGCACTTTTGCTTTTTTACTTAGTTATATCAAGGTTTTTGCTTACTTTTTTTCTCTTGTAAGTTTTAATTAATTCCTCTTCAGCATGTTGCTTCTACAGTATTCCTCTAATCATGATGTCCTTCTCCAGTAATTTGTTATGGTTCTCAATGGCAAGAGAACATAGCCCAGCATACATAGGAACTAGCTCTTGGAAGGATGGAAACTTAAACTGACCATGAACTAAACCTGCCGCACAACTAACAGTAGCCGGGTAGCGTAGCCTGCGTTTTATCCCTAGACGCCCAGCGCCGGCCGGAGGACTAACTAATCCTGGCAGAGGAAAATATAGTCCTGGCTCACCTCTAGAGAAATTTCCCCGAAAGGCAGACAGAGGCCCCCACATATATTGGCGGTGATTTAAGATGAAAATGACAAACGTAGTATGAAAATAGGTTTAGCAAAATCGAGGTCCGCTTACTAGATAGCAGGAAGACAGAAAGGGTACTTTCATGGTCAGCTGAAAACCCTATCAATACACCATCCTGAAATTACTTTAAGACTCTAGTATTAACTCATAACATCAGAGTGGAAATTTCAGATCACAAGAGCTTTCCAGACACAGAAACGAAACTGCAGCTGTGAACTGGAACAAAATGCAAAAAACAAACAAGGACAAAAGTCCGACTTAGCTGGAAGTTGTCTGGTAGCAGGAACATGCACAGAAAGGCTTCTGATTACAATGTTGACCGGCATGGAAGTGACAGAGGAGCAAGGTTAAATAGCGACTCCCACATCCTGATGGGAACAGGTGAACAGAGGGGATGATGCACACAAGTTCAATTCCACCAGTGGCCACCGGGGAAGCCCAAAATCCAATTTCACAACAGTACCCCCCCCTCAAGGAGGGGGCACCGAACCCTCAGCAGAACCACCAGGGCGACCAGGATGAGCCCTATGAAAGGCACGGACCAGATCGGAGGCATGAACATCAGAGGCAGTCACCCAAGAATTATCCTCCTGACCGTATCCCTTCCATTTGACCAGATACTGGAGTTTCCGTCTGGAAACACGGGAGTCCAAGATTTTTTCCACAACGTACTCCAACTCGCCCTCAACCAACACCGGAGCAGGAGGCTCAACGGAAGGCACAACCGGTACCTCATACCTGCGCAACAATGACCGATGAAAAACATTATGAATAGAAAAAGATGCAGGGAGGTCCAAACGGAAGGACACAGGGTTAAGAATCTCCAATATCTTGTACGGGCCGATGAACCGAGGCTTAAACTTAGGAGAAGAAACCCTCATAGGGACAAAACGAGAAGACAACCACACCAAGTCCCCGACACAAAGCCGAGGACCAACCCGACGCCGGCGGTTGGCAAAAAGCTGAGTCTTCTCCTGGGACAACTTCAAATTGTCCACCACCTGCCCCCAAATCTGATGCAACCTCTCCACCACAGCATCCACTCCAGGACAATCCGAAGATTCCACCCGACCGGAGGAAAATCGAGGATGAAACCCCGAATTACAGAAAAAAGGAGACACCAAGGTGGCAGAGCTGGCCCGATTATTGAGGGCAAACTCCGCTAAAGGCAAAAAAGCAACCCAATCATCCTGATCTGCAGACACAAAACACCTCAAATATGTCTCCAAAGTCTGATTCGTCCGCTCGGTCTGGCCATTAGTCTGAGGATGGAAAGCAGACGAGAAAGACAAATCTATGCCCATCCTAGCACAGAATGCCCACCAAAATCTAGACACGAATTGGGTTCCTCTGTCAGAAACGATATTCTCCGGAATACCATGCAAACGAACCACATTTTGAAAAAACAGAGGAACCAACTCGGAAGAAGAAGGCAACTTAGGCAGGGGAACCAAATGGACCATCTTAGAGAAACGGTCACACACCACCCAGATGACAGACATCTTCTGAGAAACAGGAAGATCCGAAATAAAATCCATCGAGATGTGCGTCCAAGGCCTCTTCGGGATAGGCAAGGGCAACAACAATCCACTAGCCCGAGAACAACAAGGCTTGGCCCGAGCACAAACGTCACAAGACTGCACAAAGCCTCGTACATCTCGTGACAGGGAAGGCCACCAGAAGGACCTTGCCACCAAATCCCTGGTACCAAAGATTCCAGGATGACCTGCCAACGCAGAAGAATGAACCTCAGAAATGACTTTACTGGTCCAATCATCAGGAACAAACAGTCTACCAGGTGGGCAACGATCAGGTCTATCCGCCTGAAAATCCTGCAAGGCCCGCCGCAGGTCTGGAGAAACGGCAGACAATATCACTCCATCCTTAAGGATACCTGTAGGTTCAGAATTACCAGGGGAGTCAGGCTCAAAACTCCTAGAAAGGGCATCCGCCTTAACATTCTTAGAACCCGGTAGGTATGACACCACAAAATTAAACCGAGAGAAAAACAACGACCAGCGCGCCTGTCTAGGATTCAGGCGTCTGGCGGACTCAAGATAAATTAAATTTTTGTGGTCGGTCAATACCACCACCTGATGTCTAGCCCCCTCAAGCCAATGACGCCACTCCTCAAAAGCCCACTTCATGGCCAAAAGCTCTCGATTCCCAATATCATAATTCCGCTCGGCGGGCGAAAATTTACGAGAAAAAAAAGCACAAGGTTTCATCACGGAGCAGTCGGAACTTCTTTGCGACAAAACCGCCCCAGCTCCGATTTCAGAAGCGTCGACCTCAACCTGAAAAGGAAGAGCAACATCAGGCTGACGCAACACAGGGGCGGAAGAAAAGCGGCGCTTAAGCTCCCGAAAGGCCTCCACAGCAGCAGGGGACCAATCAGCAACATCAGCACCCTTCTTAGTCAAATCAGTCAATGGTTTAACAACATCAGAAAAACCAGCAATAAATCGACGATAAAAGTTAGCAAAGCCCAAAAATTTCTGAAGACTCTTAAGAGAAGAGGGTTGCGTCCAATCACAAATAGCCCGAACCTTGACAGGATCCATCTCGATGGAAGAGGGGGAAAAAATGTATCCCAAGAAGGAAATCTTTTGAACCCCAAAAACGCACTTAGAACCCTTCACACACAAGGAATTAGACCGCAAAACCTGAAAAACCCTCCTGACCTGCTGGACATGAGAGTCCCAGTCATCCGAAAAAATCAGAATATCATCCAGATACACGATCATAAATTTATCCAAATAATCACGGAAAATGTCATGCATAAAGGACTGAAAGACTGAAGGGGCATTTGAAAGGCCAAAAGGCATCACCAAATACTCAAAGTGGCCCTCGGGCGTATTAAATGCGGTTTTCCACTCATCCCCCTGCTTAATTCGCACCAAATTATACGCCCCACGGAGATCTATCTTAGAGAACCACTTGGCCCCCTTTATGCGAGCAAACAAATCAGTCAGCAGTGGCAACGGATATTGATATTTAACCGTGATTTTATTCAAAAGCCGATAATCAATACACGGCCTCAAAGAGCCATCTTTCTTAGACACAAAGAAAAAACCGGCTCCTAAGGGAGATGACGAAGGACGAATATGTCCCTTTTCCAAGGACTCCTTTATATATTCTCGCATAGCAGCATGTTCAGGCACAGACAGATTAAATAAACGACCCTTAGGGTATTTACTACCCGGAATCAAATCTATGGCACAATCGCACTCCCGGTGCGGAGGTAATGAACCAAGCTTAGGTTCTTCAAAAACGTCACGATAGTCAGACAAGAATTCAGGAATCTCAGAGGGAATAGATGACGAAATGGAAACCAAAGGTACGTCCCCATGCATCCCCTTACATCCCCAGCTTAACACAGACATAGCGTTCCAGTCGAGGACTGGGTTATGAGATTGCAGCCATGGCAATCCAAGCACCAACACATCATGTAGATTATACAGCACAAGAAAGCGAATAATCTCCTGATGATCCGGATTAATTCGCATAGTTACTTGTGTCCAGTATTGTGGTTTATTACTAGCCAATGGGGTGGAGTCAATCCCCTTCAGAGGTATAGGAGTTTCAAGAGGCTCTAAATCATACCCACAGCGTTTGGCAAAGGACCAATCCATAAGACTCAAAGCGGCGCCAGAGTCGACATAGGCATCCGCGGTAATAGATGATAAAGAACAAATCAGGGTCACAGATAGAATAAACTTAGACTGAAAAGTGCCAATTGAAACTGACTTATCAAGCTTCTTAGTACGCTTAGAGCATGCTGATATAACATGAGTTGAATCACCACAATAAAAGCACAACCCATTTTTTCGTCTAAAATTCTGCCGTTCGCTTCTGGACAGAATTCTATCACATTGCATATTCTCTGGCGTCTTCTCAGTAGACACCGCCAAATGGTGCACAGGTTTGCGCTCCCGCAGACGTCTATCGATCTGGATAGCCATTGTCATGGACTCATTCAGACCCGCAGGCACAGGGAACCCCACCATAACATCCTTAACGGCATCAGAGAGACCCTCTCTGAAATTCGCCGCCAGGGCGCACTCATTCCACTGAGTAAGCACAGACCATTTACGGAATTTTTGGCAGTATATTTCAACTTCATCTTGCCCCTGAGATAGGGACATCAAGGCTTTTTCCGCCTGAAGCTCTAAATGAGGTTCCTCATAAAGCAACCCCAAGGCCAGAAAAAACGCATCCACATTGAGCAACGCAGGATCCCCTGGAGCCAATGCAAAAGCCCAATCTTGAGGGTCGCCCCGGAGCAAGGAAATCACAATCCTGACCTGCTGAGCAGGATCTCCAGCAGAGCGAGATTTCAGGGACAAAAACAACTTGCAATTATTTTTGAAATTTTGAAAGCAAGATCTATTCCCCGAGAAAAATTCAGGCAAAGGAATTCTAGGTTCAGATATAGGAACATGAACAACAAAATCTTGTAAATTTTGAACTTTTGTGGTGAGATTATTCAAACCTGCAGCTAAACTCTGAATATCCATTTTAAACAGGTGAACACAGAGCCATTCCAGGATTAGAAAGAGAGAGAGAGAGGAAGGCTGCAATATAGGCAGACTTGCAAGTGATTCAATTGAAAGCACACTCAGAACTGAAGGAAAAAAAAAAAAAAAAAATTTTTCAGCAGACTTCTTTTTTCTCTCCTTTCTCTGCCAATTAATTTAACCCTTTGTGGGCCGGTCAAACTGTTATGGTTCTCAATGGCAAGAGAACATAGCCCAGCATACATAGGAACTAGCTCTTGGAAGGATGGAAACTTAAACTGACCATGAACTAAACCTGCCGCACAACTAACAGTAGCCGGGTAGCGTAGCCTGCGTTTTATCCCTAGACGCCCAGCGCCGGCCGGAGGACTAACTAATCCTGGCAGAGGAAAATATAGTCCTGGCTCACCTCTAGAGAAATTTCCCCGAAAGGCAGACAGAGGCCCCCACATATATTGGCGGTGATTTAAGATGAAAATGACAAACGTAGTATGAAAATAGGTTTAGCAAAATCGAGGTCCGCTTACTAGATAGCAGGAAGACAGAAAGGGTACTTTCATGGTCAGCTGAAAACCCTATCAATACACCATCCTGAAATTACTTTAAGACTCTAGTATTAACTCATAACATCAGAGTGGCAATTTCAGATCACAAGAGCTTTCCAGACACAGAAACGAAACTGCAGCTGTGAACTGGAACAAAATGCAAAAAACAAACAAGGACAAAAGTCCGACTTAGCTGGAAGTTGTCTGGTAGCAGGAACATGCACAGAAAGGCTTCTGATTACAATGTTGACCGGCATGGAAGTGACAGAGGAGCAAGGTTAAATAGCGACTCCCACATCCTGATGGGAACAGGTGAACAGAGGGGATGATGCACACAAGTTCAATTCCACCAGTGGCCACCGGGGGAGCCCAAAATCCAATTTCACAACAGTAATTGCTCTCTTCACATGATGTGTCTGAAGCAGACAAGTCATAGCTTGGTGATCCTTGCTTAGGGTGACATGTCTGGCTTGATTTACTCCAAGATTTATTTGTTATTCTTTTTACCATCCATGGTATCAATAACATCCTTCTCCAGCACCACATTTCAAAAGCAATTCTTCTTTCTTGTTTGTTTATGGTCATGTTTTCGCATCCATGTTACTACGTGAATGCCACTTTAAGTAAATTTGCAATTTCTTTTAATAGGACAAGATTATTCCTGTTATCTCCCTGGTAATCTATAGACTATACTTGATGATTTCAGTGATAAACCTAGAATAAGTGAGTAGAAATAGAGTCATGTTATCTTGGTTCTTAAATTAATAAGTGTTGTTCCCTCTTTGAATGTTTGCCAAATTCTACCACATTCTAAATATGTCATATAAATGTCATTACTCAAGTTTTTTTTCCCAAAAATGGGCCTCAAATGCAGAGGGTTTCTGCATATAAGCCACTCTATAAGCTATTCTGCTAGGTCTCATCGGCATCCAATAATTGGAGATTCAAATGTTGGTTGGCATGCTTCTGTCTCCAGTGCAACAAAAACACATTGTTTTGGCACTGCAAATGGGATTAAGTGTGACTGTGGTGTGATTTGTGGTGTTATTCCAAGCTATGTTGTAAATTTAGCTGCAAAGTATGATCTGTATTATGATCAAATTGGAGTGACATAGATTATTATCTTAATATATATACTTACCTTGTAATGTTTTCACATCCTGTTCCATCCAGATGTGTCCGGATCCCAGAATTCCGAGTGGTGGAAGTTCACCGACCATCATATTGGCACACCCAAGTGATGGGTGTCTCAATATGGAAACTGTTGGTGGTACCAGCCTCTTGCGTGGTACCACCAGTGGAACACCGTCTCCACACACACACACACACACACACACTGTATACGCCGTACGCACCACACACACACACTGTATATGACGTACGCACCACACACGCACTGTATACGCTGTAATCACCACACACACTCACACACACACTGTATACGCCGTACGCAGCCTCTTATGCGGTATCACCAGCAGAACACGCCGCCACCAGGATCAGTCGAATGATTTACTGCCATGTTTGTACAGGAGAAGCACATGCGCAGTTTTAATGTGACCGCCACTATCTGTCTGCACAAAGATGGCGGCGGTCTGATTTACTGCACCTGCGCAAATTCCGCGCAGGTGCAGTGAATCATTCGGCTGATCCCGGCGGCAGATGCACGACGTGTCTACAGGCAGAAGAAGCCGGTCACACTAAAGGGGTTTTCCCACGAACAAAAGTTCATTTTAAAAATTGTCTATGTCTGACCGTGTACGAGAGCACATGGGGTACACAGGTCAAGGAAGAGATGACATGAGAGGAGAAGACAGCAGATGAGGGAGAGAGAAAGCGCACAGTGGTGAGAGAGACAGAGCACAGGGGGGAGACAGCTCAAACGGGACAGCACATGAGGGGAGAACATAGCACAGGAAGGAGAGAGACAGCAGACAAGGGGGATATCACGTGGGGTACACACAGGGCTGGACTGGGACTAAAATTCTGCCCTGGCATTTGAAGTTACACAGGCCCACTTGTCACATGGTGATTGTATAATATCTTTGTACACTTGTAGGTTACAAAAAGTGAGAGGAGTGTAACACGACTATATAACATATAATCACAGCTGTATCCAGCATTACAACTCAGTCCTATTTATTGCTTTTAGTTGCAGTACCAAGAAAAGCCGCTACTTTACCTACTTAACTGGATCTCGGAGATAATGAAGGGATGAGACAACCAAAGGCTATGGAACCTCATTCTGATGCTCCATATATTTTGCCTACAGCCACTTTTGGTTCCGCTGCGCAGCACGAGACCCGGTGACTCTGAAGAGCGGTGACATCAGTAACATCACCACTCTTCGGATATTCCTGGTCTTGCGCTGAGCTCGGCGACTGTGAAGAGCAGTATTGTTACTACCGTCACCGCTCTTCAGAGTCGCTGGGTCTCGCCAGGTCTGGGCTAGTAGTGGGGGTGTCTGATAGACACCTCTCCATTACTTACACCAGGGATTGATAGCAGCTGACATTACGCAACTGACATCAACCCCAAAAATCATTACACATTCCAGAATTAAATGCTTTGGCAGCTGGGAAAAGCAGTAGAGTTAGCGCTATTCCCAGGCATCGGGTGCTAACTACAACTGTCATCATCCT
Organism: Ranitomeya variabilis; assembly: GCF_051348905.1. Classification (NCBI taxonomy): domain Eukaryota; kingdom Metazoa; phylum Chordata; class Amphibia; order Anura; family Dendrobatidae; genus Ranitomeya; species Ranitomeya variabilis. The sequence goes on from NC_135233.1 coordinate 1,058,793,106, forward strand.
TGCCTTATCTCCCTGCGAAGCATTTCTGTTGTATTTACATGCACTGATCTCAAGCCACTAAACGAGTGTGATCGACAATACTGAAGTCGTTCGCTTGTTTCCCGGCATCTTTACACCAACTGAGAAAGAATGAAGGGAACAGAACAATCACAATTAGATCAAACTATCAACATACAGTATCATGTTATCAGCAGCACATCTACAGTTTATACCAGCGATGTGCTGCAGAGAACAAGGATTTCTATTCCCACATAAACAATCCAATCACTCGATGAATAACAGCATTTTGCTTGTTTAGTATAATACACCCCATAGTCCTCCATATATTATAATGTGCACCTCAGTCCTCCATATAGAAAAATACACTCCTCAGTCCTCTATATAGTATAATACACTCCTCAGTTCTCCATATAGTATAATACACTCCTCAGTCCTCAATATAGTATAATACACTCCCCAGTCCTCCATATAGTATAATTCACTCCTCATAGTCCTCCATATATTAAAATACACTGCTCAGTCCTCCATATGGTATAATACACTCTTCATAGTGCTCCATATAGTATAATATACTGCAACAGTCCTCCAAATAGTATAATACACTCCTCATAGTGCTCCATATAGTATAATGCACTGCCATTGTCATCCATGTAGTACAATTCACTTCCCATAGTATAATGCACCCCATAGTTCTTCATATAGTATAATGTATTCCCCATAGTCCTTGATACAGTATAATGCAGCCCACATATAGTATAATGATGCTAAGAGAAAGCTGGCTGACGGGCATGACAAAACCTCCAAGACGTGACAGGCGGGCTCAAGCCACTCTTCTAGTTTTGAAGACCAAAATGCAAAAGGATCCAAACCCCCTCTGATGACATCGATATTGAGATAGAGATACTTCTGCACCATTTTCTCCAGTCATTCACTATGTGTCAGTGGCTTTATAGTGCTTATTCTATGTCTGGGTTTTTTTGCTACCTGATGAAGGCTGCACTGTAAAAATAGCAGCCGAAACGCATTGTACTGTATTTTAAAAATATAATTTATTTATTTATTTATTTTTTTCCTTTTTTTGTTTTGAGAAAATAACTGAATTTTTATTAACATTTTTCACTGGAAGTGGATACATTCAAAAAATCCTAAGGTGATTAGGGCCACATTTGCTTGGAGTTTATTTTCCCTTTGAATTCGCCACCTATGTGGATCCGAAGCAGGATCAACACATAGTTCTCCAAAGTGAGCTGCACACCTTATTGGATTATACAACATGCGGAGAAGAGTTACCTAAAGAATTGATTCCTTGAGAATCTCAACGTGCATTTCTTACCGAATGAAGGTGAGCATAGCCACAACTAAAATAATTTTTTTACTGTTGGTAAAAACATATGACGCTCAGAGATAGCACCGCACTTGACTCTTTTTTTCCCCTCTTTCCCTAAACCAGGGTATTTCTAAACACAGTCATCAATAGCTTTTTGCTTCCAGAGCACATTCTCCACTTTTTCCCTGACTTTTACACTACATCAGATGAAGAAAAAAAGCGACATAGTGCCGCCCTGCACAGTAACAGAACCCCATTTTTTTCCCTCCATGGAAAACAGTTTCCTAAAAAGTAAATTATATTACAGTAGTAATAATGTCCCTAATTAGACCCTAAAGAAATTTTGTTCCCCACATTTCACCATAAACTAATATAGCATGTTCCTCATTTTGACCCCCAAGCAGTAATTAAGTCTCTTATCTTGGCCCTCTTTATTTAATAATCTCGCCCTGCCTGGCACCCTTTATTTTATAATATGCCCCAGCCTGGCCCCTTATGTCACTTGTCCAGACTGCCCCCTATATGTGAAGCCTGACCCCAAGATAGCCATCCTCCTTCCCCCCAGCTATTCATACTGACCCCCATATGTCCCTTGTCCTGCCCCCCTTGATATCTATCCTAGCCCTCCATATAGCCAACCTGGATCCTCCATATATCCAACCTAATCCCTTGTCCTGGCCCCCATCTGTCCGTCTACCCACCTATCTCATTATCTTTTTTTCCCCGTTTTTTTATTATTATTATCTTTTGAATTGCTGACTCCCATATGTCCCTTGTCCTACCCCCTCCATATATTCATCCTGGTCCCTTGTCCTGCCTCCCCATATATCCATCCTGGATCCCCAATATATCCATCCTGGCCTCCCATATATCCATCTTGGCTTCCCCATTTATCCATCCTGGCTCCGCCATATATCCATCCTGGCTCCCCCATAAATCCATCCTAGCACCACCATATATCTATTCTGGTTCCTCCATATATCCATCCTGGCTCCCCATATATCCATCCTGCCCCAGATATATCCATCAATGGCCCCCAATATATCATCCTTGCCCCGCCATATACACATCCTGACTCCCCCATATATCCATCCTGGCCCCTCTATATATTCATCCTGGTTCCCTTATATATCCATCCTGACCCCCACATATCCATCCCACCTCCCCCCATATATCCATCCTGGATCCCCTGTATATTCATCCTGGCTCCCCCATATACCCATCCTGGCCAGTCAAGAATGGTCACAGAGTTGTTCTGAAGCCACTCCTTTGTTATATTAGCTGTGTGCTTAGGGTCATTGTCTTGTTGGAAGGGGAACCTTTGGCCAAGTCTGAGGTCCAGAGCACTCTGGAAGGTTTTCATCCAGGATATCTCTGTACCTGGCCGCCTTCAATTTTCCTTCAATGGAAACCAGTTGTCCTGTCCCTGCAGCTGAAAAACACCCCCATAGCATGATGCTGCCACCACCATGTTTCACTGTTGTGATTGTATTGGGTAGGTGATGAGCAGTGCCTGGTTTTCTCCCCACATGTCGCTTAGAATTATTACCAAAAAGGTCTATCTTCATCTCATCAGACCAGAGAATCTTATTTCTCATAGTCTGGGAGTCATTCATGTGTTTTTTTAGCAAACTCTATGCGGGATTTCATATGTCTTGCACTGAGGAGAGGCTTCCGTTGGGCCACTCTGCCATAAATTCCTGACTGGTGGAGAGCTGCAGTGATAGTTGACTTTGTGGAACTTTCTCCCATCTCCCTACTGCATCGCTGTAGTTCAGCCACAGTGATCTTGGGGTTCTTCTTTACCTCTCTCACCTAGGCTCTTCTACCCAAGAGTGCTCAGTTTCGCTGGATGGCCACATCTAGGAAGACTTCTGGTGGTTCCAAACTTCTTCCATGTAAGGATTATGGAGGCCACTGTGCTCTTAAGAACCTTGAGTACTGCAGAAATGTTTTTGGAACCTTGGCCAGATCGGTGCCTTTCCACAATTCTGTCTCTGAACTCCATGAGTTCCTTTGACCTCATGATTCTCATGTGGTCTGACATACACTGTGAGCTGTGAGGTCTTATATAGACAGGTGTGTGACTTTCCAAATCAAATCCTATCAGTTTAATTAAACACAGCTGGCCTCCAATGAAGGAGTAGAACCATCTCAAGGAGGATCACAAGGAAATGGACAGCATGTGACTTAAATATGAGTGTCTGAGCAAAGGGTCTGAATACTTATGACCATGTGATATTTCGGATTTTCTTTTTTAATAAATTTGCAAAAATTTCTACATTTTTGTTTTTTTCAGTCAAGATGGGGTGCAGAGTGTACATTAATGAGAAAAAAACAAACTTTTTTGAATTTACCAAATGGCTGCAATGAAACAAAGAGTGAAAAATTTAAAGGTGTCTAAATTCGTTCCGTACCAACTGTATATATTGCCCAAAATGCAAAGGAAATGTGTTATCTTTAATTTCATGCCTTTTAGAGATCATTTCATCTTCATCTTGCTTAACTGTTTACAACAACAGTAATTTTGACCAGAGGTGCCAAACATTTACATGCCACTGTATACTGTAGCTGTAATACACAATTTAATTCCTCTTTGCAGCTAAACTACATATAACTTTCCGTTCATGCAGCTATGCACCTTACAGTGTTTTTGTACAGGACATTGAACATAACTGTGTATGTATTTTAAGCTTATTTTAATATTGGAGTGGGATACCAAAATTGCTCAGTCATTGGGAAAAATATTAGAATTGTTGTTTTGCAAATGGAGCATGAAACAGACACATAATACTTTCTGATAACTAAAATACTCATAAAAATGGAGGGAAATTACACTTTTTGTGTGATGCTCAATGAACTGATTTTTTCATTCTATCCATAATCTGTGTAGAAATTCTTAAGATTTAGAAATGAATATAAGACTGTTACTTCGTATTGAATTTGGATATTTAAATTTTGTGCAAGTATTTATTATTACATTGACATTGCTATTATAACTATTGTGGAGATCTGAGGTTGTGGGTTTTAATAATCACCTAGACAGGTAAACAATGCATATATTATTTATTCCTTAAGTCCATGGTTTTACAATAACTCTGGGTAGATGCCAAAATACATTGCCCCCAGTTCAAAAAATCCTAACCCAGGTCTTGTACATCCACTGCCCTCATACCAGGCGCTACTCACTGTCTCCCAACTTTTGGTTGGCCCACAGATTTCATATCTTTCGCCAGTATAGTCTGTAGTCACAATTCTTGCTCCTCCAGATGACAGATACCATCACTGTAGCACATGGGTCCAGCTCCAGCCAGCAGTAACAGTTCATTAAACCCAGATGACATATCCCACAACAGTAGAATGTTAATCCAGCCCAGATGGCAACGATCTCCAAACTCCATAGGCTATCCGTATCTGGGCACCAGGTCCATAGATCCACACCCCTCAACGTCACTGCCCTGACTACTCACTAAGCACATGTCTTATTGTCTTCCCTCCCTGGGATCAGCCCCCTGAATGGGCAGAAGTGTTCACACCCTCCCCCAAAGCTAACTGTCCATTGGTGGAGGTATGTGTTAGGACTGGCGGAATGCACCGAGTAAATAGTGAGATGTTATCAGGTGTGTTCGTAATCCGGGGTCCACCGTGCAGGAGAGAACCTGCTGCTAGCAAATGGCAGTGCTATATGGTGGTGGAAGCAAACTCTGTTAAGTCACAGGGCTGCGGTACCACACAAAGAGCGCAAGCAAGGAGTCACCGAACTCAGTCCCAAGACTCGGGATTTGAGTCCGTCTAGACTACTTGCGCTCGACACCTCTACTGGGTGTAAGAGATTAACTGCAATAATATTTTGAGCACAAGAGTGTGAGCTGTGCTGTACTGGCAGATGCCACCAACCACCCAGGCTTGGGCTAAGAAAGCACTCTAATGGCGCGTGGCACCGTACTGGCGGTCACAGCAGTAGACACTGTTGTTTGTAATAGTGCTGACAGTTCAGCCGGGCGCTAGATAGCAGCCATACACCATACGCAAACAGTCATACAATAGGGATGGGATATTTAACAACGACTTGCACTCATCAACACACACACGTATACAAATGTACACTAGCGCACGGCCGTGCGGTCATGTGAACCTTTTATAGCTGCAGCATGTACAGGACCTTCCCAAAAGGACCAATGGGAGGCTGCCACAGAAGTTGAGCACCTTCAGGACCTTCCTGGAGGACCAATGGGCCCTGCTGCAGTATCTGAGCATGTGACCCTCGATCTCCAATGGGAAATCTTGCCCTGGGCATGCTCAGAAGAGGAAAAGCAGGACTCAGTCCCAAAAGCGTCTGCTCGCCGCTGCCCAGCACTGGCTTCAATGGCAGAAGCTGGGAAAGCAGCAGTAACCCTTTGCACAGAGTGATACTGAGCAAGACGCTGGGACCAACGTCTCCGCTGAGCAAGCTCCACTGCAGCAGAAGAAGAATGTGAAACCACAGCGGAGATGGCTCGAGATTCCCCCTGTACAGAGGCGGGAACTCGACCCCTAACAGTATGTTCCTCAGAAAGAAGCCATCACCTGGGACTATATGTGGGACCCATCCACACAATGCAACAATTGAATGATTGCTTTCCTTGATTACCAATCTTGGGTCTGACCTTATGTATGCATAAGTTCCAATCTGCATGTCTTCCTCTGCTTATTCTCACTGAATGGACACATTGGTTCCTGAGGCTGAGCTGATGAGCAAGAAAATCTCTAATAGAACAGAACCATAAGGCTGACATAACCAGTGCTCTGTGCTGGAAAAAATCTGCATCCTTTAGAACCGCGGACTACACTCTATGTGCATTGGCCCAATGGTGCTTAGAACAAGGCCAGCTACTTACAACTATTAAATGATGTGCCATACTAATATATAGATACAAAAAAATCATAAAAAAAGGTTTATTTCTTTGGTTGTATTGGATGTATTCATTCATATAGATCTATTGTTTACAAAGTAATTCAACTTTAAGCATCTTTAAAAATATATTTTTCAGGCACTTTAATTGGCTGCAAGTGGGCAGATGTCCAGGTCTGAGAACTCTTCCATGGACCACGGAAAAATATGCAGTTCAGGAAACAGCAGTAAATCCCATATGGCTTTCTATAGAACCCATACTTTGCTCTGTGCACTCTCTCAGTCAGTAGCTGTGATCTCCTACTTTCCAAGCTGCACACTTCTCAGCAGTCCTTTTAGAAATCAGTGGGGTTTCACGACCTGGACCCCACTGATCTATAAGCAATATGTAGGTTAGAAAAATGTAAAAACAAAGTTAGTTGTTCGTTAATTTATATGTTACGTGAAGCCTTTTATGACAACTGGATATCGGAAAGATCTGATCGCTTAGGTTGGTTGTTGTTGAAACAGTTTAGCAATGGTGATGATCCTGAGAACGAACTGTAGTAGTGGTCAAGTTTGTAATTTATTATTTTAGTAGATTTTAATCTTAATTCAAACAATATTTTAAGGTGTTGTACACTACTTAAATGGATACCCTCATTATTTTCAGCTCTGTTGGCAGCCATATTTATATCCTATTCACTTCAATAGCAGGTATAGAATAAACTATCATTTACGCCAACACACAAACCCATCTACCACCCTAAATCTGCTCTCTATTTACCTCCTTACAATTACTAATTGTCTTTCTACTGATCTAAAACTAAAATCCTCCATGATCCAAGCCTCCCATTCCCATCTCTCAGACTTTTCTTATGCTGCACTACTTCTCTGGATTGTGCTACCCCAGGCAAGCAAATTAATTCCCAATGTATTTTAAGAATTCCTTAAAAACACATATTTTATTATACTGTTTGACTAATTTAACTTTTCTAAGTCTCTCTTTTCCTCCATTTTTTGCCCCAAATCAGTTGAGTCAACTCTATTTTCTCAAAGATTGTAAACTCTCTTGAGCAGGACCCGAACTCCTAGAGTTTGAATTGTAAAATAACTTGTTACTTTGTAATGTCTGAGCAGAAAAACAAAATGGCACCTTCCCTGGGAGGTGTATTATTTTCCATTACATTGAATTATATATAAAGCAAATGCTGAAAAAGCAATTTATTATCCCATTGATGCCAGGCAGTGCTCTGATGATTTTCTTTCTACCTGCTTACAAAAAAATTGAACTTCATGGAGAAGAACTAAAAATCTTTTACCATCATAAATTATTTTAAAGCTATCATGATGTACATTCCCACAGTCTTGAATCACTGGGAAATTCTCTTGAGATCTGAAACACACTCCCTACTGTTAGTCTATAAATAAAATAAGAACAGCTGACATTTGCAGTAAATGTTCTATATATAATCTCGCCATACATTTTCCCAAAGTGAACCGCAGATTAATAAAGCGTAAAACTGTGCCACTTAGTGTCAGCTAAATAATGTCCTCCAATCTATCATAAATGTTATTTGGGAGGACCTCCAGAAAATGTTATTAAATGACATATTTTAATTAGATATCATTCAAATTATTTGGATTGGTTAATAATTTTAAAATCTAATTTAAAAATAACAATATAAAGTAAAAAGAAACAAAAATCCAAAGCGTTTAACTGTACACTGTGTTCCAAATTATTATGCAAATTGGATTTAAGTGTCATAAAGATTTAATCGTTTTGTTTTTCAAATAAACTCATGGATGGTATTTTGTCTCAGGGCTCAATGGATCACTGAAATCAATCTTAAACACATGTGATATTTAGTTTTCCAGGTGATTCTAATTAAAGGAAAACTACTTAAAAATGATGTTCCACATTATTAAGCAGGCCACAGGTTTCAAGCAATATGGGAAATAAAAAGGATCTCTCTGCTGCTGAAAAGTGTTAAATAGTGCAATGCCTTGGACAAGGTATGAAAACATTAGATATTTCACGAAAACTTAGGAGTGATCATCATACTATGAAGAGATTTATGACTGAAACAGAGTTCATGCAGATAAAGGCATATTGAGGAAGGTTTCTGCCAGACAAATTCATTGAATTAAGAGAGCAGCTGCCAAAATACTATTAGAAAGCAGCAAAAAGTTATTTGAAGTTGCTGGTGCCTCTGGAGTCCCTCAAACCTCAAGGTGTAGGATCCTTCAAAGGCTTGCTTTGGTGCATAAACCTACTATTTGGCCACCCCTAAACAGTGATCACAAGCAGAAATGGTTGCAGTGGGCCCAGACATACATGAAGACTATTTTTCAAGCAGTCTTGTTTACTGATGAGTGTCGAGCAACCCTGGATGGTCCAGATGGATGGAGTAGTGGATGGTTGGTGGATGGCCACCATGTCCCAACAAGGCTGCGACATCAGCAAGGAGGTTGAGGAGTCATGTTTTGGTCCAGAACAGCTGGTAGGGGCCTTTAAGGTTCCTGAAGGTGTGAAAATGACCTCTGCAAAGTGTATAGAGTTTCTGACTGACAACTTTCTTCCATGGTATAAAAAGCAGAAACATGCCTTCAGGAGCAGAAGCATCTTCATGCATGACAATGCACTATCTCATGCTGTCATGCTGCAAAGAATACATCTGAGTCATTGGCTGCTATGGGCATAAAGGGAGATAAACTCATGGTGTGGCCACCATCTTCCCCTGACCTCAACCCTATCGAGAACCTTTGGATTATCATCAAGCAAAAGATCTATGAGGGTGGGAGGTAGTTCACATCAAAACAGCAGCTCTGGGAGGCTATTCTGACTTCATGCAAAGAAATACAAGCAGAAACTCTCCAAAAACTCACAAGTTCAATGGATGCAAGAATTGTGAGGGTGATACAAAGACGGGTTCCTATGTTAACATGTAACTCGGCCTGTTAGGATGTTTTGGAGTTAAATAGCTTTTTTGTTCAGTGAATGTGACCTCGTAATGCTGCAAATTCTTCAAATGAGCATTTTCAGTTCTTTAAAACAGATCAAATGTTTAGAAATTCTACTGTGCATAATAATGTGGAACAGTGCATTTTAAGTTTTTATTCATTTTAGAGATTATACTGTTATCATTGGGAGGTTTCTTCAATAAAATTCGATGTATGCTCTATCGGGTGATGACTTTTATTAGACTGATTGTCATTTGGACCGACCATTTAGGAAAATCAGAGAAAAATGTCATTTGCATAATAATTTGGAACATAGTGTAGATTTGATCGGTAAATGTTAATATAACACTCTTCCATCTTTCTACCTGACCTTTATTTGCAAATTTCATATTTTACAGTACATTAAGAAAACTATAAATTTATTACTGTACGCCATGGTTTTTAAACTTTAAAAAAAAAAATTGACAATTTTTTGCAATTTATCAAGATTTTTTTCCATATATATATTTATATACATATTTATATTTATCCTTTCTGATCATTCCATAGAGATAAAATACTTTGCAGAGAATTCTTACAGAAGAAGAATTGAATTAAAAATTAAAAAGTAATGACTTTAGTGGGTTGTCTAGCTCAATTGTTTTGGTACATCATTAATAATGATCTAGAACAAGAAAAAATACAATACTCACCTTATTAATCTCCCACCATTCATGTTCTAACATTTTTTTATTTCCTCTCCTTTCTCCTTACACATCACCTTTGACCAGTGATTAACTGCAGCAGTCATATGTCCATCTAGAAAGAACAGAATGTACAAATGCATTATTTTTTATTGTTGTAGCTTATTATTGTTTCTTTTAATCTTTTGGGCAGCCATATTGAAGGTAAACATTTCCTAATTGTATTGTATACATACAGGGTTGGCCATGGATACATCTAAATGCAATGGAAATGGTTGGTGATATCAACTTCCTGTTTGTGGCACATTAGTATATGGGAGGGGAGAAAACTTTTCAAGATGGGTGGTGACCATGGTGGCCATTTTGAAGTTGGCCATTTTGGATGCAACTTTATTTTTTCCAATGGGAAGAGAGTCATGTGACACATCAAACTTATTGAGACTTTCACAAGAAAAACAATGGTGTGCTTGGTTTTAGCATAACGTTATTATTTCATGAGTTATTTACAAGTTTATGACCACTTATAAAATATTTTCAAAGTGCTGCCCATTGTGTTGGATTGTGAATGCAACCCTCTTCTCCCACTCTTGACACACTGATAGCAACACCGCAGAAGAAATGCTAGCACAGGCTTCCAGTATCCATTGTTTCAGATGCTGCACATCTCGTATCTTCACAGCATAGACAATTGCCTTACGACACAACTTCACACTAGACTTCAAGCAGCTTGGATTGTGGCCTCTCCACTCTTCCTCCAGACTCTAGGATCTTGATTTCCATATTAAATGCCTTTTAATGGCTAACTGAAAAGATGGTAACAAATTGTAAGCTTTCAAGACTACTTAGACCTCTTCATCAGGCATAGACTAAAAGAAATTATGGAGAATCACATATCTATGCACAACACATCACAGAAAAAGAAAACAAAAAACAAAAAAATGGATAAATCCATGCAACACATTCATTCCTGTACTAAGACTGTCAAAGGTCATCATAAGTTTATATTCCCATATTCTTCTGTCTCTTTGAGACTTGAAGTTACCTTTTAATACAAGTAATTTCAGGTCCATAATGTTATGATTGAGGAGACAAAAATGTATTGCCACAGGTAGATCTTATTATATGGTGGTGTCCTTGTACAGCTCCATCAATCCATCAGTGGAGGAATAAAAAATGCTGAGGTCTCAGAAGACAAATATTTTTATAAAGTTCTGAACTTTTTTTTAAGCACCAATGTATAAAAAGCTATACATGTTTAGCATTGTGAAAATTGTATTGATCTGAAGAATCATTTTACCATCCCTATTTTACCATGTAATGAACACGGTAAAAAGTAAATTCAATAAACAATCACAAAATTCAATTTTTTCAACATTTTGCCCACCTTGGATTTTTTTCCAGTTTTTCCAGAGGGGACTTGTACAGATAATAAACATTACTGCATAACAATAAATACATAGACCGAAACAGATACCAAGGGGAATGAGGGCCCTGCTCGCAAGCTTACAAACTATGAGGAAAAAGGGAGACATGAAAGGTGGATGGTAACAATTGTTTTCGTTGTTTTTCGGACCAGCCATAGTGTAAGGATCGGGTGTTCATGTAATGCTGCATGAACAGGTTATTACCTTAGTATGTAACAATACAGACACAGAGGGTTATTAGATGCATGAAGCATGTGAGAACATGATGCGATGAACCTGGTTATGGTAAAAAATTTTGAATGGGCCACACAGGGATGGTTAGGTTAATGCGTTGAGATGGTAGGCCAGTCTGAACAAATGCGTTTTTAGGGCAGGCTTAAAACTGTGGGGATTGGGGATTAATCGTATTAACCTGGGTAGTGCATTCCACAGAATTGGCGCAGCACGTGAAAAGTTTTGGGAGTGGAAGGTTCTGATTATTGAGGATGATAACCTCAGGTCATTAACAGAGCGGAGGGCATGGGTAGGGTGGTAAACTGAGACCAGGGAGGAAATGTAGGGTGGTGCTGAGCCATGGAGTGCTTTGTGGGTGAGGGTAATAAGTTTGTACTGGATTCTGAAGTGGATGGGTAACCAGTATAATGACTTGGCACAAGGTAGAGGCATCGGTGTAACGGTTGGTGAGGAATATGATCCTGGCTGCAGCTTTCAGGACAGATTGGAACAGGGAGAGTTTGGTAAGAGGGAGACCGATTAGTAGAGAATTGCAATAGTCCAGATGAGAATGAGTGAGAGAAAAAGTGAGAGTTTTTGCAGAGTCGAAAGTAAGAAAGGGTCAAATTCTCGCTGCACAAAAGCCAGCCCTCCTATGTTATGTACACAAAAATTGAAGTGTGAGGAAAAAGTACAAAAACAAAAATTGATCACAGCAGAAAGGGGTTCATATGTGAATAATAAAACCTGGGAATAACACAATTCTCCTTCTATATAAGATATTAAAGATTTGTGAATAAATTATTACTAGTGATGAGCGAACATGCTGGAATAAGGTGTCATCCGAGCATTCTCGAGGGTTATCCAAGTGTCTTTGGCGTGCTCGAATAATATGTTCCAGTGTCCGCTGCATGTCTTACAGCTATTCAACAGCCACAACACATGCAGGGATTGAATAACAAACAGGCTGTCGAACAGCCATGAGACATGCAGCGGCAGGGACTGGAATATATTATTCCAGCACACCAAAGACACTCGGTTAGCACCTGGGCATGCTCGAATAACACATTATCAGAGCACATTCGCTCATCACTAATTTATTATCAATTACTTAACCTGAAATTAGATCTATCACCATATTTTCTTAATAAAAATATATACAATTGAAAATATACACCTTAAACCCGATGAGGCGGGTATAAGTAACGCATCTGCTTCCGGGGCCGCTCATTACCTTCTGCCCGTATTTACTGCACTCGGCAATCTTCGATTTTTTTCCGGTATTGCTCATGCAGTGATGTCACCACACGAACACTGCTGGAAAAAGCCAAAGACTGCTGAGTGCAGTGATTATTGGCAGAAGGTAATGAGCGGCCCCGGAAGCAGATGCGGCGGGGAGACAGCGGGACGGGAGGACGCGTCGCTGGACAGGTAAGTATAATTCTAATGATTATTATTAATTTTTGTTTGTTTTTTACAACCCAAACTGGGCCCGAACTGTAACACGGGTTTCCCATGGAAACCAGTGTTCAGGACCTTGTGACCGAACACTATATATTCGGTACGGTCCTGAATTTTACAGTTTGGGTTCGTCCATCCCTAATTAAAAGAGCTCATGGGACCAAGTGTACTCATAAGCTAAGCTGAATTTCTACCTACAGACTTTTATGCTTTTTATTCAACCTTAGTTAGTCCTTGACTATATTGTTTCTTGCGTTTCAATACAAAATTATTAAAAAAATATGGATTTAATAAAAGGTTCATTACAATTATTTTCTGATGATACATTTTGCTTTAAATGATAAAATTCTGATTGCCTTCAGCCACCTCTAGAGTGAGCTTTATTGAAGACAGATGTCACTAGTTTACCATGACTGAGAGGAGCCAGAAGACCGTAGTGACTGATTTCTCCTACTCTTGCACTATTTAGAAGCACTTCACCTTCTTATTAAGTGGTGTAAATTTATTTTGGCATTGCAGGGGTTAATCTGCTCTGTTGAGAGCTCCTAGAGCACTTAGGCTCTCAGCTGAGCACTGTTAGCCACTTCCATTTCCTACATAATCTGGGCCCTGGCTAGCACTCATTGTCAGAGTAGCTTATGCTTCCTGACTGGAGGTTGTGGTTGGTTATTATAGGAGAAGGCGCTTGGTGGATTTATCTGTGACTGTTGCTAGGTTTTGAGGGTGTGATCATTCCTTTTTTTCTCCTACTTTGGTTTAGCCCTATCCTCCATGTTTGGTAGTTTTTTAATACTCCTGTTTGTATTACTTTGTTAGTCTGGTTGTTGTATTATAGTATACTACTACTCCCCCCTTTCCTGGGTGGGGGAAGGGTAAAGTCCGAAGGCAGATTCAGAAGCTAAAGCAAGGCATGTGGCCCCTGCATCTTCACCATCAGAAGTAATCCGGGGTACAGGGCGAGCTAGGGCTGCCCTAACATTAGGGACTTTGAAGGAGCCCCAGGACAATAGAAAAAAAAATTGTGGCAACAGATAAATTAATGCATGTATCTCTATTTTCAGTGTGCTCCTCCTAGTGGTGTCAAGTGGCTCTGTTTTATGTTGCATTGCTAGATATAAATCCTAAACTTGGAGAAGGTGTTTTCTTTATTTTCTCTACTTTTTGGTGCCTCAACTTTTTCCACGTACAGTTCACTCGACAGTACAGCACAACGGCAATACCTCACAGTAACTAATGGATTTTATTTCCAGGCGGAACAGATATATACATTGTGCTGCTGCTTCTCTTTAAAATGACATTTACCGCTGATTCAATGGTGATTTGATAGAGTTTAATTTATTTAAAAGACACTTATATCTAAAGCAGTTTTATTTTATACCTACTATTTACAATAAAATTATATGGAGAATATATATAAGGGAAATTGATGCGGATCATTCCCACTTTATATTCTTGCATATGAAAACACAAGGTAATTTATACTTTGGGTATAAATATTTCAGCAATGTGTTATGTAACTGATATTTTATCATTCTGAGTCCCTGTCACTTTTTATATTACCTTTTCCAGAGTCTGGCGCACTCAGAGGCGATAAGAAAAACTCACGATTAACCATCTGCTGCCCACAAAAAAGCCAAATTATAGCTTTTATTTGTTTGTTTTTTTTTACAAAGTAATGAGCAAATATGATACCAGATTTAAAGGTGCCATTCTGGGATCACAAGACTGGCACATCAGGCACCAGGAAGACTGTAAATACCACTTCTTAGGGTTTCAGACAGAAATTAGATTCTGTCACATTCTGTGTTAATTGTGGATAGCAGTGATGATGACATAATGCTTAGTATGGCATATTTTCACAGTTGCTATGAGAATAGTAAAAAAAAGATGCTGTACTTCTGCTAAAAGTCTAATCGTGAGAACATACACATCTCATAGTGAAGGCAGTCTTCTTAATTACCTATCAACTGATGTTAAAGTATGTTTCTATTTTTATTGCTCAAAGTTTTCAGCAAAATCCTCTTAAGGGAGACAGATATCATGTATTTAATTTTAATATTATATACTGCCATATTTTTGGTATTTTTATGTAGTAATTAGTGATGAGCGAATATACTCATTACTCGAGATTTCTTGAGCATGCTCGGGGGTCCTCCGATTATTTTTTAGTGCTCGGAGATTTAGTTTTTCTTGCCGCAGCTGAATGATTTACATCTGTTAGCCAGTATAAGTACATGTGGGGATTCCCTAGCAACCAGGCAACCCCCACATGTACTTATGCTGGTTAACAGATGTAAATCATTCAGCTGCGGCAAGAAAAACGAAATCTCCGAGCACTAAAAAATACTCGGAGGACACCCGAGCGTGCTCGGGAAATCTTGAGTAACGAGTATATTCGCTCATCACTAGTAGTGATGTGCCCTTTCCCAACTGGTGGCTATGTAACATCTGTGCCAATTCCTATCCTTCGTGTTCCTGCTTTGGCCACTCGGTTATGCTGCCCCTTTGTTGTGGGTGATGTGTGACACCATCCGTCCTGTTTCGTTCCGGGGACTTTTGGTGCTGCTAGATCAGGGAGATATGCTTTTATCTGTCTCTTTTTGATTACTCCTTTCTGAGATCCGTGGGTGGGGCTGCCTTCTATTTAAACACATGGGTCTCTTACTTCCACTGCCAGTCAGTTAGTTTTCCTACTTGACTTGTGCTCTCGTTATTGTTATTGCTGGTTTCTTGATGGCTTCTGTTTTCTGATCTCATCATGAATTTTGACCATCCTCTTGTCATACAATTCTGTTCCTGACGTTACCTCCTGGCTCTGACTCTGCTTGGTGACCATTTCTACACCTAGTTCGCTCCTTTGGGCATCAGCCCTTCCATGGAAGCATCCACTGGACCTTCTTGTAAGACCAGATCCCTGTACAGGGTTTAAAGGGTCAATTTGCCAGAAAGAGTGGCTTGTGCCAAGTCTTTCCAGAGCAGCCATTTTGAATTCATGGTCTCTTACACTTATGACAAGATATTATAAAATGGAGGTTGTTCAAAATGGTTTCTGATTGTTGTATGTTATGTCCTCATGGAAAATAGTGCCATTTCACTTCATGTCACCGATGTCCAATTGGTGGGGGTCCAGCAAGCGTGACATCAAATGATTATTCGATGAAGGGGCAGTGGTGTTAGGAAATTGCTGTGCAACCTTTCTCCTATCAACTCCCTTTGGTTTCCTTTAGGCCACCACAAGGTCAAAGAAAAGATGACAGAAGATGAGATGTAGAGATGCACCCACCCTTACCTTTCTATGAATTATATTAGGACTTCTATTTTGCAAAATGCAAATTCAACATATTATCTAGTAAAACATTTGAGAAGTTGCAGTAAATATTATAACCACTGGATGGTCAAGATAAGCCAACATGTCTGAACAAAAATAAGTAAAATCTTTTTATTTATTTATTTTTTTCGTTTGCATCTCTTGCCACTTGTGTTGGGATATTTAGAGCCAAGAGGGAAGGTAAAGAACTTCACTGAAAAACAAATAGTAGACATACTTGCAATACAATATCCATCCATACAAAAGCACAACAGGATGCAGTAGGTCCCCCATGATAAAAACAGGGGCAACACAGGTGCAAAATACTAATAAAAAAATCCACTTACCCACCAAATATCTGTGGGGTGGCAACCTAGGATTCAAAGTGCACACAGGCTTGCATAGGGTGCCATTCACACAGTTACGTGAGACGCACCCCTGTCTGGATAACAGTCTATTACCAACGCCCCTACATTATATCACATGGGCTGCCAATGCCATATATATATCCCTTTGGACAGATGCCCCAAAGTACCCAGCCATCACTGAAAGGCCTAGCCTGCACCCTGGATAAAAAATGTGCAAAAAAGATGTATATAACGCATGAAGTATTGGTCGATATTTTGGCCCAAATAGACAAGTTCTCAAATCACGTCAAGGGTCCTCATTATTTTGCTCAAATTGTTTTTGAATTTGGCCATATTCTATGTTGCACTTTATTAAGATGGCAACACATACCTTAGTCAAAGGTCACCTGTAGGGATATAGTAGTCAGGCATGGATACAATGGATACAAGATATGGCAATGGATACAAGATAGTCAGTGTACAAGTTTGGGTGTCATCAAGCACCTGTTCTGAATGAAAGTAGAGATCAGTTTCCATTTTTATAGATAGGCCTGCTGTAATCATGAAACTGGGATCCAAATGGTGATTTATGCCACAGTCTACATAGTGGGCCTGCTATGGATTTCTGTTACCATCTTCCTAGTGGAGAGAGCACTCAGGGAATAGATGGGGCAATGAATATTTCAAGTGGTTTCTGACAAGGTAGATCTGTTTTGCTACTGCAACCAGCGATGGACCTCAACTCTGAACTGTGACTGCTAAGCTCTGTGCCTTTATCCTTTTTTGTAACCGCCAATCTCTGAACCTTATTTTTGTGAATATTTGTCTGTGCCCTCATTAACTGTAATGACTATGATAGTTGGGTCATATTCTATAAACATCTGTTACACTTGAACTTTGCTGTGTCCATGTGAGCCACGGCACCGTACCACTGTAGAATAGAAGTCAATGGCCACACATCCGAAACTGACTCGCTAACATGCATACGGGAAGACATCATTTCTTTACACTACATAACCGTCATGATAGAATTATCACACACATCAACAGACGAAGTTTACCTTTAAAGGGAACCTGTCAGCAGATTTTGCCGCTATAAGATGTGGCCACTGCCTTTCAGGGCTTATCTAAAATATTCTAAATGCTGTAAATAAGCCCCCGGTCTGACCTGCAATTGAAGAAAAATAAGTTATATTATACTCACCCGGGGGGCGGTCCGATGCGGTCCGGTCCGATGAGAGTTGCAGGTCCGGGTCCGGTGCATCCCATCTTCTTGCGATGCCATCCTCCTGCTTCTTCATGGCTCCCCAGCATCTCAACACCAGTAGCTATTCTTCAAGGGGTTCGCCAAACTTTATTCAGTTACCCAAGCCTATATAACAAAAAAGTAATGTAGCCAATTTCATAATGTGTAAATGCAAATGGGAAAAAACTTTAATTGGTGAATCTATTATTTTAACTATTCAAATAGAGTTCAATTAATTTTTGCATTTATGTATATAGCCTTGACAGTTTCTTGGAAGAAAAGGGTTTGAGTATTGCATCAAGAAAGATGGGAAACACATCAAGAAAAACTGTACACTCATAAAAAAAGAACATAAATGGCTGAAAACATACAACATGAAGTATAGGGACATACAAAATGGGCACCATTCTAACACTGCACATGTATGGAAAGGACAGGACAGGGAAGTCGGTGAAGGAAGTGGTATAAATAAGATGGTTAGGTACATTTTGAAACAACTGTATTGACCAGCAGGAGAGTGTGACTTGCCTCCTAAATGCTCAATTGGCAGGTCTGAAATGTGTTTTCCTGCATATTCAATCACATATGTTCAGTTCTTAGAACCTCAGAAAATGCATACACATTTCTTAATATAACATTTTTAGAAAATATATTCTTTTATTCGTGACTTTCTGGAAATACATAACTCCATATGGTGCAGCGCGTTGAATTTCCTAGCTGAAAGAAACCAGG
Organism: Ranitomeya variabilis; assembly: GCF_051348905.1. Classification (NCBI taxonomy): domain Eukaryota; kingdom Metazoa; phylum Chordata; class Amphibia; order Anura; family Dendrobatidae; genus Ranitomeya; species Ranitomeya variabilis. Next base: position 1,058,811,680 of record NC_135233.1, read on the forward strand.
AAAGAAAACTGCATAGCACAATGACAGATGTGGAGTCATTGTATTTATTATTATTTTTATTATTACAGTTATTATTTTTATTATTATTGCTTTATCTTTTTTCCAGGAAAAATGTGTCAAGGTTAATATTTTCTATTTCTTAGTGAAACTTTTTGTGAGATAATGTAATGTCATTTCAGAAATGCCTATAAATCAAAACGTCTTATAGATAAATGATGCCGCGAGCAGCTTATGAGCTTAGATGGCATACTGTCAACATGGGCATTTGTCACGTCAAAAAGTGGAACTAAAGTCAGAAATTGGACGCCCTTTATCTAATTGTATACTATCAATTTTTCATCGCTGCTATCATCCAAGTATTCATTCACTTGTAACAGTTCTATTATATTAGCAATAAAATAGAAGAGATCCAAATAAAGATATTTAGCATAGTGTTTGCCCTTGGCATACTAAAATTATACTATCTATGTGCAAAGAAATCAGGGAAGCAGGAGGTAATTTTACCAATTTAATAGAAATTCAGTCATTTTTTTCTTTATGAAGGAAAAAACTTTTATGGTAATTTTAATTAAGCAGTGTTCATTAAGTGGGATTTCTGGGGGTAACCCTTTTTTTTTTTTTTACAAAATGTAAAGATTAGTTTAAAAAAAAAAATACTTCAGTCATAGCCCACAACTTCCATTCCGATGTTAAACATTCCTCCCTTTCCGATGTTGAACATTCCTCCCTTTCCTATTACTACCATGATAGGAACAAGTGACCACATAGCCATTTACTGGCTGTAGAGTATCACAACTGTGGTCAGTAACTGCCTGCAGCAGACACATGTCCTTGTCGCCCAACATCATCGATACAGTATGATATAGAGACTGGAAAGGGGAGTGGGTAGCATCAAAACAGAAGCAGCTGAGACTCAGTAAGATGAGTGTTCTTGTATTTCTTAAAGCAGTCTAAGAATTTTATAAATGTTTGAGCACCTTGTCTATTTTCTGACATCAGACATCTTTGGAATCTTTTGGTACCCAACAACTTTGTATTTTCCTGAGCTGTCTCAGGTCGATAAGTCAAAAAGTCGCTTGAAACATGTCATGAAGTTGCTTGGTGTATTACATGCAACAACAAAAAGTCACGCTATAGTCAGAGATGTCAAAGATATTGGGCGCTTAAAGACATAAAAATGGCCGCGTGAAGATTGCACTAGTGACCGGACCAAAGATCGCAAGCTAAGCTTTGTGGTGGAATAAGGGTGGAGTAAGTGTATTTTTTTTAATTTGTTTTACCTTTGTTTATTATATATTGTGAAGAGACCTCACAGCTTAATAATATATATTCCATCGGAGTTGAATAAATGCAAAACAAATCAAATTTCCTGACGAAATTCAAATGTCGGCAGATTTGCTCATCATCACTAGTGGGATTCCCATTTCTTGGACCAGTACCAATGACATGTTGATATCATATCCTTGAGATTTGCCATCAATGGCATTTTGTTTAAAGTGCCTTTAATTAACAAGCAGAGATACTGAACAATCAGGGCCGGACTGGCCGTCTGGCAATTCTGGCAAATGCCAGAAGGGCCTGTCTGTTCATGGGCCACTTTGTCTGCTACATTGTTAACATAATCTGTGTTCTCAAGACGTCCATACTGTTAAGAGTTGTGACGGTGGTATCAATAGAAATATTGGTCTTGTAGTAAATCTTGCTTTCCTCCACACAGGGTAATATTAGTAATATATTCCCATCTGGTTCATAGGGACGGTGAACAGGGGCCTGTGGGAATTCAAATGCCAGGGCTGAAATTCAGCCCTAGTCCGTAGCTGTGAACAATGCATCCTGCTGGGCACAGAAAGGTGACATTATTTGTTTAAAAACTGTAGACTTAAGAGAAGGTAAAACTTAGTTCTTGATTCCTGAGAGGGCAATACATTGATTCGGTCAAAGTCAAAGCTAGGATTTCTTTTGCCAAGAGCAAATCATCTATTTGGTGCCCCTTACCTTGTATCCAAATACCTTGGCTTAACTTCTGACTAAACCTCTTATATTCATGTATAGGTGACCTCTATAGAGAGCATCTAAGATTTAGTTTTGTAATGATGTGGATGCTAATCAAATGCTAGGAGTTACCCCCAAGCTCAAAACTGTGCAATAAGAAAGGACATCTAAGAAATGCTGACAGTATGACAGGTTGCCAGTCTGCATCTGGTTAAAGTGTTCAGCAAAGTCAGTGGGGAAAGAAATATCGTTGGCTCCTGTGTTCTAAATTCGTAGATGCACCATACAAAACATAACAAATCTTATAAATTATTGAAATGGTCAGAGAGAGATGTACTAAGCTCAGACAGCAAAGCTCTTTCCTTTAATTTGGTATGTAACCCTGCTGTGCTTCTTCAGGCATATAGAGCTCATTCAGCACTCAAGCATCTTCTTGATCTCTGGATTCTGAAAATACCATATTTTCTGTTATTCTAAGCTCACAACATATTTTCATCTCTACAGCTATGAAATCCAATATGTCATTGTTTAAGAAAAATGTAATTCATGTTTTGTTTCCTGACATTCTGGGGAGAAATATCATTTGTCGTTGTCATTTTCATAACCGTGGTTTCATTTTTTTATTTGAATGTATTTATTGCTTTCAAATAATGCATAGCATATTGTAGAGTGGCAAAAAGATGGTTTTCTGGACAAATTTGTTTTTTATTACACAAAACCACTAGATAGCTCTAGTATGTATTCCATATGTTTAAGCAGCATCATTCTCCATGTACAGTTGTGCTCAGTTCCCCAAATTTAATTTATAGGTTTATTCCAAAAATAGCAAGTTATTCTGGGCACAAGGTTTAGCTACTTCTTGCTTTCCCTTGAACAATAAATGGAGCGGGGTGCAGTACATGCACCTCTTTTTCATTCAAGATGGGGCCCTGTAGAGCCTGGTTCCCAATTTCCATAGCCCAGTTAATGGAATCGCTAGGGGTCTAAGCAGCTGGAGCCCCTCTGATCAATAAATTATCCCTTATGCTATGAGACAAGTAAAAATCTTTGGCATAACCCTTTATAAGGAAGCTATCATCAAAAAATGACCTATTGTTTAAATAATATTTTTGTGCATAAAATATATACATGTTTTCACCTATCATAATTTCAATTAATAATACAAAATAGAAATTTCAATTTTCACATTAGTTATATAATTAATTTTTAGACTCTATCTTCTTTTTGTTTCAGGAAACAACACATGCACATTGCCACAATGGTCGACTCCAACCCTATTTTTTGCAAGATTTCTAATTTTTTTTTTTTTTTAATAAACGCTGTGATAGGAAAAAAACTGTGCCACATATTTTTTAAAAATACACGCAACATAAAAACTTGATTTAAGTCTCATGCACATGTCCTTATTTTCAGTTCGAGTGCGATCCAACAAAACACCAAATCGCACTCGAACAGAGCCAGAGTTTGATCTGATAATCGGATCGCAGTCAGCCATGCAAGTGAATGAGTCCATGGAAAACATCGCACTGCACCTCATGTGGTCCTTCTTTTTCCTGATGAAGAAGTTCTTGTAAGTTCGAAACGCATAGAATAAAGCCACAATTTATTATTAATCCACATATGGACTGATGTCTCCTCAATTATTCAGCAGCGCTGAGGATTCCACTAAAGATTTCTTCTGGATAAGAGTCTTCTAGGTTATGCTGTAACCCGTGGATCTGTAGCAGCTGTAAAATACTACAAACGCAAAAGAATTCTAATCAAGTTTGCACAATCTAACGCCTATACCCCTAATATGTGGATAGAACCCTATTTTGCGCCAATCCAAAAAGAATATGAAAAACCACTGCAAGAAAAGGTGTGTCGAAACTATATGTTAAAAAGAATGTAAAGTCCATCCCATAGAAGAAAAGAGAAGAGCTGATTGGCAATATCCTTACATTATCTACTGGAATCAGGATGCAGCCTGGAGGAAAGTCAGTAACAACAGCAGAATACATCGAGCTATGAAAAATTGAAATTATTACCTAAAAAACCTACAACTTATAAATTCCAGAATCACAGAGGAACATTGACGGCTTAATAAAATAGAAGTGAAGTATCAGAAATGCTTGACTAATACGATATTAGCATGGTTAATATTCAGACATTTTAAGTGGTCAAGTCAAATGAAAGTCAGAATAACTTTGAGAAAATGCGGTTTAATTTTAATACTTTAGTTAAATGCCCTGTGTAAGTTCTCAATATTCTAAAACTTTTACCTGGCCATGTCAGAGATTTTTTCTGTAATGATTTTTGTGAAGTTTTAGAAGAGAATCATGATATTCTTTTGCAATGTCTTGAAGGTCAACAATCTCATGCACATTCTGCAGCATAAACCAAAGATAGGGCTCAATAGCCGTTTTGTGTGAAGATTTTAAAATATTTATATGTACAAAACAGTAAGATATATTGCGAGTATGAAAATATAATGAAGGATTTATAGCGCTTCTTATGTGTAGTTATGCTTTGTGTAGATGCAACATTAAGACATCAACCTTTATCATCTTGTACAAAAAGAATCTTCTGTACTTCATGTCAGATTTGATCTACAACTATATATATTACTATGAGATAATCATTAACTTCCTTACTACACAGAGACAGTGTGTAAGATGTCACTATAATGGAGTTGTGCAGTAGTAGGGTCTACGCAAGGGAGTTCAAATCAAAATAGGTTACTGATGTATGAACCTTTAGGTCACCATATATATTATACATCCAAAGTATTGACAAAATCTTTATTAACATATTCCGCAGCGCTTTACATTTTGCACATATTATAATCCCTGATGGGTCTCTCAATCTAAATTCCCTATCAGTATGTCTTTGGAATGTGGGAGGAATCCGGGTTCTCCGAAAACCCGCGCAAATACGACACGGGGAGAACATATAAACTCCTTGCAGATGTTGTCCTTGGTGGGATTTGAACCCAGGACTCCAGTGTTGCAAGGCTGCAGTGCTAACCACTGAGCCCCGTGCTCCCTTCTGCTTTACCTATACCTTGGTGGCCAAACTTTTGAGTGATGGAGGCAAGGTCCTTGCAGCACTGTTACAACCCACACTAGTGGTCAGTTGATATTAATCAGGTTTTTTTTATCTCTCTGAATTAGCATTGTTGCAAGGCTAATTAACCCCGCTATCTGCTCTTAATAACAAATATATTTAACACGTTTTTGACTGAAACAAATGACCTTTTAATATAGAGGCAGTTATTTCGTTGGATCTTTTTATATTCATTATCCCCATTGATACCTGTTTTTGTGCTTACCGGCCAACATTTGTTATGTAATGACCAGGCCGAACCTTCCCTGCTATGCACCCCCACACGGTGTCCGCAGCCAAAGGAATTATGACAATCAACGGTCTCTGGAATAACAGATGCTTTGACTTCAGCAGGAAAGGGAATTATAATTTGGAACAAATAAGGAACAGTCTCTCATGGATATTCCACGGCAATTTCAGTTCACACTTAGATGCTGAGATGTGATTGGGGTCTGGAGCTTATTATTCATAATCTCAATCCTGTACTGAGCACATTGCTTCTTGCTGACATTACAAAGGGCTATTTCTGTGTATGTAGCACAGAGCATAAGTCAACACCATATAAAGGGGAACACGTGGTCTGTAGGACACATATATAAACGTCTCTTAGGAGGGTGTGGGGGGCTTTTGTCACGTGGGGGCTGTCACCTCCTGCCTTCACCATCATTCTCCATGGACATCAGACAAGGAAGGAACAGCTGGTAGCGGTAGCCTTGATGACTTTCAGATTTCACACAGACAGACGGCTTTTACCATTCAGAACTTTGGGAAAGATGAGTATCAAGTGCTGATATCTACACATGGACAATCTGTTCGTAACTATTTCATCTATTTTATGTTTTGCTGCAATGTGGTTTTTCTGTGGACAATTCAATAAACCACTACCTTTTTTATGAGAATATCATGACATTTTTCTTTAAGAATAACGCACCTGGTAAAGTCCTGATTAAATAAATGTGCAAAAATAAGCATATTTAACAAGAACACTCGACAGTGTCTTTTGATAGCTTACAGAAGGAGGTAGATGCAGGAATTAGAGGTTACAGACCTATACTCGGGGTTAACTCCACAGTGTGTTACGACATGTGCACAAGTACTTATAGGTGAATGTAAAAACTGAGGTGATTCCAGTCAGAAACACTTTAGAATGATGTCTGTACAGGTTAGAGAGGGAACCCAGGCTCTTAGGCCTGCAGGACATCTTGTAATGAAAACAGCCTCCACATGTGTTCTACTCTCCCTGAGGGCATCCCTCAGACTAAAGAACATTCTAGACTTGCCTGGAAAACAGCTCCCCCTATTGACCATGTGACTAGGAGCTGGCCAATAGGACACCGAATTTACATCTCAGATCCTTACAAAACAATAATTAAGAGTCATTGTACACTTTCACCTTTAAATGATGCCAGAACACAGCAAATGAGAAATGCATTCCATCTAAAATGGAGGTGACCAGAAATGGAGACTTACAGCTCACAAATGCAGGGGATAATGTAGAGGGGCAGTTAGAGAGTGAGCTGTAGTGTACAGAAGCTACTCACAATCCAGTATTACTTAAAGGGAAGGACACACTCTAGACTGGGTCACTACATTTATATTTGGGAAACTGTGTCATTGTATCACCTCCTTCTTTTATGTATCTGATCTTACTTCATTATGATGTTGCTTGTTCCACATTGTGTGTTTTTGTATTTAAAAAAATTGAGATTTTTAGTAGTTTTCACTCATTTTCTCCGCATTTTATACTTTTTTTTTAAGTGTTAAGGCACTTATCTAGATATTTGGTAAGTACCTTGAACCCCCAGGTGCTTCACAGAAAGTTATAACGTTGAGCGATGAAAATAAAAAAAATCAATTTTTTTTCCACAAAAATGTTTTTTGGCCCTCAATTTTTTATTTTCACTAAGATAACAGCAGAAAATGGTCCCCAACATTTGAGGAGCAATGTCTCCTGAGTATGTTGATACCCCAAATGTGGGGCAAAACTACTGTTTGTAAGCTTGGAAGGTAAGGAGCACCACTTGACTTTTTGAAAGCAAAATTGGCTGGAATCATTAGTGAACGCGATGTCGCACTTGGAGAGCCCTTGAGGCTCCTAAACAGTGGAAACTCTCCACAAATGATGCCATTTTGGAAACTAGACCCCTCAAGGAATGTATCTAGATGTGTGGTGAGCACCTTGAACCCCCAGGTGCTTCATAGCAGTTTATAACATTGAGCCGTGAAAATTAAAAAAAATCCCATTTACACAAGGATAACAGAAGAAAGTGCATCATAAAATTAGTTTTGCAATTTCTCCTGAGTATGTCAATATTCAAAATGTAGAGGAACACTACTGTTTAGGAGCACTGCAGGCCTCGGAAGGAAAGGAGCGCTTTTTGACTTTTTGAAAGCAAAATTTGCTGGAATCATTAGCGGACGCCATGTCGCATTTGGAGACCCTCTGATGAGCCTAAAAAGTGGAACCCCCCTACAAGTGATGACCCCTCATGGAATGTATCTAGATAAGTGGTGAGCACCTTGAAATCCCAGGTGCTTCACAGAAGTTTATAACATTGAGCTGTGGAAAAAAAAACACATTTTTTCCCACAAAAATATTCTTTTAGCTCCAACTTTTTTATTTTCACAAGGGTAACAGGAGAAACCGCACCATAAAATTTGTTTGCAATTTCTCCTAAATGCGCCAATACCCCATATGTGGTCAAAAACTATTTTTGAAGCACAGTGCAGAAGCACTATTTTGGAGTTCAGATTTTGCTGTAATAGTTTGAGGGTGTCATGCCACCTTGGCAGAGCGCATGAGGTGCCTGAAAAGCAGAAACCCCAATTTCTCCTGAGTGCGCCAACACCCTACATGTAATCGGGAACTACTTTTGAGGCACAGTGAAAAATTCAGAAGGGAAGGAGTGCCATACTTTTTTGCGGATTTTACTGTTAAGTCTTGTAACATGATCCACTTGGAGTGCACCTGAATTGCCAGAACAGCAGTGCCCCCCATAAGTGACTCCATTTTACAAACAACACCTCTCAAAGAATTAATCTAAAAGTGAAGTGATCATATTGACACCACTGGTGTGTCACATAATTTTATACCATTGGGCAGTGAATACAAAATAATTAAATTTTTAGCACAAAAATTTAGTTTTAGCCCCAGATTTTACATTGCCAAAAGGGAAAAAAGGGTAAATATATCAACAAAATTTGTCACACAATATCTGCTGCCCATATGTAGCTATATAATACTGCTTAGCCTCAGGAGGGATGGAGTGCTCTTTGCCTCCTTGAGAGCAGATTTTCCTAGAATAGTTTGCACACAACAAATACAGAGCCCTTAACCCCTTCACCCCCAAGGGTGGTTTGCACGTTAATGACCGGGCCAATTTTTACATTTCTGACCACTGTCTCTTTATGAGGTTATAACTCCGAAACGCTTCAACGGATCTAAGCAATTCTGAGACTGTTTTCTTGTAACATATTGTACTTCATGATAGTGGTAAAATTTCTTCGATATCACTTGCGTTTATTTGTGAAAAAAAAGGAAAATTGGCAAAAATTTTGAAAATTTCGCAATTTTCCAACTTTGAATTTTTATTCTGTTAAACCAGAGAGTTATGTGACACAAAATAGTTAATAAATAACATTTCCCACATGTCTACTTTACATCAGCGCAATTTTGGAAACAAAATTTTTTTTTTTTAGGAAGTTATAAGGGTTAAAATTTGACCAGCAATTTCTCATTTTTACAACATAATTTACAAAACCATTTTTTTTAGGGACCACCTCACATTTGAAGTCATTTTGAGGGGTCTATATGGCAGAAAATACCAAAAAGTGACACCATTCTGAAAACTGCACCCCTCAAGCTGCTCAAAACCACATTCAAGAAGTTTATTAACCCTTCAGATGTTTCACAGCAGCAGAAGCAACATGGAAGGAAAAAATTAACATTTTACTTTTTAGTCACAAAAATGATCTTTCAGCAATAATTTTTTTAATTTCCCAAGGGTAAAAAGAAAAAATGGACCTTAAAAGTTGTTGCACAATTTGTCCTGAGTACGCTGATACCCCACATGTGAGGGAGAACCACTTTTTGGGCGCACGGCAGAGCTCAGAAGGAAAGGAGCGTCATTTGACATTTTCAAGGTAAAATTGGCTGCAATTGAAATCGGACGCCATGTCGTATTTCGCCAGCCCCTGATGTGCCTAAACAGTGGAAACCCCCAATAAGTGACCCCATTTTGGAAACTAGACCCCCTAAGGAACTTATCTAGATGCGTCGTGAGCACTTTTATCCCCCAAGTGCTTCACGAAAGTTTATAACGCCCGGGTGTGAAAATAAAAAATCCTATTTTTTCTACAAACATGATCGTTTAGTCCCCAATTTTTTATTTTCTCAAGGGTAGCAGGAGAAATTGGACCCCAAAAGTTGTTGTCCAATTTGTCCTGAGTACACTGATACCCCATATGTGGGGGGGAACCACTGTTTGGGCGCATGGCAGGGCTCAGAAGGAAAGGAGCGCCCTTTGACATTTTCAAGCTAAAATTGGCTGCAATTGAGATCGGATGCCATGTCGTGTTTGGCGAGCCCCTGATGTGCCTATACAGTGGAAACCCCCCATAAGTGACCCCATTTTGGAAACTAGACCCCCTAAGGAACTTATCTAGATGTGTCGTGAGCACTTTTATCCCCAAGTGCTTCACAAAAGTTTATAACGCCCGGGTGTGAAAATAAAAAATCCTATTTTTTCTACAAACATGATCGTTTAGTCCCCAATTTTTTATTTTCTCAAGGGTAGCAGGAGAAATTGGACCCCAAAAGCTGTTGTCCAATTTGTCCTGAGTACGCTGATACCCCATATGTTGGGGGGGAACCACTGTTTGGACGCATGGCAGGGCTCAGAAGGAAAGGAGCGCCCTTTGACATTTTCAAGCTAAAATTGGCTGGAATTGAGATTGGATGCCATGTCGTGTTTGGCGAGCCCCTGATGTGCCTAAACAGTGGAAACCCCCCATAAGTGACCCCATTTTGGAAACTAGACCCCCTAAGGAACTTATCTAAATGTGTCGTGAGCACTTTTATCCCCCAAGTGCTTCACGAAAGTTTATAACGCCCGGGTGTGAAAATAAAAAATCCTATTTTTTCTACAAACATGATCGTTTAGTCCCCAATTTTTTATTTTCCCAAGGGTAGCAGGAGAAATTGGACCCCAAAAGTTGTTGTCCAATTTGTCCTGAGTACTCTGATACCCCATATGTGGGGGGGAACCACTGTTTGGGCGCATGGCAGGGCTCAGAAGGAAAGGAGCGCCCTTTGACATTTTCAAGCTAAAATTGGCTGGAATTGAGATCGGATGCCATGTCGTGTTTGGCGAGCCCCTGATGTGCCTAAACAGTGGAAACCCCCCATAAGTGACCCCATTTTGGAAACTAGACCCCCTAAGGAACTTATCTAGATTTGCCGTGAGCACTTTTATCCCCCAAGTGCTTCACGAAAGTTTATAACGCCCGGGCGTGAAAATAAAAAATCCTATTATTTCCCCACAAAAATGATCCTTCAGTCCCCAATTTTTTATTTTCCCAAGGGTAACAGGAGAAATTGGACCCCAAAATTTGTTGTCCAATTTGTCCTGGGTACGCTGGTACCACATATGTGGGAGAAAACTACTGTTTGGGCACACTTCGGGGCTCGGAAGGGAAGTAGTGACGTTTTTGGAATGCAGACTTTGATGGAATTGTCTGCAGGCATCATGTTCCATTTGGTGAGCCCCTGATGTGCCTAAACAGTGGAAACCCCCCATAAGTGACCCCATTTTGGAAACTAGACCCCCTAAGGAACTTATCTAGATGTGTCGTGAGCACTTTTATCCCCCAAGTGCTTCACGAAAGTTTATAACGCCCGGGCGTGAAAATAAAAAATCCTATTTTTTCCCCACAAAAATGATCTTTCAGTCCCCAATTTTTTATTTTCCCAAGGGTAACAAGAGAAATTGGACCCCAAAAGTTGATGTCCATTTTGTTCTGAGTACGCTGGTACCCCATATGTGGGAAAAAACTGTTTGGGCACTTCGGGACTCAGAAGGGAAGCAGTGACGATTTGAAATGCAGACTTTGATGGACTGGTTCTGAGGGCGTCATGTTCCGTTTGCAGAGCCCCTGATGTGCCTAAACAGTAAAAAAAAAACACAAGTGACATCATTTTGGAACCTAGACCCCCATGGAACTTACTTAGATGTGCCCCCTCTTTGGAACTAATCTACTGGTTCCTAATTAGTAGTGCATGGAGGTGTGGTACAATTTGAAGCAGTCCTTCAAACACAGGCCAGGTTTGTCGGGGCAGGTGTCGCATTGGTAGATGGTGTCCTTGCATACTCCTCATTTGTAGCACACTCGGCACCTTTTTTGTGGCTTACCTTTTCTACCAGTTGGCGGGATCACCCCCGGAAAATGCTGACCTGGTACAATATGAGCACCCTCAGTTCCGGAAGTACTGGGGCCCGCTCCTTCCCTCGTGCCAAACATCAGGGCCTTAACCACTACCTCCTGGAACTGAAGGTACGTCGTATCGGTGTGGCGTGCACATCGTGACAGCAGGAAAGCGTTAAGCATTGCCATTTGTACGATGTACACCGACAGCTTTTTGTACCACACCTTGGCCTTCCTCAAAGCACTGTACGGTTGGAGGAGTTGATCGGAGAGATCAACGCCCCCCATGTTTTTGTTGTACCCCAGTACACAGTCCGGTTTGCAGACCTGTGTAGAGGTACCCCGTACAGTGCTGAGGGCGCTGCCATCACCGTGTATGGTGGTCAACAGAAGGACATCCCTCTTGTCCTTGTACTTGACCACCAGCAGGTGGTCGCTACATTGGGCTTTGCTCTCACCTTTTCTGAGCATCTGCCCAAGTAGCGTCTTCGGGAGGCCTCTCTGATTTTTGCGGACAGTACAGCAGGCTGCGGTACCTCGCGCAGAGAGGGATTTGTAGAGTGGGATGCTGGAATAAAAGTTATCGGTGTAGAGGTGATAACCTTTATCCAGCAGTGGGTGCACCAAATCCCACACTATTTTCCCACTCACTCCCAAGACAGGGGGACACTCAGGCGGTTCAATCCTGCTGTCCTTTCTTCGTAAACTCTAAAGCTGTGGGTGTACCCTGAGGTACTCTCACACAGCTTGTAGAGTTTGATTCCGTACCTGGCCCTTTTGTTGGGCAGGTAGAGACGGAATCTGAGCCGCCCCTTAAAATGAACCAAGGACTCATCCACACAGATGTCCCTTTTGGGCACGTACACTTCAGCAAACTTTTTGCTGAAGTGTTCGATGACCGGCCGAACTTTGAACAGACGGTCAAAATTGGGGTCATCTCGTGTGGGACACTGTGCATTATCGGAATAATGCAGGAATTTGTGGATGGCCTCAAAACGCGTCCGAGCCATGACCATTCGGCACACTGGAGTGTTATATAAAATATCCACACTCCAATATTGCCGAAGTTCTGGCTTCTTCACGATCCCCATGTGGAGGACCAGGCCCCCAAACTGCATCATTTCAACTGCGTCTACAGGAGACCAGTTAGAAAATGATGAACCGGGGTTTTGCTCCAAAAATTGCCAAGCATATAAATTAGTTTGCTCCACCATGAGGTTAACAAAATCCTCAGAGAAAAAGACTTTGAAAAAGTCTATTTCTGTGAGGCCGGTGGTGTCAAACCTGATTCCTGATTCTGCCACAAAATCAGGAATCAGTGGCTCGTAATTTTCGGGGGGGCGAGGTCCATATGGGGTCCGAAGAAGGGCGCGCTGGTTCATCTTCAGGAGTGGGTGCTGCATCATCTTCTCTCCTGGGGCGTCTGCGAGGCGGTTCCGCAGAACCCGAGGAGGAAGATGAGGAGGAGGAGGAGGAGGAAGAGGATGAAGAATCTGAAGAGTAAAGGAATGTGGGATCCTCTCCCTCACTATCAGTGTCGGAGGCAAGAAAAGAATATGCCTCATCTGCTGAATAGCGCTGCTGGGACGAACGGGACGAACGGGACATTTTTTGTGTGAGTGTGGTGCTTGGGTGCAATTTATTGGAACTATGTGTACGTGTGGGGGGGGGGATAGTGTTTGGTGCAAACTTCTGAAAAGTAAAAGCTAAAAGAAATAAAGCAAATAGGGAAAAAAAATACCTGTGAAAGGAAAAGTCTAAAACAGCAGGCCCTATCTCTGATAAGTGAACTGCGTCACTTATCAAAGTTCGGCGCCTGCTGGGTGTGTGAATGGGGATGTGGAAAAAACGCCAGGCACGAGAGCTCTGATAAGTGAACCGAGTCACTTATCAAAGTTCGGCGGCGGCGGCTGGGTGCGCGGACGGGGATGTGGAAAAAAAAAAAAAGAAACGAAAGGCACGGTTTCAGATGCAGCGGCGGGGTGCGCGCAAGGGGATGTGGAAAAAAAAGAAAAGAAACGATAGGCACGGGCTCAGACGTAGCGGCGGGGTGAGCGCAAGGGGATGTGAAAAAAAAGAAAAGAAACGAAAGGCACGGGCTCAGACGCAGCGGCGGGGTGCGCGCAAGGGGATGTGGAAAAAAAAAAAGAAACGAAAGGCACGGGCTCAGACGCAGCGGCGGGGTGCGCGCAAGGGGATGTGGAAAAAAAAAAAAAGAAACGAAAGGCACGGGTTCAGATGCAGCGGCGGGGTGCGCGCAAGGGGATGTGGAAAAAAAAAAAGAAACACAAGGCACGGGTTCAGACGCAGCGGCGGGGTGTGCGCAAGGGGATGTGAAAAAAAAAAAAAGAAACGAAAGGCACGGGTTCAGACGCAGCGGCGGGGTGCGTGCAAGGGGATGTGGAAAAAAAAAAAAGAAACGAAAGGCACGGGCTCAGACGCAGCGGCGGGGTGCGCGCAAGGGGATGTGGAAAAAAAAAAAAGAAACGAAAGGCACGGGTTCAGACGCAGCGGCGGGGTGCGTGCAAGGGGATGTGGAAAAAAAAAAAAGAAACGAAAGGCACGGGCTCAGACGCAGCGGCGGGGTGCGCGCAAGGGGATGTGGAAAAAAAAAAAAGAAACGAAAGGCACGGGTTCAGACGCAGCGGCGGGGTGCGCGCAAGGGGATGTGGAAAAAAAAAAAGAAACAAAAGGCACGGGTTCAGACGCAGCGGCGGGGTGCACGCAAGGGGATGTGAAAAAAAAAAAAGAAACAAAAGGCACGGGTATAGACGCAGCGGCGGGGTGCGCGCAAGGGGATGTGAAAAAAAAAAAAAGAAACGAAAGGCACGGGTTCAGACGCAGTGGCGGGGTGCGCGCAAGGGGATGTGAAAAAAAAAAAAAAGAAAGAAAGGCACGGGTTCAGACGCAGCGGCGGGGTGCGTGGACGGGGATGTGGAGGAGAAAAGTGAGCACGAGTGTTGATCGGTGAACTGCGTCACCAATCAACGCTCGGTGGCACTAAGGGGGGTGAAAAAGAAAAGCGAGCACGAGTGTTGATCGGTGAACTGCGTCACCAATCAACGCTCGGCGGCTGGTAAATTTGGGCACGGACGGACGCGGCGCAAAGTGAGGGTGGAGGGGGAAGGGGGGATGGGGGGTAAGGGGGGATGGGGGGGTAAAAAAGATCGGGCCGGGATCGGGGTATCAACACTTGTACGGTTGTAGTCTCTCTTCTTTCTTCTGTCTTCTTTCTTCTGTCTTCTTTCTTCTGTCTTCTTTCTTTTGTTTTTTTAGCAAGAATTATGGTGTCACAGGCTACTGTGGCACCACAAGTCTCAGCACAGGAGGGGGATCTGACAGCGTGACCGCTCTGCAGGAACCCTCACCAAGTGTGAGGATTCCTGCAGAGCAGTCAGACAGGTCAGGGACAGGTGAGACAGGTCACAGAGCGGTCACACCGCTGCTGTGACCTGTGATTGGTGGGATCGATGATCACATCGATCCCACCAATCAGGGGAGGCCCTGGTGATGCCGGTGTTGCTAGGCACCAGCCTATGATCGGAGCTCACAGCTCCGGTCATAGGCAGGTTACCGGCAGGTCACCAGCAAGTGACCGGCAGGTGACCGGCAGGTCACCATCAGGGCACAGCGCGGTCATACCGCTGCTGTGCCCTGTGATTGGCGCGATCGACGATCACATCGATCGCGCCGATCAGCAGGAGCAGGAAGAGGAGGCGAGGCAGGGCACCGGAGCGCAGTTAGAAGCAGGGCACAGCGCGGTAATATCGCCGCGCCTGCGCCAATCCGGGGGGTTTTGGCCGGTGCCTGGCGTTGCCAGGCACCGGCCCCAGGATCGAGTACATCGGTACTCGATCCTAGCCTGGGACCTCACTGTTTCAGCCAATCTGATTGGCTGAAACAGTGAGAAAGGCTGTGATTCGCTGTTCAGAATTGAACAGCCAATCACAGCGATCGGGAGGCCGGGGGGGCGGCGCCATACCCCGAAATGCCGAGGCCATCTTCATTAAGGTAAGATGTCGTCGGAATTTTAATGCGATCACCGCGACTTAAGTCGCGGTGTCGCATTAAAGGGCATGATGTACTATCCCGTCGGTGGTCATACGGGCCCACCCCACCTTGACGGGATAGTACGTCCGATGTCAGGAAGGGGTTAATTGCCAGAAGATCAGAATACCCCCCTCTTGTGACCCCATTTTGGAAATTAGACCTTTTTTGGGAATGTGTCTACAAGAGCAGTGATGTTTTTGACTTAATTGTTTTTTTTCCAGAAAAAAGCAGCAGTGGATGTTGCTGAGTGAAAGTTGAAAATCTGCTATAGTAGTGCCTGTACATTGTAGTGCCCAGTATAATATGCCTAGCTTGTGTTTCCATAGACATGCACCCATAAATTAAGTGGATTTCATCACTGCAGAAATGCCAAACATGTGGACACTAAATGTGGCTTAGGCACACTGCGGGGCTCAAAAGGGAGGGGGCATTTTGATTTGGAATTTCAGAATTACTGGATTTATTTTGGGAGGTGAGGGGCTATAGTGCTTTTCCGGAGTTTTTTCTTATTACCAGAACCATGGAAGTCCCCTATATTTGCATTAACCGATGACAGACATGAATGGGGACTTGCTTTTTTGTGGACCGAGGTGAAGCTTTTATTGGGAACATTTTACATAACTTTTGGGATCACATTTATCCTGCGCTCTACGCTGAGCACTTACATATGGGTTTCCATCGAAATCTCTGAATGATGTGATTCAGAGGGATCAATTTCACTAGAATGAAGCAGCAGAGTTACTCTGGACTCTGCCTGGCTTCTGTTCAGCGGTGTCCTTCTTTTTAGAAGACAGTTCACAAAACTGCATGCTGAGGGCACTTTTATGCACCCCAAAAACACAGACACTGCTGGATCATAGGCTGACGGCATTCACAATGCCTCTATCTACCTCATTATAGGGAATCTTCTGCCGAGGTTTCCGTCTGAATCATGAATTTCAGAGATTTACACAAAAAACCCATTGTAAGTGATCTGCGCAGAGCGCAGGATAAATGTGAGCAGAGCATTGCTATGATCTTTGAGAGGAAGCATGAACAAATCAACAGCAAGTCAAGAATTGGTTTGTTATCTTTACGCTGTTCCTCTTGCTGTATTAGTGTGTAAACGACTTTATTCTTCGAGTTGGTATGATTGAATCAATACCAGATTTTTTTTTTTTTGTTTGGCAGCAGTTACACACTAAAAAAGCTTTTTTTGCAAAAGCAAGTTTTTGCATTGCCATATTTTGAGAGCTATAATTTTTACATATTTCTGCTAACAGAGTCATATGAGGGCTTATTTTTTGCGGGATGGGTTGACAGTTTTATTTGCACCATTTCCGAGAACATGACATTTATTGATCACTGTCTATTCCAATTTTTGGGGGGCAAAATGAACAAAAAAAATTCAGGAACTGTTTTTTTTCCCTTTTATGCCATTATGCTTGCGGCAAAATTGATATGGCAGCTTTGTTCTCCGGGTCAGAACAATTATGGTGATACCACATTTATATAATTTTTTCATGTTTTGACATTTTACATAATAAAAAATAATTTAAAAAATAATTATTTTTGCATCGCTATATTCTGAGAGCTTTGTGGTGGCTTGATTATTTTATTTTTTGCTTGGCAGTATTATAAAAAAGCATAGATTTTTTGCCCTTTTTTATACAGTGTTCACTAATGAGACTTTACAGTCCAAGTTGTTCCGGACACAGTGATACCAAATACCGTATATACTCGAGTATAAGCCGAGATTTTCAGCCCATTTTTTTGGGCTGAAAGTCCCCCTCTCAGCTTATACTCGAGTCATATCCAGGGGTCAGCAGGGGAGGGGGAGCGGGGGCTATCTAATAATACTCACCTGCTCCTGGCGCGGTCCCTGGCTACCCGGCACCCCAGCTTCTTCCTGTACTGAGCAGTCACATGGTACCGCTCATTACAGTAATGAATATGCGGCTCCACCTCCCATAGGGGTGGAGCCGCATATACATTACTGTAATGAGCGGTAACGGTGACCGCTCAGTACAGGGAGAATCTGCGGCGCTGAGGAAGAAGGGACTGCACCGCGCCAGGAGCAGGTGAGTATAACGGGGAGGGGAGCGCTGCGCTGCATGATATTCACCTGCTCCTCATTCTGGCGCCGCTCCATCTTCAGCATCTTCTGCAGTGACGCTCAGGTCAGAGGGTGCGGTGATGTGGTTAGTGCGCGCCCTCTGCCTGAACGTCAGTGCAGAAGATGCTGAAGATGGAGCGGCGCCGGAACGAGGAGCAGGTGAATATTGAAAGTGCCGTGGGCCTGAGCGACGGAGAGGTGACTATGTGATTTTTGTTTTTTATCGCAGCAACAGCAAATGGGGCAAGTGTCTGTATGGAACATCTTATGGGACAATAATGTTTGTGCAGCACTATATGGTGCAACTATCTGTATGGGGCCATAATCCACGTTTGTGCAGCACTATATGGGGCAAGTGTCTGTATGGAGCATCTTATGGGGCCAGAATCAATGTTTGTGCAGCATTATATGGGACAAATATCTTTATGGAGCATCTTATGGGGCCATAATTAACATTTGTGCAGCATTGTATGGGGCAAATGTCTGTATGGAGTATCTTATGGGGCCATAACGTTTGTGCAGCATTATATGGAGCAAATATCTTTATGGAGCATCTTATGGGGCCATAATTAACATTTGTGGAGCATTATATGCTGCAAATGTCTGTATGGAGCATCTTATGGGGCCATAATCAAGGTTTTTGCAGCATTATATGGGGCAAGTGTCTTTATGGAGCATCTTATGGGGCCATAATAACCATTTGTGCAGCATTCTATTGGGCAAATGTGTCTATGGAGCATCTTATGGGGCCATTATTAACCTTTATGCAGGATTATATGGGGCATATTTTAATATGGAGCATCTTATTTGGTCATCATAAACTTTATGGAGCATTATATGGGGCTCCTGATTCAATATGGATATTCAAAAACACTTAACCTACTGATGTCTCAATTCATTTTACTTTTATTGGTATCTATTTTAACTTTTGACATTTACCTGTAGCTGCTGTATTTCCCACCCTAGACTTATACTCGAGTCATTAAATTTTCCCAGTTTTCTGTGGCAAAATTAGGGGGGTCGGCTTATACTCGAGTATATACGGGTATGTGTACTTTTTTAGTGTGTTTTATTTATTTTTTTCATAAAAATATTTGTTTACAGATACAATACTTTTTATGATTTTGTAATTTTTTTTTAAAGGTATTGAAGGTGTTTAAAAACAAAACAAAAAAACAACAAATAGGCCTAAAAGCTTATTCTGATGAATTATTGCAAAGCTCCAAATTCTCTGTTCTCTAAGTGAACTTCATATGTTTCCAAAGAATGTATTGATCTATTATGAAGTTCAATAAGATATTTATTCTTTTGTTGACCTCCTAGTTGTGGTTGCGTGGTGCCAGAATGCTATTTTACGAACAGTATATATTATTCAATGCATCTCTTAGACATGATAAGAATTGAATATACATGTCAGAATAGCTGTGTAATCTTAATACTAAAATGAGTTCTCAGTAGGTCAAGCGTATTATGTTTCCTTTCTGCTCACACAGCCTGACTGACTGCTGCATCTTATACTGAGCAATGTGAGAACTCAGTAGTAACATGAAGGCGACACCGTGGTGCTGCCAATTAGACTAGGGAGGTGGAGATTTAGTAGGAGTGCTACTAAGGAGCTGTCAATCAGGCTAGGAGGGTGGAAATTCAGCATTAAACATACATTGTAATGTGCATTTTCAAACTAAAGGCCCCCGGCGCATACTCATTGCCAAATGCTAGAATGATGAGAGAGAGAGAATGTTTTAAGGCATTTGTATTACTTACTGCAAAGTCAAAAGTTTACATACACTAAGATTACTATGCCTTTAAACAATATTGGGCTGCCCATATGATGATGTCATGTGTTTCGAAGCTTCTGTTTTTTGGCAACATCTAAGTTAATTAGAGACACATCTGTGGATGTATTTTAATGCACACCTGAAACACACTGCTTGTTTGTGTAGCATCATGAGAAAGTCTCAAGAAATCAGCCAAGATATCAGAAAGAGAATTGTGGACCTGCACAAGTCTGGCTTATCCTTGGGTACAATTTCAAGATACCTGAAGGTGCCTTGTTCAGCTGTACAAACAATTATATGAGTGCAACACTCGGCACCCAGCTGATCAACAGGCATCAGCACTGGTGCCGTCAGGCGTTCTCAGATGCTCTTGGAAGAGAGCAGCTCAGTTAAAATTATAGTGGCTACAGCCAGATACTACAGATCCTTTCCATATTCATTTGAATCCACAGAGGTATGCAGTACCTGATTACAGCCACTATAGAAATGACAGAGTTGCTGGCGCCGGGAACATCTGATCGTTGGGTGTACCAGGTGGTGCACCCCCACCGATGAGCTATTGATGGTTTATTCAAAGGTAGACCATCAAAGAAAAAATTGTGGTCAACCCCCTCTAAGATAAGTACTGAATTTAAATACAAAAGAATTAAACAATACACACACTTAAAAAGTACCTGGAGCCCCTACTAACTTTTAGAGGGGCAAAATCTTCTTAATGGCTATTTGCATGACATTATTGAATTTATTACATCCAGGAGGTAGACTTCCCAATTCATTGAAGCTGATAAAATGTGCAACTTTAATCTTACCAATGAAAAAAAAGTAATTTTTATTTTATTGATATTCACTGAGTCTATGAAAAAAGTCATTAGTGTAGTTGGGTTTAAAATTAAAAGCACTTAGGGGTATATTACAAGCTGGTAGAATTTAATTGGGGTTATATTGTAGATCTGTAGCTGTAAGAATCCATAATATGGGCTTGGAGTGAGATTTAAAATTAATTTTAATTCTATTTTAGGGATTAGCTTAAATCAGATTTTCTAAATATTTTACTTACATTTTTTCACATTAGCCCAGTTTTCTTAGAAATTTGCAGCTTGGGCTCCTTCAAATGTCAATTTTTCATGTAATTTTTCACGCATAAGTTCTATCTGTGTTTTTCACTAATTGTTTGATTGGAAAAGCCTTAGAAACCTTCATTTTTTATACGAGGAGAAAAACTGATTAAACTATAATATTAAAAATGTACCCTCTCACCAAATGCTGATTCAAATTTAATTAAAAAAACACTGGTAAAAATCAGACCATGTTTTGTGCAAGAGAAATATCGCTGACGTCTGAATGAGCCATTAATGTTCCTATGACATTGAAAATTAGATAAAATGAAATGAACTCTCTTACACTGTTAGGACTCATTCACACTGTAGTATAGTGACCCCTGTGGCAGCTAGGGGGCGCTGTGTGTGCTCCTTGGGATATCCATTGAGGCATATCTGTTGTGATAATGGTAGTAAAACAGTGACTGGCAGTGTTGTGAATGGCCGATATGTGTCGCAGAGGGAGTCTGCGTGGTAAGTCTGATGCAATGTTGTTGTTCTGGGACCTGTAGTCCCTCAAGAGTGTGTATATCTATGGTGTAGTAGTAAGGGAGACTTATTAGGCTAGTTGTGTGAGATGGGCGGGACAAACTAGCCACACATCCACACTCCCACCTGTGGGAGTGGTTAGTACTATATAATGTGACTGAGGGATGGTCACATGGGCTCTGAGTGTGGATCTGAATGGTCTGTGCTGGAAGGTCCTGGAGAGAGCCCCATGTGTTGAGACTGTCGGCTCCCTGAAGAGCACATGGCAGGGGCTCTGGACCTCGCACAGACCAGGCTGTGGAACGGATGGAGATCCGTGTTGTACTGAATGGGGTCAGAGTGAAAGAATGTTTGAAGGATGCCTCTGGTGAAGAGACGTATCCGAGAACCTGTGCAGCAATGGCAGGTAACGAATGGAGATTCGTGTTGTACTGACCGGGGTCAGAGAAAAGGAAAGACAGAGTGTGAATGTCTGCAGGATGCCTCTAAGGAAGAGTGGTATCTGAGAACCTGTGCGGCACCAACAGGTAACGGATGGAGATCCATGTTGCACTGACCGGGGTCAGAGAGAAAGAAAGAGAGAGACATTGTGTCTGGGGCACCTCTGAGGCCAAGAGGTGTCCAGGAACCCGTGAAGGTTGCCAATGGGTAACGGTCTGAAAACCGTGTGTAATGCTGACTGGGGTCAGAGACGAACTGTGGTAAAGTTGAATATGTCCAGATACTGTTCAAGCTGTTACTAAGTTCCTGTGGATGTGGTTTATGTTGTGCGAAATAAACCTAAAAGGCTCTGTTTTGACAGAAAACCGTGCTCGAGTGCGTTAATCCCGTGCCAAGTGAGTGTCCCCCAAGACACGTAGTAGGTGCTGTGCTACAACACATTAATATTTTTTGAAGATCATGAAAAAAATAAACCAACCTTCATCAGTGAGCTGAATCAGATTTTCATCAGTGTGTCAGGCTTTTTCATTATTGTTTTATCAATGATTTTCTCATGTGATAAAAGGAAAAAAATTGCAAAGCTTCTCCTATCCAATGCAACGTTAAAGATGGACAGCACACGAATTGCAGTTATTTGGCATGCATATACTTAACGGACCCTTAGGTCAAGTGTTGGACTGGGATGCCAAGGGCTCAACAGTGGCATTGACTTTATGGGGCCAATTTTCACAGGCATACAAATATTACTCTACCCTCATTCACAAATGTACCTATCTACTATAAAATTGTCTAAGGGGTACTTCTGTCTTTCTGTCTGTCCTTCTGTCTGTCTGTCTTTCTTTCTTTCTGTCACGGATATTCATTGGTCGCGGCCTCTGTCTGTCATGGAATCCAAGTCACTGATTGGTCTTGCCAGCTGCCTGTCATGGCTGCTGTGACCAATCAGCGACGGCCACAGTCCGATTAGTCCCTCTCTACTCCCCTGCAGTCAGTGCCCGGCACCCGCTCCATACTACCCACAGTCACCGCTCACACAGGGTTAATGCCAGCGGTAATGGACCGCGTTACGCCGCAGGAAACTCACTCCGTTACCGCCGCTATTAACCCTGTGTGACCACGTTTTTACTATTGATGCTGCCTATGCAGCGTCAATAGTAAAAACATCTAATGTTAAAAATAATAATAAAAAAAAAAAATCATTATATACTCACCATCCGCCGCCTTTCCCGCTCCTCGCAACGCTCCGGTGACCGCTCCATGCAAGCGGCAGGTTCCGGTGGCAAGGATTGTCTGCGAGAAGGACCTGCCATGACGTCACGGTCATGTGACCGCGATGTCATCACAGGTCCTGCGCACCTGCGCGAGAAGGACCTGCCATGACGTAACGGTCATGTGACCGCGACCTCATCACTCCCTGGGACCGGAAGCTGCCGCCTGCACCGCACACAGGAGACAGAACTACTACAAGGCGCCCTCGGAAGGTGAGTATAAGTTTATTTTTTATTTTTTAACCTGTGACATACGTGGCTGGGCAATATACTACATGACTGGCCAATATACTACGTGGCTGGGCAATATACTACGGGGCTCTGTGCTGTACACTACGTCGCTGTGCAATATACTATGTGGCTCTGTGCTGTATACTACGTAACTGGGCAATATACTACGTGGCTGTGCAATATACTACGTGACTGGGCAATATGCTACATAACTGGGCAATATACTACGTAACTGGGCAATATACTACGTGGCTCTGTGCTGTATGCTATGTCACTGGGCAATATACTACATAACTGGGCAATATACTACGTGGCTGGGCAATATACTATGTCACTGGGCAATATACTACGTAACTGGGCAATATACTACGTGGCTCTGTGCTGTATACTATGTCGCTGTGCAATATACTACGTGGTTGGGCAATATACTATGTGGCTTGGCAATATACTACATAGCTGGGCAACATACTACGTGACTGGCCAATATACTACGTAGCTGGGCAATATACTACGTGGCTCTGTGCTGTATACTACATCACTGGGCAATATACTACGTCACTGGGCAATATACTACGTGGCTGGGCAATATACTACGGGGCTCTGTGCTGTACACTATGTCGCTGTGCAATATACTATGTGGCTCTGTGCTGTATACTACGTCGCTGTGCAATATACTACATGGCTCTGTGCTGTATACTACGTAACTGGGCAATATACTACGTGGCTGAGCAATATACTACGTGACTGGGCAATATACTACAAAACTGGGCAATATACTACGTAACTGGGCAATATACTACGTGGCTCTGTGCTGTATGCTATGTCACTGGGCAATATACTACATAACTGGGCAATATACTACGTGGCTGGGCAATATACTATGTCACTGGGCAATATACTACGTAACTGGGCAATATACTACGTGGCTCTGTGCTGTATACTATGTCGCTGTGCAATATACTACGTGGTTGGGCAATATACTATGTGGCTTGGCAATATACTACATAGCTGGGCAACATACTACGTGACTGGCCAATATACTACGTAGCTGGGCAATATACTATGTGGCTCTGTGCTGTATACTACATCACTGGGCAATATACTGCGTTACTGGGCAATATACTACGTGGCTGGGCAATATACTATGTCACTGGGCAATATACTATGTCACTGGGCAATATACTACGTCACTAGGCAATGTACTACGTGGGTGGGCAATATACTACGTGGGCTGGGCAATATACTACGTGGGCTGTGCAATATTTTACATGGACACGCATATTCTAGAATACCCGATACGTTAGAATCGGGCCACCATCTAGTATCTCTATATAATAATAAACTGGGTAGTTTGGTTAATGAATGATGAGATGCTGCTTTTTTCTGTACAGAGTTAATCAAGTGAATTATGCCAAGTACTGCCCATACAGTGGGATTGGGGATCCAGATCTGCACAGGGGCTCACTGGGGTGTCCTCTGTTAAGCTATGGGCCAGTCCGAGCCTGCTTAGGTCTCATTTACATATCTTTTTAGCGTCTTTTTTTCGGACAGGAATCGTACCTATGATAACGAATGGGGATGTTCACGTGTGCGGGAGTCTTTGTGGACAGTCAGCACAAAATAATGGAGACATGTCCAATATTCAGATGAGTGTCAGGTCAAAATCGGCAATGCAAGTCTATGGCCTGGCTCCCACTGATGTTTAGTTAATCGTGCTGATTCTCATAGATAGATAGATAGATAGATAGATAGATAGATAGATAGATAGATAGATAGATAGATAGATAGATTTGCCTTTGCTCTTCCCAATTGCCTTGGTGCATTGGCAATAGTGGTAATGGGGCTCGGGGTTTATGTCATCTGTGACTGGTAAAAATCACAGCTGATCAAGCCCTGGTGTTAGTGATGGAGAGGTGTCTTTCAGACACCCCTATTGCTAACCCAGTAATAAAAAGTAAAAAAGCACACCCAAAAAACCTTTGTTTAAAAAAACTCTCGCCAACTCGTTCCCTGGTTCACCAGTTTGTTAACCCCTTCATGACCCAGCCTATTTTGGCCTTAATGACCTTGCTGTTTTTTGCAATTCTGACCAGTGTCCCTTTATGAGGTAATAACTCAGGAACGCTTCAACGGATCCTAGCGATTCTGAGATTGTTTTTTCATGACATATTGGGCTTCATGTTAGTGGTAAATTTAGGTCGATAATTTCTGAGTTTATTTGTGAAAAAAATGGAAATTTGGCGAAAATTTAGAAAATTTCGCAATTTTCACATTTTTAATTTTTATTCTGTTAAACCAGAGAGTTATGTGACACAAAATAGTTAATAAATAACGTTTCCCACATGTCTACTTTACATCAGCACAATTTTGGAAACAATTTTTTTTTTTGCTAGGAAGTTATAAGGGTTAAAATTTGACCAGTGATTTCTCATTGTTACAACAAAATTTACAAAACCATTTTTTTTAGGGACCACCTCACATTTGAAGTCACTTTGAGGGTTCTATATGGCTGAAAATACCCAAAAGTGACACCATTCTAAAAACTGCACCCCTCAAGGTGCTCAAAACCACATTCAAGAAGTTTATTAGCCCTTCAGGTGTTTCACAGCAGCAGAAGCAACATGGAAGTAAAAAATGAACATTTAACTTTTTAGTCACAAAAATGATCTTTTAGCAACAATTTTTTTATTTTCCCAAGGGTAAAAGGAGAAACTGGACCACGGACTTTGTTGTCCAATTTGTCCTGAGTACGCTGATACCTCATATGTCGGGGTAAACCACTGTTTGGGCGCACGGCAGGGCTCGGAAGGGAAGGAGCGCCATTTGACTTTTTGAATGAAAAATTGGCTCCAATCTTTAGCGGACACCATGTCGCGTTTGGAGAGCCCCCGTGTGCCTAAACATTGGAGCTCTCCCACAAGTGACCCCATTTTGGAAACTAGACCCCCCAAGGAACTTATCTAGAAGCATAGTGAGCACTTTAAACCCCCAGGTGCTTCACAAATTGATCCGCAAAAATGAAAAAGTACTTTTTTTTCACACAAAATTTCTTTTAGCCTCAATTCTTTCATTTTCACATGGGCAACAGGATAAAATGGATCCTAAAATTTGTTGGGCAATTTCTCCTGAGTATGCCGATACCTCATATGTGGGGGTAAACCACTGTTTGGGTGCACGGCAAGGCTCGGAAGGGGAGGCGTGCTGTTATGACCCCAGTGGACAGGGTCTCAGAGGAACGTGTAAGTCTGCGAGATTCAAAAATCCAGCTCATAGGGCTGTGGTAACTGGGTTGACCAAATAGCTACTCCTAACGCCAACACTAGAAGTAGCCGGGGATCATGCCTACGGTGATCGCTAGATGACTCGCGCCAGCCGGAGAATCTAACTACCCCTAGGAGAAGAAAACAAAGACCTCTCTTGCCTCCAGAGAAAGGGACCCCAAAGCAAGATACAAGCCCCCCACAAATAATAACGGTGAGGTAAGAGGAAATGACAAACACAGAAATGAACCAGGTTCAGCAAAGAGAGGCCAGCTTACTAATAGCAGAATATAGCAAGATAACTTATCTGGTCAACAAAAACCCTATAAAAATCCACGCTGGAGATTCAAGAACCCCCGAACCGTCTAACGGTCCGGGGGGAGAACACCAGCCCCCTAGAGCTTCCAGCAAAGGTCAGGATACAGATTGGAACAAGCTGGACAAAAATACCAAACAAAACAAAAGCAAAAAGCAAGGAAGCAGACTTAGCTTGAAATACAGGAACCCGGATCATAGGACAAGAGCACAACAGATTAGCTCTGATTTCAACGATGCCAGGCATTGAACTGAAGGTCCAGGGAGCTTATATAGCAACGCCCCTGAACTAACGGCCCAGGTGAGGACATAGGAAAAGACAGAAGCTCCAGAGTCAAATCACTAATGACCACTAGAGGGAGCAAAAAGCAAAATCACAACAGTACCCCCCCTTAGTGAGGGGTCACCGAACCCTCACTACGACCACCAGGGTGATCAGGACGAGCGGCGTGAAAGGCACGAACTAAATCGGCCGCATGAACATCAGAGGCGACCACCCAGGAATTATCTTCCTGACCATAGCCCTTCCACTTGACCAGGTACTGAAGCCTCCGCCTGGAGAGACGAGAATCCAAGATCTTCTCCACCACGTACTCCAACTCGCCCTCAACCAACACCGGAGCAGGAGGCTCAGCAGAAGGAACCACAGGCACAACGTACCGCCGCAACAAGGACCTATGAAACACGTTGTGGATAGCAAACGACACAGGAAGATCCAGGCGAAAGGATACAGGATTAAGGATTTCCAATATCTTGTAAGGACCAATAAAACGAGGTTTAAATTTGGGAGAGGAAACCTTCATAGGAACAAAGCAGGAAGAAAGCCACACCAAATCCCCAACACGTAGTCGGGGACCCACACCGCGGCGGCGGTTGGCAAAGCGCTGAGCCCTCTCCTGTGACAACTTCAAGTTGTCCACCACAAGATTCCAGATCCGCTGCAACCTATCCACCACAGAATCCACCCCAGGGCAGTCAGAAGGTTCCACATGACCCGAAGAAAAACGAGGGTGGAAACCAGAGTTGCAGAAAAACGGCGAAACCAAGGTGGCGGAACTAGCCCGATTATTAAGGGCAAACTCAGCCAACGGCAAGAAGGTCACCCAATCGTCCTGATCAGCAGAGACAAAACACCTCAAATAAGCCTCCAAAGTCTGATTAGTTCGCTCCGTCTGTCCATTAGTCTGAGGATGGAAAGCAGACGAAAACGACAAGTCAATGCCCATCCTACTACAAAAGGATCGCCAGAATCTGGAAACGAACTGGGATCCTCTGTCTGACACAATATTCTCAGGGATGCCGTGCAAACGAACCACGTTCTGGAAAAACACAGGAACCAGATCGGAAGAGGAAGGCAGCTTAGGCAAAGGAACCAAATGGACCATCTTGGAGAAGCGATCACATATCACCCAGATAACAGACATGCCTTGAGACACCGGAAGATCAGAAATTAAATCCATGGAGATATGTGTCCAAGGTCTCTTAGGGACAGGCAAGGGCAAGAGCAACCCGCTGGCACGAGAACAGCAAGGCTTAGCTCGAGCACAAGTCCCACAGGACTGTACAAATGACCGCACATCCCTAGACAAGGAAGGCCACCAAAAGGATCTGGCCACCAGATCTCTGGTGCCAAAAATTCCTGGGTGACCTGCCAACACCGAGGAATGAACCTCGGAAATGACTCTGCTGGTCCACTTATCAGGCACAAACAGTCTGTCAGGTGGACAAGAATCAGGCCTATCAGCCTGAAATCTCTGCAACACACGTCGCAGATCTGGAGAAATAGCTGACAAGATAATACCATCCTTAAGAATACCAACAGGTTCAGCGACTCCAGGAGCATCAGGCACAAAGCTCCTGGAAAGAGCATCGGCCTTCACATTTTTTGAACCTGGTAAATACGAGACAACAAAGTCAAAACGGGAGAAAAACAATGACCAGCGGGCCTGTCTAGGATTCAGGCGTTTAGCAGACTCGAGATACATCAGATTTTTGTGATCAGTCAAGACCACCACACGATGCTTAGCACCCTCGAGCCAATGACGCCACTCCTCAAATGCCCATTTCATGGCCAACAACTCCCGATTGCCCACATCATAATTTCGCTCCGCAGGCGAAAACTTCCTAGAGAAAAAGGCGCAAGGTCTCATAACAGAGCAACCAGGGCCTCTCTGCGACAAAACGGCCCCTGCTCCAATCTCTGAAGCATCCACCTCAACCTGAAAGGGAAGCGAGACATCAGGCTGGCACAAAACAGGCGCCGAAGTAAACCGACGTTTCAACTCCTGGAAAGCCTCCACGGCAGCAGGAGCCCAATTAACCACATCGGAGCCCTTCTTGGTCATATCCGTCAAAGGTTTCACAATGCTAGAAAAGTTAGCGATAAAACGACGGTAGAAGTTAGCGAAACCCAAGAACTTCTGAAGACTCTTAACTGACGAGGGCTGAGTCCAATCAAGAATAGCTCGGACCTTGACTGGGTCCATCTCCACAGCAGAAGGGGAAAAAATGAACCCCAAAAAGGGAACCTTCTGTACACCAAAAAGACACTTTGAGCCCTTGACAAACAAAGAATTTTCACGCAAAATTTTAAAGACCATCCTGACCTGCTCCACATGCGAGTCCCAATTATCAGAAAAAAACAGAATATCATCCAGATAAACGATCAAAAATTTATCCAGATAGTTCCGGAAAATGTCATGCATAAAGGACTGAAAAACTGAAGGGGCATTAGAGAGCCCAAAAGGCATCACCAAGTACTCAAAATGACCTTCGGGCGTATTGAATGCGGTTTTCCATTCATCCCCTTGCTTAATGCGCACAAGGTTGTACGCACCACGAAGGTCTATCTTGGTAAACCACTTGGCACCTTTAATCCGGGCAAACAAGTCAGACAACAGCGGCAAAGGATACTGAAATTTGACAGTGATCTTATTTAAAAGCCGATAGTCAATACAAGGCCTCAAAGATCCGTCCTTTTTAGCCACAAAAAAGAATCCCGCACCAAGAGGGGAAGAAGACGGACGGATGTGTCCTTTCTCCAGAGACTCCTTGATATATGAACGCATAGCGGTATGTTCAGGTATCGACAGATTAAACAGTCTTCCCTTAGGAAATTTACTGCCTGGAATCAAATCTATTGCACAGTCACATTCCCTATGAGGAGGCAATGCACTGGACCTGGACTCGCTAAAGACATCCTGATAATCAGACAAATACTCAGGAACTTCCGAAGGCGTAGAAGAAGCAATAGACACAGGCAGGGAATCCTCATGAATACCACGACAGCCCCAACTAGACACTGACATAGCCTTCCAGTCAAGGACTGGATTATGGGTCTGTAACCATGGCAGCCCCAAAACAACCAAATCATGCATTTTATGTAGAACGAGAAAACTTATCACCTCGCGGTGTTCAGGAGTCATGCACATGGTAACCTGTGTCCAATACTGCGGTTTTTCTATCACATTGCATCACATCAGGTGTCTGTTCAGACAACAACAACCGCCGGTCAATTTGAATAGCCAGGGACATGGTATCATTCAGACCTGTGGGAATGGGAAAACCCACCATAACATTCTTAATGGCCTCAGAAAGGCCATTTCTAAAATTAGCGGCCAGTGCACACTCGTTCCAATGTGTCAGCACGGACCATTTCCGAAATTTTTGGCAATACACCTCAGCCTCGTCCTGGCCCTGAGACATAGCCAGCAAGGCTTTCTCTGCCTGAATCTCAAGATTGGGTTCCTCATAAAGTAAACCGAGCGCCAGAAAAAACGCATCAATATCAGCCAATGCCGGATCTCCTGGCGCCAACGAAAAAGCCCAATCTTGAGGGTCACCCCGTAAGAATGAAATAACAATTTTTACTTGTTGAGCAGAGTCTCCAGACGAACAAGGTTTCAGGGACAAAAACAATTTACAATTATTCCTGAAATTCCTAAACTTAAATCGGTCTCCTGAAAACAGTTCAGGAATCGGAATCTTGGGTTCAGACCTAGGATTTCTGGTAACATAATCTTGTATACCCTGCACACGAGCGGCAAGCTGGTCCACACTTGTAATCAAGGTCTGGACATTCATGTCTGCAGCAAGCTTAAGCCACTCTGAGGTAAAGGGGAAAAGAAAAAAAAAAATGAGAGAGGGAAAAAAAAACCTCAAAATTTTCTTTCTTATAATCCCACTTCTGCAATGCATTAAACATTTAATACTGGCCTGGCATACTGTTATGACCCCAGTGGACAGGGTCTCAGAGGAACGTGTAAGTCTGCGAGATTCAAAAATCCAGCTCATAGGGCTGTGGTAACTGGGTTGACCAAATAGCTACTCCTAACGCCAACACTAGAAGTAGCCGGGGATCATGCCTACGGTGATCGCTAGATGACTCGCGCCAGCCGGAGAATCTAACTACCCCTAGGAGAAGAAAACAAAGACCTCTCTTGCCTCCAGAGAAAGGGACCCCAAAGCAAGATACAAGCCCCCCACAAATAATAACGGTGAGGTAAGAGGAAATGACAAACACAGAAATGAACCAGGTTCAGCAAAGAGAGGCCAGCTTACTAATAGCAGAATATAGCAAGATAACTTATCTGGTCAACAAAAAACCTATAAAAATCCACGCTGGAGATTCAAGAACCCCCGAACCGTCTAACGGTCCGGGGGGAGAACACCAGCCCCCTAGAGCTTCCAGCAAAGGTCAGGATACAGATTGGAACAAGCTGGACAAAAATACCAAACAAAACAAAAGCAAAAAGCAAGGAAGCAGACTTAGCTTGAAATACAGGAACCCGGATCATAGGACAAGAGCACAACAGATTAGCTCTGATTTCAACGATGCCAGGCATTGAACTGAAGGTCCAGGGAGCTTATATAGCAACGCCCCTGAACTAACGGCCCAGGTGAGGACATAAGAAAAGACAGAAGCTCCAGAGTCAAATCACTAATGACCACTAGAGGGAGCAAAAAGCAAAATCACAACAGCGTGCCATTTGACTTTTTGAATGGAAAATTAGCTCCAATCGTTAGCGGACACCATGTCGCGTTTGGAGAGCCCCTGTGTGCCTAAACATTGGATCTCCCCTACAAGTGACCCCATTTTGGAAACTAGACCCCCCAAGGAACTTATCTAGATGCATAGTGAGCACTTACAACCCCCAGGTGCTTCACAGAAGTTTATAACGCAGAGCCGTGAAAATAAAAAAAACATTTTCTTTCCTCAAAAATGATTTTTAGCCCAGAATTTTTTATTTTCCCAAGGGTAATAGGAGAAATTGGACCCCAAATGTTGTTGTACAGTTTGTCCTGAGTACGATGATACCCCATATGTGGGGGTAAACCACTGTTTGGGCACACGGCAGGGCTCGGAAGGGAAGGCACGCCATTTGGCTTTTTGAATGGAAAATTAGCTCCAATCATTAGCGTACACCATGTCGTGTTTGGAGAGCCCCTGTGTGCCTAAACATTGGAGCTCCCGCACAAGTGACCCCATTTTGGAAACTAGACCTCCCAAGGAACTAATCTAGATGTGTGGTGAGCACTTTGAACCCCCAAGTGCTTCACATAAGTTTATAACGCAGAGCCATGAAAATAAAAAATAATTTTTCTTTTCTCAAAAATGATTTTTTAGCCCACAACTTTTTATTTTCCCAAGGGTAACAGGAGAAATTGGACCCCAAAAGTTGTTGTGCAGTTTCTCCTGAGTATGCTGATACCCCATATGTGGGGGTAAACCACTGTTTTGGCACACGTCGGGGTTCGGAAGTGAAGTAGTGACGTTTTGAAATGCAGACTTTGATGGAATGCTCTGCGGGCATCAGGTTGCATTTGCAGAGCCCCTGATGTGCCTAAACAGTAGGAACTCCCCACAAGTGACTCCATTTTGGAAACTAGACCCCCAAGGGAACTTATCTAGATGTGTGGTGAGCACTTTGAACCCCCAAGTGCTTCACAGAAGTTTATAAAGCAGAGCCGTGAAAATAATAAATGTGTTTCCTTTCCTCAAAAATATTTTTTTAGCCCAGAATTTTTTATTTTTGCAAGAGTAACAGGAGAAATTGGACCCCAAAAGTTGTTGTCCAGTTTCTCCTGAGTACGCTGATACACCATATGTGGGGGTAAACCACTGTTTGGGCACATGCCGGGGCTTGGAAGGGAAGTAGTAACGTTTTGGAATGCAGACTTTGATGGAATGGTCTGCGGGCATCATGTTACGTTTGCAGAGCCCCTGATATGCCTAAACAGTAGAAACCCCCCACAAGTGACCCCATTTTGGAAACTAGACCCCCCAAGGAACTTATCTAGATTTGTGGTGAGCACATTCAACCCCCAAGTGCTTCACAGAAGTTTACAACGCAGAGCTGTGAAAATAAAAAATCATTTTTCTTTCCTCAAAAAAGATGTTTTAGCAAGCAATATTTTATTTTCACAAGGGTAACAGGAGAATTTGGACCCCAATATTTGTTTCCCAGTTTGTTGTGAGTACGCTGATACCCCATATGTGGGGGTAAACCACTGTTTGGGCACACGTCAGGGCTCAGAAGGGAAGTAGTGACATTTGAAATGCAGACTTTGATGGAATGGTCTGCGGGCGTCACATTGCATTTGCAGAGCCCCTGATGTGCCTAAACAGTAGAAACACCCCACAAGTGACCCCATTTTGGAAACTAGACCCCAAAAGGAACTTATCTAGATGTGTGGTGAGCACTTTCAACCCCCAAGTGCTTCACAGAAGTTTATAACGCAGAGCCGTGAAAATAAAAAATAATTGTTCTTTCCTCAAAAATTATGTTTTAGCAAGTAATTTTTTATTTTTGCAAGGGTAACAGGAGAAATTGGACCCCAACAGTTGTTGCCAAGTTTTTCCTGAGTACGCTGGTACCCCATATGTTGGGGTAAACCACTGTTTGGGCGCACGTCGGGGCTTGGAAGGGAGGGAGCACCATTTGACTTTTTGAACGCAAGATTGGCTGGAATCAATGGTGGCGCCATGTTGCGTTTGGAGACCCCTGATGTACCTAAACAGTGGAAACCCCTCAATTCTAACTTCAACACTAACCCCAACACACCCCTAATCCTAATCCCAACTGTAGCCATAACCCTAATCACAACCCTAACCCCAACACACCCCTAACCACAACCCTAACCGCAACACACCCGTAACCCTAATTCCAACCCTAACCCTAATCCTAACCCTAATCCCAACCGTAACCCTAATCCCAACCCTAACCACAACTGTAACCCCAACACACCCCTAACCCTATCCGTAACCCTAACCACAAGCCAAATCTTAACCCTATTTCAAACCCTAGCCCTAATTCCAACCCTAACTCTAATTCCAACCCTAACCCTTTGGCTATGTGCCCAAGTTGCGGATTTGTAAGAGATTTTTCTGCACGATTTTTGAAAAATCTGCAGGTAAAAGGCACTGCGTTTTACCTGCGGATTTACAGCAGATTTCCATTGGTTTTTTGTGCGGATTTCACCTGCGGATTCCTATTGAGGAACAGGTGTAAAACGCTGCGGAATCCGCACAAAGAATTGACATGCTGCGGAATATACAATGCAGCGTTTCTGCACGGAATTTTCCGCACCATGGGCACAGCGGATTTGGTTTTCCATAGGTGTACATGGTACTGTAAACCTGATGGAAAACTGCTTCGAATTCGCAGCGGCCAATCCGCTGCGGATCCGCGGCCAATCCGCTGCGGATCCGCGGCCAATCCGCTGCGGATCCGCGGCCAATCCCCTGCGGATCCGCGGCCAATCCGCTGCGGATCCGCGGCCAATCCGCTGCGGATCCGCGGCCAATCCCCTGCGGATCCGCAGCCAATCCGCTGCGGATCCGCGGCCAATCCGCTGCGGATCCGCGACCAATCCGCTGCGGATCCGCGGCAAATCCGCTACGGATCCGCGGCCAATCCGCTGCGGATCCGTGGCCAATCCGTTGCGGATCCGCTGCCAATCCGCTGCGTATCCGCGGCCAATACTCTGCGGATCCGCTGCGGATCCGCGGCCAATCCGCTGCGGATCCGCTGCCAATCTGCTGCGGATCCGCAGCCAAATCCGCACTGTGTGCACATGCCATAACCCTACCCCTAACCCTAACCCTACCCGTAACCCTAACCCTACCCCTAACCCTACCCCTAGTTCTAACCCTAGTTCTAACCCTAACCCTAGTGGAAAAAGAAAAAAAAATATTTTCTTTATTTTATTATTGTCCCTACCTATGGGGGTGATAAAGGGGGGGGTTTATTTATTATTTTTTTATTTTGATCGCTGCGATAGAACCTACCACAGCGATCAAAATGTACTTGTAATGAATCTGCCGGCTGGCAGATTCTGCGGGCGCACTGCGCATGCACCCGCCATTTTCCAAGATGGCGGCGCCCATGGAGAAGACGGCCGGACACCGGGAGGGACATCAAAGCTAGGTAAGTATGGGGGGGTGGGATCGGAACACGGGGGGGGGATCGGAGGAACGGGGGAGCGGACAAGAGGACCGGGGGAGCGGACAGGAGGGAGGAGGGGAGTGGACAGGAGATCGGGGCAGAAAGGACGACTGGGGGGGCGATCGGTGGCAGTGGGGGGGGGCAGATCGGGGTCTCCAGCCATGGCAGATGCTATTGCAGCATCGGCCATGGCTGGATTGTAATATTTCACTATTTTCATAGGTGAAATATTACAAATCGCTCTGATTGGCTGTTTCACTTTCAACAGCCAATCAGAGCGATCGTAGCCACGGGGGGGTGAAGCCACCCCCCCTGGGCTGAAGTACCACTCCCCCTGTCTCTGCAGATCGGGTGAAAATGGAGTTAACCCTTTCACCCGATCTGCAGGGATGCGATCTTTCCATGACGCCACATAGGCGTCACAGGTCGGATTGGCACCGACTTTCATGATGCCTACGTGGCGTCAAAGGTCGGGAAGGGGTTAACCCCTTTACCCCCAAGGGTGGTTTGCACGTTAATGACCGGGCCAATTTTTACAATTCTGACCACTGTCCCTTTATGAGGTTATAATTCTGGAACACTTCAACTAATCCTGGTGATTCTGACTTTGTTTTCTCAGGACATAGTGTACTTCATGATAGTGGAAAAATTTATTTGATATTACTTTCATTTATTTGTGAAAAAAACTGAAATTTGGCGAAAATTTTGAAAATTTTGCAATTTTCCAACTTTGAATTTTCATGCCCTTAAATTACAGAGATATGTTACACATAATACTTAATAAATAACATTTACCATGTCTACTTTACAGCAGCA
This sequence comes from Ranitomeya variabilis, assembly GCF_051348905.1. Lineage (NCBI taxonomy): Eukaryota > Metazoa > Chordata > Amphibia > Anura > Dendrobatidae > Ranitomeya > Ranitomeya variabilis. The sequence goes on from NC_135233.1 coordinate 1,058,847,466, forward strand.
CAATTTTGGAACCAACATTTTTTTTGTTAGGGAGTTATAAGAGTTAAAAGTTGACCACTCCAGCGATTTCTCATTTATTACAACACCAATTTTTTTTTTAGTGACCACATCACATTTGAAGTCACTTTGAGGGGTCTATATGATAGAAAAAGTGACACGAAAAACTGCACCCCTCAAGGTGCTCAAAACCACATGCAAGAACTTTATTAACCCTTCAGGTGCTTCACAGGAATTTTTTGAATGTTTAAAAAAAATGAACATTTACATTTTTTTCACAAAAAAATTACTTCAGATCCAATTTGTTTTATTTTACCAATGGAGAAATTGGACCCCAAATGTTGTTGTACAATTTGTCAAGGGTGCGCTGATACCCCTTATGTGGGAGTAAACTGTTTGGGCGCATGGCAGAGCTCAGAAGGGAAGGAGCGCCATTTGACTTTTCAATGCAAAATTGGCTGGAATTGAGATAGGACGCCATGTCACATTTGGAGAGGCCCTGATGTGCCTAAACAGTGGAAACTCCCCACAAGTTACACCATTTTGGAAAGTAGACCCTCTAAAGAATTTATCTAGATGTGTGCTGAGTACTTTGAACCCCCAAGTGCTTCACAGAAGTTTATAATGTAGGGCTGTAAAAATAAAAAATCATATTTTTTTCACAAAAATGATTTTTCGCTCCCAATTTTTTATTTTCCCCCCAAAAAAGGAGAAAGTGGACCCCAAAGGTTGTTGTGCAATTCGTCCTAAGTATGCTGATACCCCATATGTGGGGGGAACCACCGTTTGTGTGCATGGCAGAGCTTGGAAGGGAAGGAGTGCCATTTTGGAATGCAGACTTTGATGGAATGGTCATGTTGCGTTTGCAGAGCCCCTGATGTACCTAAACAGTAGTTACCCCCACAAGTGACACCATATTTGAAGCTAGACCCCCATGGAACTTATCTAGATGTGTTTTGAGAACTTTGAACCCCCAAGTGTTTCACTAAAGTTTATAACGCAGAGCTGTGAAAATAAAAAAATCAATTTTTCCCACAAAAATGATTTTTTAGCCCCCAAATTTTTATTTTCCCAAGGGTAACAGGAGAAATTGGACAGCAAAAGTTGTTGTCCAATTTGTCCTGAGTGCGCTGTTACCCCATATGTGGGCGTAAACCACTTTTTGGGTGCACGTCGGGGCTTGGAATGGAAGAAGCGGCGTTTTGGAATGCAGACTTTGATGGAATGGTCTGCGAGCGTCATGTTGCGTTTGCAGAGCACCTGATGTGCCTAAATAATGGAAACCCCCCAATTCTAACTCCAACCCTAACCCCAACACACACCTAACCCTATTCCCAACCCTAACCACACCCCTAATCCCAACACACCCCTAACCCTAATTCCAACCCTAACCATAACCCAAACCACACCCCTAACCCTAATCCCAACCCCAACACACACCCCGAACCCTAATCACAACCATAACCCTAACCACACCCATAACCCTGACACACCCCTAACCCAACCGTAAATGTAATCCAAACCTTAGCCCCAACCCTAACCCTAACTTTAGCCCCAACCCTAACCCTAACTTTAGCCCCAACCCTAACACTAATGGGAAAATGGAAATAAATACATTTTTCTATTTTATTGTTTTTCGGTGTTAAAGGGGGGTTTGATTTACTATTCATAGCGGGTTTTTATAGTGACTTTTTATGTTTGGTAGCTATCACACACTAAAAGATGATTTTTATTGCAAAAAATAGTTTTTGCGTCACCACATTTTGAGAGCTATAATTTTTCCATATTTTAGTTCACAGAGTCATGTGAGGTCTTTTTTTTGCGGGACGAGCTGACGTTTTTATTGGTGCCATTTTTGGGCACATGACAATTTTTAATCGCTTTTTATTCTGATTTTGTTAGGCAGTATAAACTAAAACCAGCAATTCATAAATTTCTTTTGGGGGGCGTTTATGCCGTTCTGCATTTCTTAAAATTAATAAAGCAGTTTTATTCTTCAGGTTAGTACGATTACAGTGATACCTCATTTATATCATTTTTTTATGTTTTGGCGCTTCTATATAATAAAAACTATATCATACAAAAAATAATTATTTGTGCATCGTTTTATTCTGAGGGCTGTAACTTTTAATTTTTCGCTGATGACACTGTATGGTGGCTCGGTTTATGTGGGACAAGATGACGTTTACAGCGGTACCATGGTTATTTATATCCGTCATTCTGATCACGTGTTATTCCACTTTTTGTTCGGCGGTATGATGATAAAACATAGTTTTTTGCCTCACTTTTTTTTTTTCACGGTGCTCACTAAAGGGGTTAACTAGTGGGACAGTTTTATAGGTCGGGTCATTATGGACGCGGTGATACTAAATATGTGTATGTTCATTGTTTTTTTTTCATTTACATAAAGAAATTTATTTATTGGAACAGTATTTTTTTTTCTTTATTTAGGAATTTTAAAAAAATATTTTTACAGTGTAATTTTTTTTTTAAACTTTTTTTACATTGTCCCAGGGTGCGACATCACTATGTATTGTCAGATCGCTGATCTGACACTTTGCAGAGCACTGTGTCAGATCAGCGATCTGACAGGCAGTGCAGGAGGCTTGCCGGTGCCTGCTCTCAGCAGGTGCTTGCAAGCCACCTCCCTGCAGGACCCGGAAAGACCCCCGCAACCATCTTGGATCCCTGGCCTGCAGGGAGGAGAACGGAGGAGACCCTCGGAACAGCACAATCACATCGTGTTGTTCTGAGGGTCTCAGGGAAAAACGCAGGGAGCCCCATCCCTGTATGATGCTTCCCTATGCCACCGGAATGCTGCAATCATGTTTGATCGCAGTGTTCCGGGGTTAATGTGTTGGGAGCGGTCCATGACCACTCCTGGCACATAGTGCCAGATGTCAGCTGTGATAATGGGCTGACACCCGGCCGCAATCGCCGCGCTCCCCCCCGTAAACACGGCTGATCGCACATGACATACTATCCCATCGATGGTCATATGGGTCCGGGTCACCTCGATGGGATAGTACATCAGATGTCAGAAAGGAGTAAAAAAAAACATGCAGATCAGACTTGGACTAGTAAATCCGACATAGTCCAGGGAATTCAACGTAGTCTACAAATGCCCACAGCTGCCCCAGAAAAGGCACAAATACTGGCGTTTTGGCCGGCTCCACCCACTTGCCCTGCAGCGGTATCAAGTAGGGTTCACATTTGTGGAGTTAATGACACCTTTGTATTGTCCAGTGACATTAAGCCCATGGCTTAGTAAAGGAGATGTGTCTATAAGATACTTCTCAATTACTAATCCTATAGTTATTTTGTAAATCAGAACACACACAAAATAAAGATCTTTATTTGAAATAAAAAAACACACTTTTACTTTTTTATTTAAAAATAAACACAGTAATATTCACCTAATGCCCAGTCCACTAATGCCATGGTCACCTATTAAAAAACAAAAATAAAAAAACAGCCATATCCCTCACCTGTCCATCGTTTTTCCCACGCCGTCCAGGCTGAGAACCAATAAGGAATAAGCTGTACTGCTGAGCTCAAAGAGTTCACAGGAAGAAATAAGGAATTTCTCCCGTTGAACAGCAGTGAACTCATCACTGCACAGTGAGACCTTTTCTCACTGTGCTAGCAGGGATCTCACTGAGGTCACCACAGTTCAGGGGCCTGGCTGCGAACACAGCCTCAGTGACATGCAGTAACCTCAATGACATCACTCTAGTCACAAGCCTGAGCTTGCAGCAGCTCATTCCTCAGTTGCTCTCAGCCTGGATACTCACATTTTGGCACCGTCCAGGTTGAAAACTGTTTATCCTTATACTGGGCGTCAGGTGAGTTTTTGTTGTTTATTATTTTATGTTTTTTTACAGGAGAAGAGGGCTTCAGTGGAGCGTTAGGTGTGTATAATTGGGTTTGTTATTTTTAAATAAAAAAGTAGAAGTGGGTTTTTTTATTTCAAATAAAGGACTTTATGTTGTGTGTGCATTTATTTACAATACCACTATAGAATTAATAATACAGAGGCATCCTAGACACCTCTCCATTACTAAGCTGTGGGTTGATGTCACCGGCAATACAAAGGTGACATCAACCCCACAAATATGAACCCCACTGTCTACCACCACAGGGAAAGTGGGAAGAGCCAGGCAAGGCACCAGAATTGGCGCTTCTAGTAGATGCACCTTTTCTGGTCAGCTATGGGCTGCTATTTTTAGGCTCAAGGGGCTAATAGCCATGGCCCCTTACCTGTTATGGACCTGGTGGTTAGGAGCACCCGGAATGACCTGATGGTTAAAATGAGAAACCTGGGACAAGCTCTGAGGAGGTGGTAACTCTACTGACCGCAATCCCTAATCCTATCACACACACTAGAAATAGCCGTGGAGCGTGCCTAACTCTCCCTAGACGCCTCTTCACAGCCTAAGAGCTAACTACCCCTAAAGATAGAAATAGCAGCCTACTTTGCCTCAGAGAAATTCCCCAAAGTAAAAGTAGCCCCCACAAATATTGACTGTGAGTTAAGAGGGAAATGACAAACACAGAAATGAAACAGATATTAGAAAAGGAGGCCGGATCTTCACTAGATAGCCAGAGGATAGGAAAGGGAACTATGCGGTCAGTATTAAAAACTACAAAAACCATGCAGAGTGTGCAAAAAGAGCAGCTCTGCACCCCCAGAGCTTCCAGCTAGCAAGGAAATATCATAATAGCAAGCTGGACTAGAAACATAAAATGTACTGAGAAATATATTCAAAAACCAATGAACAACAAATGAACTAGCAGGAAATTAGCTTCTGCTGGAGTAGACAGGTCATCTGAGAAATCCAAGAGAGATCTGAACCAGTACTGAGACATTGACAGCTGGCATCAACTAACAATCTAAGCAGAGTTAAATAGGGAAGCCAGCAGAAGCAATAAGCGAGGGCAGCTGAGAAAGCCAACCTTAAAGATCAGCAGTTCCACTCAAAGCCACCAGATGGTGTCCAAGGACCGAACTCACCAAAGTACCATTCATGACCACAGGAGGGAGCCCGAGAACGGAATTCACAACAGTACCCCCCCCCTTGAGGAGGGGTCACCGAACCCTCACCAGAGCCCTCAGGCCGATCAGGACGAGCCAAATGAAAGGCACGAACCAAATCGGCAGCATGGACATCGGAGGCAACAACCCAGGAATTATCCTCCTGACCATAACCCTTCCACTTAACCAGGTACTGAAGCTTCCGTCTCGAAATACGAGAATCCAAAATCTTCTCCACCACATACTCCAACTCCCCCTCAACCAACACCGGAGCAGGAGGATCAATGGAAGGAACCATAGGCGCCACATATCTCCACAACAACGACCTATGGAACACATTATGGATGGCAAAAGAAGCTGGAAGGGCCAAACGAAACGACACAGGATTGATAATTTCAGAAATCTTATAAGGACCAATGAAACGAGGCTTGAACTTAGGAGAAGAGACCTTCATAGGGACATAACGAGAAGACAACCAAACCAAATCCCCAACACGAAGTCGGGGACCAACACAGCGACTGCGGTTAGCAAAACGTTGCGCCTTCTCCTGAGACAACGTCAAATTGTCCACCACGTGAGTCCAAATTTGCTGAAACCTGTCCTCCACAGAATCCACACCAGGACAGTCAGAAGGCTCAACCTGCCCTGAAGAAAAACGAGGATGAAAACCAGAATTACAAAAAAAAGGCAAAACCAAAGTGGCCGAACTAGCCCGATTATTAAGGGCGAACTCGGCCAATGGCAAGAAGGTCACCCAATCATCCTGATCAGCAGAAACAAAGCATCTCAGATAGGTTTCCAAGGTCTGATTGGTTCGTTCGGATTGGCCATTTGTCTGAGGATGGAAAGCTGAAGAAAAAGACAAATCAATGCCCATCTTAGCACAAAAGGACCGCCAAAATCTAGAAACAAACTGAGAACCTCTGTCAGACACAATGTTCTCTGGAATGCCATGCAAACGAACCACATGCTGAAAAAATAATGGAACCAAATGAGAGGAGGAAGGCAATTTAGGCAAGGGTACCAAATGGACCATCTTAGAAAACCGATCACAAACCACCCAGATGACGGACATCCTTTGAGAGACAGGAAGATCAGAAATAAAATCCATGGAAATATGCATCCAGGGCCTCTTCGGGACAGGCAAAGGCAAAAGCAACCCACTGGCACGAGAACAGCAAGGCTTGGCCCGAGCACAAGTCCCACAGGACTGCACAAAAGAACGCACATCCCGTGACAAGGAAGGCCACCAAAAGGACCTAGCAACCAAATCTCTGGTACCAAAAATCCCAGGATGACCAGCCAATACCGAACAATGAACCTCAGAAATAACTCTACTAGTCCATCTATCAGGGACAAACAGTTTCTCCACTGGACAGCGGTCAGGTCTATCAGCCTGAAACTCCTGCAGCACCCGCCGCAAATCAGGGGAGATGGCAGACAGAATCACCCCCTCTTTGAGAATACCAGCCGGCTCAGGGACTCCTGGAGAATCAGGCAAAAAACTCCTAGAAAGGGCATCAGCCTTCACATTCTTAGATCCCGGAAGGTATGAGACCACTAAATCGAAACGGGAGAAAAACAACGACCATCGAGCCTGTCTAGGATTCAACCACTTGGCAGACTCGAGGTAAGTCAGATTCTTGTGATCAGTCAGGACCACCACGTGATGTTTGGCTCTCTCAAGCCAATGTCACCACTCCTCGAATGCCCACTTCATAGCCAACAACTCCCGATTGCCGACATCATAATTACGCTCAGCAGGCGAAAACTTTCTAGAAAAGAAAGCACATGGCTTCATCAAAGAGCCATCAGAACTTCTCTGAGACAAAACAGCCCCTGCCCCAATCTCAGAAGCATCAACCTCGACCTGAAAAGGGAGCGAAACATCTGTCTGAAGCAACACAGGGGCCGAAGTAAAACGACGTTTAAGCTCCTGAAAAGCCTCAACGGCTGCACGGGACCAATTCACCACATCAGCACCTTTCTTCGTCAAATCAGTCAAAGGCTTAACCACACTAGAAAAATTAGCGATGAAGCGACGGTAAATATTAGCAAAGCCCAGGAATTTCTGAAGACTCTTCACAGATGTAGGTTGAGTCCCATCATAAATGGCCTGAACTTTAACAGGGTCCATCTTGATAGTAGAGGGGGAAAAAATGAAGCCTAAAAAGGAAACCTTCTGAACTCCAAAGAGACATTTAGACCCCTTCACAAACAAGGCAGCATGAAGGACCTGGAATACCATCCTGACATGTTTCACATGAGACTCCCAATCATCCGAAAAGACCAAAATATCATCCAAATATACAATCATGAATCTATCCAGATACCTCCGGAAGATGTCGTGCATAAAGGACTGAAACACAGATGGAGCATTAGAAAGCCCGAATGGCATCACCAGGTACTCAAAATGGCCCTCGGGCGTATTAAATGCTGTTTTCCATTCATCGCCCTGTTTAATACGCACAAGATTATACGCCCCTCGAAGGTCAATCTTGGTAAACCAACTAGCCCCCTTAATCCGAGCAAACAAATCAGACAGCAGAGGCAAAGGGTACTGAAATTTGACCGTGATTTTGTTGAGAAGGCGGTAATCTATACAGGGTCTCAGAGAGCCATCCTTCTTGGCCACAAAAAACCCCCCTGCTCCCAACGGTGACGAAGACAGGCGAATATGCCCTTTCTCCAAGGACTCCTTTACATAACTCCGCATAGCGGCATGTTCTGGCACAGATAAATTGAAAAGTCGGCCCTTAGGGAACTTACTACCAGGAATCAAATTAATAGCGCAATCACAGTCCCTATGAGGAAGTAGGGCACTGGACTTGGGCTCATCAAATACATCCTGGTAATCTGACAAAAACTCAGGGACTTCAGAAGGAGTGGAAGAAGAAATTGACACCAAAGGAACATCACTATGTATCCCTTGACAACCCCAACTAGACACAGACATTGATTTCCAATCCAGTACTGGATTATGAACCTGTAACCATGGCAAACCCAACACGACAACATCATGCAAATTATGCAACACCAAAAAGCGAATATTTTCCTGATGTGCGGGAGCCATGTACATGGTCAGCTGATTCCAGTACTGAGGTTTATTCTTGGCCAATGGCGTAGCATCAATCCCCCTCAAGGGAATAGGATTCTGCAAAGGCTCCAAGGAAAAACCACAGCGCCTGGCAAACTCCAAGTCCATCAAGTTCAGGGCAGCGCCCGAATCCACAAATGCCATAACAGAGTAGGATGACAATGAGCAAATCAGAGTAACAGACAAGAGAAATTTAGGCTGTACAGTACTAATGGTGACAGACCTAGCGAACCTCTTAGTGCGCTTAGGACAATCAGAGATAGCATGAGTGGAGTCACCACAGTAAAAACACAGCCCATTCTGACGTCTGTGTTCCTGCCGTTCAGCTCTGGTCAAAGTCCTATCACATTGCATAGGCTCAGGCCTCTGCTCAGAGGACACCGCCAAATGGTGCACAACTTTGCGCTCGCGCAAACGCCGATCAATCTGATTTGCCAAGGACATTGATTCATTCAGACCAGCAGGCGTGGGGAACCCCACCATCACATCTTTAAGGGCTTCAGAAAGACCCTTTCTGAAAATTGCTGCCAGGGCACACTCATTCCATTGTGTAAGCACAGACCACTTTCTAAACTTCTGGCAATATAATTCTGCTTCATCCTGACCCTGACATAGAGCCAGCAAGATTTTCTCTGCCTGATCCACAGAATTTGGTTCGTCATAAAGCAATCCAAGCACCAGGAAAAATGCATCTACATTAAGCAATGCAGGATTTCCTGGCTCAAGGGATAATGCCCAGTCTTGAGGGTCGCCACGCAACAAAGAAATAATAATCTTTACTTGCTGAATGGGGTCACCAGAGGAGCGGGGTTTCAGAGCAAGAAACAGTCTGCAATTATTTTTGAAATTCCGAAATTTAGATCTATCCCCAGAAAACAAATCAGGAATTGGAATTCTAGGCTCTAACATCGGATTCTGAACTACATATTCTTGAATACTTTGTACCCTTGCAGTGAGTTGATCCACACATGAGGACAAACCATGAATATCCATATCTACACCTGAGTCCTGAACCACCCAGAGGTTAAGGGGAAAAGAAAGACAAAACAAGCTGCAAAGAAACAAAAATTGACTCAGAACTTCTCTTATCCCTCTTTTGAGATGCATTAACACTTTGTTGGCCAGCTGTACTGTTATGGACCTGGGGGTTAGGAGCACCCGGAATGACCTGATGGTTAAAACGAGAAACCTGGTACAAGCTCTGAAGAGGTGGTAACTCTACTGACCGCAATCCCTAATCCTATCACACACACTAGAGATAGCCGTGGAGCGTGCCTAACTCTCCCTAGATGCCTCTTCACAGCCTAAGAGCTAACTACCCCTAAAGATAGAAATAGCAGCCTACCTTGCCTCAGAGAAATTCCCCAAAGTAAAAGTAGCCCCCCACAAATATTGACTGTGAGTTAAGAGGGAAATGACAAACACAGAAATGAAACAGATATTAGCAAAGGAGGCCGGATCTTCACTAGATAGCCAGAGGATAGGAAAGGGAACTATGCGGTCAGTATTAAAAACTACAAAAACCACGCAGAGTGTGCAAAAAGTCCTCCACACCGACTCACGGTGTGGAGGTGCAGCTCTGCACCCCCAGAGCTTCCAGCTAGCAAGGAAACATCATAATAGCAAGCTGGACTAGAAACATAACATGTACTGAGAAATATATTCAAAAACCAATGAACAACAAATGAACTAGCAGGGACTTAGCTTCTGCTGGAGTAGACAGGTCATCTGAGAAATCCAAGAGAGATCTGAACCAGTACTGAGACATTGACAGCTGGCATCAACTAACGATCTAAGCAGAGTTAAATAGGGAAGCCAGCAGAAGCAATAAGCGAGGGCAGCTGAGAAAGCCAACCTCAAAGATCAGCAGTTCCACTCAAAGCCACCAGAGGGTGTCCAAGGACCGAACTCACCAAAGTACCATTCATGACCACAGGAGGGAGCCCGAGAACGGAATTCACAACACCATCCTGAGAATACCAGCCCTAAGCTTTCTACTTTAGCTCGTGTGTACCCCATGCCATTCTTTAAAATTATTTATTGAAATAGTTTTTAAAAATAGTGTGGTGCCCCCTCTATTCTTGATAACCAACCTTGCTAAAGATGATAGCTGTGGGTTGCAGCCTGCAGCTGTCAGTTTTGCCTGGCTGGTTATCAAAAATATAGGAGAACTCAAGTTCTTTTTTTTCCATTATTTATTCAGAATGCAGTCGCCGGCTGATGAATATTCCCATCAGCTGCTGCCTGTTCTTGCTGTTATTAGCAGCAGGCATAGGCCGATGGGAGTAGTAGTCCCATCAGCCGACAACAGTGACCGAATGTAAACTTTTTACCTCTGATCATAGCTGCGGGCTCACACTGTCATTTGACAGCATGGGAACTGAGGCTGTCTGACCGACAGTAATTGTTTTACCGCTGATCAGAGGCAGTGTTGGCCATGCTGTCATGCATATGACAGCTTGGCAAACACTTTTCTTTTTTGGGGGCCCTTCATTCAAGTGATAAAGTTTGGGTTCGGGTACTGTTCTGGTACCTGAACCCAAACTTTTTTTTAACTGTACAGGCGAACTCACCAAACCCGAACATCCAGGGGTCCTCCCATCTCTAGTTACCGCTCATCTAAGTTACCAAGTCACACTGCCTTCTGTGTGACCCGGCGACTCTTATGAGCAAGAATTTAGATATTGTTAGTCACACGTAGCAAATTGCAATAAAAAATGGATGTAGAACTATTTGCCTTCCATTAAGCATTTAGGATATACAGCTCTGTCAAAAATTAAGAGACTACCACATCAAAACCCTGTCATGGACAGCCCAATCTTCAGACCTGAACCCCATTGAAAACCTCTAGAATGTAATCAAACATGGATATTCACAACCCATCAAAGAACTGCTTCAAATTTTGTGCCAGAAGTAGTGTGAAAGACAGGTGGAAAGCATGCCAAGATGCATGAAAACTATGATTAAAAATCATGGTTATTCCACAAAATATTGATTCCTGAACTCTTCCTGAGTTAAAACATTAGTATTGTTGTTTCTAAATGGTAATGAACTTGTTTTCTTTGCATTATTTGAAGTCTGAAAGTACAGGATTTTTTTAAAATTTTGACCATTTCTCCTTTCAGAAAAAAAAATACAAAATGTATTGCTTGGAAATTCGGAAACATGTTGTCAGTAGTTTATACAGGGTGGGCCATTTATATGGATACACCTAAATAAAATGGGAATGATTGGTGATATCAACTTCCTTCTTGTTGCATATTAGTATATGGGAGGGGGAAAACTTTTTAGGATGGGTGGTGACCATGGTGGCCATTTTGAAGTTGGCCATTTTGGATCCAACTTTATTTTTTTCAGTGAGAATAGGGTCATGTGACACCTCAAACTCATGGAGAACTTCACGAGAAAAACAATGGTGTGCTTGGTTTTAACTTCACTATATCCTTTCATGAGTTATTTACAAGTTTATGACCACTTATTAAATGTGTTCAAAGTGCTGCCCATTGTGTTGGGTTGTCAATGCAACCCTCTTCTCCCACTCTTGACACACTGATAGCAACACTGCAGAAGAAATGCTAGCACAGGCTTCTAGTATCCATTGTTTCAGATGCTGCACATCTCGTATCTTCACAGTATAGACAATTGCCTTCAGATGACTCCAAAGATAAAAGTCTAAGGGGCTCAGATCGGGAAATCTTAGTGGCCATTCAACTGGTCCACGACGACCAATCCACTTTCTAGGAAACTGTTCATGTAGGAATGCTCGGACCGGACACCCATAATATGGTGGTGCACCATCTTCAAATTTTTTAATCCTACATCTGCGTAAAGAATTTTACATAACATTTTCACACTTTGAGATTAAGAAATTGACCGTTAGAATCACTATTTTTCTAGCCACTAATTTTAAAATACAAACAATATCATAGTTTTAATATTACTGTGCAAAATTTCAACAATATAACATTTGATAAGTATGACAAAAATTTTGCCAAATTTATCCACTTGGTGCTCTCTTATACAGGTGATTCTCACAAAATTAAAATATCGTCTAAATATTTAATTTATTTCAGTTCTTCAATACAAAAAGTTAATCTCATATATTATATAAAGTAATTACAAACAGCGTGATCTATTTAAAGTGTCTATTTCTGTTTATGTTGATGATTATGTCTAACAGCCAATGAAAACCCCAAAGTCATTATCTCAGTAAATTAGAATACTTTATAACACCAGCTTGAAAATTATTTTAAAATCCAAAATGTTGGCCTACTGAAATATATGTTCAGTAAATGCACTCAATACTTGGTCGTGGCTCCTTTTGCCTCAGTTACTGTATCAATGCGGCGTGGCATGGAGGTGATCGGCCTGCGGCACTGCTGAGGTGTTATGGAAGCCCAGGTTACTTTGATAGCAGCCTTCAGCTCATTTGCATTGTTGGATCTGGTGTCTCTCATCTTCCTCTTGACAATATCCCATAGAGTCTCTATGGCGTTAAAGTCAGGTGAGTTTGCTGCCAATCAAGCACAGTGATACTGTTGTTTTTAAACCATGTATTGGTTCTTTTGGCAGTGTGGACAGGTGCCAACTTCTGCTGGAGAATGAAATTTCCATCTCAAAAAAACTTGTTGGCAGAGGGAAGCATTAACTGCTCTAAAATTTCTTGATAGACGGCTGCGCTGACTTTGGTCTTGATGAAAAACCTTGAACCTACACCAGCAGATGTCCTTGCTCCCCAAACCATCACTGATTGTGGAGACTTCACACTAGACCTCCAGCAGCTTGGATTGTGGCATCTTCCCTATTTCTCCAGACTCTGGGACCTTGATTTCCAAATGAACTGCAAAATTTACTTTAATCTGAAAACAACACCTTGGACCACTGAGCAACAGTCCAGTTCTTTTTCTCCTTGGCCCAGGTAAGACACTTCTGGTATTGTCTATTGGTCATGAATGGCTTGACAAAAGGAATGTGACACTTCTAGCCCATATCCTGGATATGTCTGTGTGTGGTGGCTCTTGAAACAATGACTCCAGCAGAAGTAGACTCCTTGTAAATCTCCCCCAAATTATTGATTGAACTAGTCTTAACAATCCTGTCAAGGCTGTGGCTATCCCGGCTGCTTGTGCACCTTTTTCTACCACACTTTTTCCTTCCACTCAACTTTCCATTAATATGCTTGGATACAGCACTCTGTGAACAGACAGCTTCTTTAGCAATGACCTTTTCTGGCTTACCCTCCTTGTGGAGGGTGTCAATGACTGCCTTCTGGACATCTGTCAAGTCAGCAGTCTTGCCCACAATTGTGGAGCCTACTGAAACAGACTAAGGGAGCTTTTGAATGCTTAGGAAGCCTTTGCAGGCGGTTTTTCTTAAATTATTCTAATTTACTGAGATAATGACTTTTGGGTTTTGATTGGCTGCAAGCCTTAATCATCAACATTAACAGAAATAAACACTTGAAATAGATCACTCTGTTTGCAATGACTCTATATAATATATGAGTTTCACTTTTTGTATTGAAGAACTGAAATAAATTTACATTTTGATGATATTCTAATTTTGTGAGAAACACCTGTGTATTTGAAACATCTTTTTATACGCTATGCACACAATGAATTTGGCACTTATTACTTCCCAACATTGGATGTATTAGTAATGTTGGCTTGTTCTCAACTTTGATGCAGGTTCAGGAGCTGTGCCTGTATCTTTCATGGCAGATGATGGCTTTCACTTGCTTCTGTTAACCACTTGAATGTCTCTGTCCATTTGTAACAGCGGCATTTAAAGTGCGTGATCTAGCAGGCACAGCTTTTCCTGTAAAATCTCCCCTTCCTCTGTGCAAGTTTCCAATAAGAGGGCTAAAAAACTGTAAAAAATGTGTTTATAAAGCAATAGAAAAAATAAAAATAAATACAACAATTTGAATCACTCCCTTTTCACCTATGAAATATAAAAGAAATAAAAATATACACATTTTGCATCACCCCATAAATATACAATCTATCAAAATATTAAAAAAAATCAATCCGATCGGTAAAATCGGTAAAGAAAAAAACAAATCAAAGCATTAGAAAATATGCAAATGCAAAAAAGTGCAATCATGACATATTAAGATGTCATATCTAACCCAAATGTTATCAATAAAAAGGTGAACGTGAACTTGCCATGTAAAAAACAAGTTCTCATGCAGTTTGTCAACTAAAGTATGAAGACATTACAAGTCTTGGTGACACAAGCAAAAATGTGTTCTTTCTATGAATTTCTGAATTTTTTACCGTTTAAATGAAAAAAAAACTTTACAAGTTTAATATCAGCGTAATTGTACTGACTTGGAGAATCATTTTGCTAAGTGATTTTTAAAAAACAATAAACACTTTAAAAACAAAACAAATATGATTACATAAATATATATACTTAAAAGTAAAGATATCAGAATTGATTTGCAGGACTCCAGTCCATTGACCAGGTCTGTAATCTGTGAAGGCTGGACGGGAGTCCTTTGAATCTCCTTATCTCCAAGCATTCTCATCTCTTCTTTCTGACTAGCTGGACTAGCCTGCTGTCTTTATTGTGGCATGACATGCAAATAAATGTTTACGCCAACCAGGCTAATGAAAAGAAGAGCTATGAATTCCGGGAGGTAAGGAGTTTCCCAGGCCTCCCGTCCAGAAGTCACTCATTACTTTCTAGACCAATGGATTGGAGTTCTTCTTCCATTTTCACTTGAAAGGTATTAAGCCTTGTTTTTGATATTTACGGTACTTTGAAATTTACTTGGATATTTCATGGAAATTTACGGACGTCCAATTTTATCTTTCCTCTTAGCACAACGTATATGTAGAGCTACTCTGAAAAAAACACATGATTTTGTGATACCTTGTCAGAAGACACTTCTATTCTATGCGTCTATATTTGACCACAAAGGATTTTCATATTATGTCGGTATAATGTATTCAATTTGTATCATGAAAAATTGCAGACCTTAATAGAATACGCTGGAAGTTAAGAGTGGACACATCGGTACAATATTAAGACATTTTGATCCGTTGCCATAGGTCACAAATCATTTTCTCCACATGTAACTGTAGAACAGTTTTAATAAATGTCACATTGGCTCCTTGATCTCCAGGCAGGTTTTACACACCAAACATTTGTGAATGCCCAGTTTCTTCTAGCAGTTAGATTTCTTCGCCTTATTGAGCAAGTCTCATCGGAGAGCCATTTTCTTGCAAAAGCACACAAGCCGATTAAATGTTAATACCCGTCTGATGTAACATTTTGAGTGTTATGCATTTAAAATAAAAAAAAGTAACTGTAAGGTGACTACAAGTTGACAGAGGAAGTAAAAAGCCTTTTCTTTCCTCCCATTGAGTTCAAAAGTTCATTTTGTCCTTTAAGTGAACTTGCTGAAGGAATCCTCATTTATAATTTATGCACAAATCTGTACAAAACATAAAAATTCAAACTTCAAGTCAACCTGATGTGTCTCCATGACAGCGCGAAATAAATAAAAGATGACAAAGACCATGAAGATAATGCACAAATAAACAGGACCCAATGGAGAGGTTGTCTATAAATATAGCGCAAGATGTAAAGAAAAATGATAGGAGGTTCAAAAAGAAATACTATAGAGAGGAGAGCGTTGACGAGGGGAATCAATGAGACACAAAAAATGGTGTCTATGTGATATATGTATTTAGTATCATTTTAATATTATGCGTACATCAGTTTTGTGTGGATGTGTTATACATAATTATGATACAATGTAAAGTAATCACCAAGGGACAACTCCCTATATAAACTAAATGACATCAGTTTAAGACTAGTGAGCATTCCGATACTGCAAATATCGGGTATCGGCCGATATTCGCTGTATCGGAATTCCGATACCGAGTTCCGATATTTGTGTGATATCGGAAATCGGAATTGGAATTTCCCAGTGTATGGTTCCCAGGGTCTGGAGGAGAGGAGACTCTCCTTCAGGCCCTGGGATCCATATTCATGTAAAAAATAAAGAATAAAAATAAAAAATATGGATATACTCTCCTTCAGACCCTGGGAACCATCCAGGATACCTTCCGATATTTGTGTCCCATTGACTTGTGTTGGTATCGGGTATCGGCGATATCCCGATATTTTTTGGATATCGGCCGATCCAATCTGATACCGATACTTTTGAATATCGGAAGGTATCGCTCAACACTATTTAAGACTCTTTTCTAAATAGGTCGAAAGTTCTGTTCTGATCAGTTTCTCAATATGATATTAAAGTTTTTTTTCACATACATGAAGAAACTGAAGAAAAGACAGAAGTGGTGATTCCCAGGTGCCGCCAAAAGGTGCCAAGACTGGATGGGCATTATTGCGTCCTTTAGTCATACAGCGCATTTCGGATTAGGGGAAATTCCTTCTTCTCATTGTATGAATAAAAACTAAAATAACATGCATCCAATTTCAACATTTCTTCTCCCGGGAATCGCTGTTCCTCTTTTTTTTCTTAGTTTCTTCATGTATATGAAAAAAAAAAAGTTAAAATTATACTGAGAAATGCCAACCGTTAAGCCTCTAATTTAAAAAGGTTTTTTTTTCAAATAAATGAAGAAACGGAAGAAAAAAGAGGAGCGGTGAATCCTGGGTGCTACCAAAAAGTAGTGAGACTGGAAGTGTGTTATTGTGATCTTCAGTCATAGTATTCATTTCAGAATCGGGTCAACTTCTCGCGGTATAAAGAAAAATCCCAATAACACACATCTAATCTCGACACTTCTTCGCAGTGGCCGGGAATTGCCGCTCCTGTTTTTTTCCAAAGTTACTTCTCGTCTCCTCCAATCAGAGTGTGGGTTAGTGATTGGTGCATCAGTTTATCCATTTGCCAAATGATTATCGGATTTGTGCAGGGAGCAAACACCTCTACAAGCCTATTCTGTCCTCCTTGTGGTAACACACTTGGAGCACTTATTTTTCACATACTATTTTCACAGACAGAATTCTAATGTCTTCTTCACAAAATGAGATAGTAATGGTAAAATTCTGTTTGCCTAGAGCCAGACTAAAGGGGCTTTGGAGCTTAGCACATGAGCTTAAAGGGAAGGTGCCATAAAAAAAAAAAAAAATTCCAGCGATTGAAAAAATGTAAAGAATGTTTAAATTTTCTTAAAAAATATTATCATTTGTTTATAATTTAGTAAAATATGAAAAATAATTTTAAAAGGTTTAGCATTTCCACTTTTAAACACTAGGGGGAGCAGCTGCTGAAATTTGACAAAATGTACAACTAGCTCACATTACAGCACTGCAGTAATTATGGGCGGAGTCTGCTGACGTTTGTGATGTCTCCTCTCCTCCCCTTCTAGGTGTTTGCTAAGGGATAAGAGAGGATGATATTCAGGTACCCAGTGAGCAGCCATTTTGTTGGTGACTGCAGACTAAGGATGCCTTCTCACTAGCAGTATTTGGTCAGTATTTTACATTAGTATTTGTAAGCCAAAACCAGGAGTGGAACAAATAGAGGAAAAGTATAATAGAAACATGTGCACCACTTCTGCATTTATCACCCACTCCTGGTTTTGGCTTACAAATACTGAGGTAAAATACTGACCAAATACTGCTAGTGTGACGGCAGCCTTATACTGACAAGTAGACAATCACAAAGGATGGCAGGCAGCAAGGATTCTGGGAGATATGTGGTGGAGGGAGCAGGGTGACAGCAGCACAGAGTAGGGTTGAGCGAAACCGATCGTTCATTTTCATAAGTCGCCGACTTTTGGCAAAGTCGGCGTCTCATGAAACCGGGCCGATCCCTGTGTGGGGTCTGCCATGCGGTACGCGACTTTCGCGCCAAAGTCGCGTTTCAATAACGCTAAAAGCGCCATTTCTCAGCCAATGAAGGTGGACGCAGAGTGTGGGCAGCGTGATGACATAGATCTCAGTCCCCACCATCTTAGAGAAGGGCATTGCAGTGATTGGCTTGCTTCCTGCGGCGTCACAGGGGCTATAAAGGGGCATTCCCGCCGACCGCCATCTTACTGCTGCTGATCTGAGCATAGGGAGAGGTTGCTGCAGCTTCTTCCGAAGCAGGGATAGTGATAGGCAGGGTACATAAAGCCACAAACCGCTTGTGCTGTAGCGATTTCCACTGTCCAACACCACCTTTTGTTTGCAGGGACAGTGGAAGCTACATTTTTTTTTCCTCAGCGCTGTAGCTCATTGGGCTGCCCTAGAAGGCTCCCTGACCCTGATAGCTGCGTTGCTGTGCCTGTGTGTACGCCGCTGTGCAAACCAACTGCTTTTTTCAAAGCACAAATCCTGTTTTTCCTTCCTTTCTGCACAGCTATCTTGTGTGTTTGTCCACACTTTTGTGTGCAGCAGTCCTTTTTATAGCTGCCTGCCATACTTTTCTGAGATAACTGCAGGGAGATAAATATTGGCAAGTCTGCCTCCGTGCCATTGCTGTGTGTGGCATCTGTCTCTCATTGTGTGCCACCGAAAACCACTGTGTGATACTTGGCCATTTTTTTTTTTGGCTAAATTCTCCCTTTTCCCCCAAAAAAATTAGGTGGAGATAAATATAGGCAAGTCTGCCTCCGTGCCATTGCTGTGGGTGGCATCTCTCTCTCATTGTGTGCCACCGAAAACCACTGTGTGATACTTGGCCTTTTTTTTTTTTTCATAAATTCTCCCTTTTCTAAAAAAAATAATTAGTGGGAGATAAATATTGGCAAGTCTGCCTCCGTGCCAGTCCTGCGTGTGGCATCTGTCTCTCATTGTGTGCCACCGAAAACCAGTGTGTGATTCTTGGCCTTTTTTTTTTTTTTGGGTACATTCTCCCTTTTCAAAAAAAAAAAAAATAGTGGGAGATAAATATTGGCAAGTCTGCCTCCGTGCCATTGCTGTGTGTGGCATCTCTCTCTCATTGTGTGCCACCGAAAACCACTGTGTGATACTTGGCCATTTTTTTTTTTTGCTAAATTCTCCCTTTCCAAAAAAAAAAATTAGTGGGAGATAAATATTGGCAAGTCTGCCTCCGTGCCAGTCCTGTGGGTGGCATCTCTCTCTCATTGTGTGCCACCGAAAACCAGTGTGTGATACTTGGCCTTTTTTTTTTTTGGGTACATTCTCCCTTTAAAAAAAAAAAATAGTGGGAGATAAATATTGGCAAGTCTGCCTCCGTGCCATTGCTGTGTGTGGCATCTCTCTCTCATTGTGTGCCACCAAAAACCACTGTGTGATACTTGGCCATTTTTTGGGGGGGCTAAATTCTCCCTTTTCAAAAAAAAATAATTAGTGGGAGATAAATATTGGCAAGTCTGCCTCCGTGCCAGTCCTGTGTGTGGCATCTCTCTCTCATTGTGTGCCACCGAAAACCACTGTGTAATACTTGGCCATTATTTTTTTTTTTATAAATTCTCCCTTTTCAAAAAAAATAATTTGTGGGAGATAAATATTGGCAACTCTGCCTCCGTGCCAGTCCTGTGTGTGGCATCTGTCTCTCATTGTGTGCCACCGAAAACCAGTGTGTGATACTTGGCCATTTTTTTTGGGGGGGGGTACATTCTCCCTTTTCAAAAAAAATAATTAGTGGGAGATAAATATTGGCAAGTCTGCCTCCGTGCCAGTCCTGTAAGTGGCATCAGTCTCTCATTGTGTGCCACCGAAAAACAACATTGTGATACTTGGCCATTTTTTTGGGGGGGTTAAATTCTCCCTTTTCAAAAAAAATAAATTAGTGGGAGATAAATATTGGCAACTCTGCTTCTGTGCCAGTCCTGTGTGTGGCATCTGTCTCTCATTGTGTGCCACCGAAAACCACTGTGTGATACTTGTACTTTTTTTTGTTTTTGCGTACATTCTCCCTTTTCAAAAAAAAAAAAAGCGGGAGATAAATATTGGCAAGTCTGCCTCCGTGCCATTGCTGTGTGTGGCATCTCTCTCTCATTGTGTGCCACCGAAAACCAGTGTGTGATACTTGTCCTTTTTTTGTTTTTGGGTACATTCTCCCTTTTAAAAAAAAAAAAAGTGGGAGATAAATATTGGCAAGTCTGCCTCCGTGCCATTGCTGTGTGTGGCATCTCTCTCTCATTGTGTGCCACCGAAAACCACTGTGTGATACTTGGCCATTTTTTTTTTTGCTAAATTCTCCCTTTCCAAAAAAAAAAATTAGTGGGAGATAAATATTGGCAAGTCTGCCTCCGTGCCAGTCCTGTGGGTGGCATCTCTCTCTCATTGTGTGCCACCGAAAACCACTGTGTGATACTTGGCCATTTTTTTTTTTGCTAAATTCTCCCTTTCCAAAAAAAAATTAGTGGGAGATAAATATTGGCAAGTCTGCCTCCGTGCCATTGCTGTGGGTGGCATCTCTCTCTCATTGTGTGCCACCGAAAACCACTGTGTGATACTTGGCCATTTTTTTTTTTTCATAAATTCTCCCTTTTCAAAAAAAAATAATTAGTGGGAGATAAATATTGGCAAGTCTGCCTCCGTGCCAGTCCTGTGTGTGGCATCTGTCTCTCATTGCGTTCCATGGAAAAACAACGTTGTGATACTTGGCCATTTTTTTTTTTTTGGGTTAAATTATCCCTTTTCAAAAAAAATAAATTAGTGGGAGATAAATATTGGCAACTCTGCCTCTGTGCCAGTCCTGTGTGTGGCATCTGTCTCTCATTGTGTGCCACCAAAAACCACTGTGTGATACTTGTCCTTTATTTTGTTTTTGGGTACATTCTCCCTTTTCAAAAAAAAAAAAAAAAGTGGGAGATAAATATTGGCAAGTCTGCCTCCGTGCCATTGCTGTGTGTGGCATCTCTCTCTCATTGTGTGTCACCAAAAACCAGTGTGTGATACTTGTCCTTTTTTTTGTTTTTGGGTACATTCTCCCTTTTCAAAAAAAAAAAAAAGTGGGAGATAAATATTGGCAAGTCTGCCTCCGTGCCATTGCTGTGTGTGGCATCTCTCTCTCATTGTGTGCCACCGAAAACCACTGTGTGATACTTGGCCATTTTTTTTTTTTGCTAAATTCTCCCTTTCCAAAAAAAAAAATTAGTGGGAGATAAATATTGGCAAGTCTGCCTCCGTGCCAGGCCTGTGGGTGGCATCTCTATCTCATTGTGTGCCACCGAAAACCACTGTGTGATACTTGTCCTTTTTTTTGTTTTTGGGTACATTCTCCCTTTTCAAAAAAAAAAAAAAAGTGGGAGATAAATATTGGCAAGTCTGCCTCCGTGCCATTGCTGTGGGTGGCATCTCTCTCTCATTGTGTGCCACCGAAAACCACTGTGTGATACTTGGCCATTTTTTTTTTTTTGCTAAATTCTCCCTTTCCAAAAAAAAATTAGTGGGAGATAAATATTGGCAAGTCTGCCTCCGTGCCAGACCTGTGGGTGGCATCTCTCTCTCATTGTGTGCCACCGAAAACCACTGTGTGATACTTGTCCTTTTTTTTGTTTTTGGGTACATTCTTCCTTTTCAGAAAAAAAAAAAGTGGGAGATAAATATTGACAAGTCTGCCTCCGTGCCAGTCCTGTGTGTGGCATCTGTCTCTCATTGCGTTCCATGGAAAAACAACGTTGTGATACTTGGCCATTTTTTTTGGGGGGTGTTAAATTCTCCCTTTTCAAAAAAAATAAATTAGTGGGAGATAAATATTGGCAACTCTGCCTCTGTGCCAGTCCTATGTGTGGCATCTGTCTCTCATTGTGTGCCACCGAAAACCACTGTGTGATACTTGTCCTTTTTTTTGTTTTTGGGTACATTCTCCCTTTTCAAAAAAAAAGTGGGAGATAAATATTGGCAAGTCTGCCTCCGTGCCATTGCTGTGTGTGGCATCTCTCTCTCATTGTGTGCCACCGAAAACCACTGTGTGATACTTGGCCATTTTTTTTTTTTTGCTAAATTCTCCCTTTCCAAAAAAAAAAAATAGTGGGAGATAAATATTGGCAAGTCTGCCTCCGTGCCAGACCTGTGGGTGGCATCTCTCTCTCATTGTGTGCCACCGAAAACCACTGTGTGATACTTGTCCTTTTTTTGTTTTTGGGTACATTCTCCATTTTCAAAAAAAAAAAAAAGTGGGAGATAAATATTGGCAAGTCTGCCTCCGTGCCATTGCTGTGTGTGGCATCTGTCTCTCATTGTGTGCCACCGAAAACCACTGTGTAATACTTGGCCATTTTTTTTTTTTTTGGGTACATGCTCCCTTTTCAAAAAAAAATAATAGTGGGAGATTAAGATTGGCATTTCTGCTTGAGTGCTGGTCCTGTGTGTGCCATCTGTCTCAAATTATTGGGGCACAGAAAACCTAGTGTGTAACATTGGGCCTGATTTTCCTTTCAGTGTCAGGCACCTATAAAGGTATATATAAATCCTACAGAAGTTTCAGTTCACCTTATACGTTGTTTTACAGTAACAAATAGCGTTACTTTGGTTACGTTTTGCAAACAATGAGGAAGTCTAGTGGAAGAGGTCGTGGCCGTGGGCGGTCATTGTCAGCTGGTAATGATGGTAGTGGTGGTGGAGCATCAGGTGGTCGTGGTAAAAGCAGCACCTAAGTCTCGAGTTGTTGAGCCAGGTTCGTTGTCTGGCTACACAAGGCCTCGAACGCTCTCTTTTCTGGGAGTAGGAAAACCACTTTTGAAGCCGGAGCAGGAGGAACAAGTATTGGCTTTCATTGCTGACTCTGCCTCTAGCTCTTTCGCCTCGTCCTCGGAAAGTGCCAAATGTCAGAGCAGTGCATCGTCAGTGGATGCTCCCGGTCAGGAACAAGTCGCTTCCTTGTGTCCTTCACTAAAAACAACAGTGAAGGATGCGCCAGTCGACACAACAGGTTACTCCATGGAGCTCTTTACACATACCGTTCCTGGGTTAGACAGTGAAACAGTTAACAGGCCATGCTCATTAGAAGTTGAATCGGACATGGAGTGCACAGATGCACAGCCACAGCCAGATTACTATGCTGTTCCTTTGACTCAGACCAGAACATTGCCCTCGCAGTGTACTGAGGCAGAATCAAACCCAGCGGAGACTATGGTGCCCCGTCACGAACGCTATACCACCGGCTTACACGGTGACACAGACGAAGTTGCACACGACATTGAAGAGGAGGTCATAGATGACCCAGTTGTGGACCCCGATTGGCAGCCATTGGGGGAACAGGGTGCAGGCGGCAGTAGTTCTGAAGCGGAGGAGGAGGAGCCGCAGCAGGCATCAACATCACAACAGGTTCCATCTACCGGGCCCGTATCTGGCCAAAAACGCGTGGCAAAACCAAAACCAGTTGGAGGACAGCGTGGCCATCCGGTTAAAGAAGCTCAGTTTGCAATGCCTGAAAAGGTATTCGATAGTAGAAAGAGTGCAGTCTGGCATTTTTTTAAACAACATCCAAATGATCAGCGCAAAGTCATCTGTCAAAAATTTTCAACTACCTTAAGCAGAGGTCAGAATCTTAAAAGTCTAAATACAAGTTGCATGCATAGACATTTATCCACCATGCATTTGCAAGCCTGGACTAACTACCACACGTCCCTAAAGGTTGCAGCACCCTCGGCCAATGAAACTAGTCAGCAACGCTACATCCCTTCCCTCCCTGTAAGCCGACCATTTCCCAGACCACCTGCAGTATCTGTGCAGCTTTCGTCGCCAGGCCAAAGCAGTCTGGGAATCACCAGGTTTGCAGTAGGAAACACTGCATGTAGGGCACCGGCAAGAATACCATCTCCAACCCTCTCTCACTCACCCATGTCCACCGGCACCACTGCTAGTTCCATGATCTCCAGCTCTCCAGTCCAGCTCACCCTACATGAGACTCTTGTTAGGAAAAGGAAGTACTCATCCTCGCATCCGCGTACACAGGGTTTGAACGCCCACATTGCTAGACTAATCTCATTAGAGATGATGCCCTACCAGTTAGTTGAAAGCGAAGCTTTCAAAGCGCTGATGGACTACACTGTACCACGCTACGAGCTACCCAGTCGGCACTTCTTTTCTAGAAAAGCCATCCCAGCCCTCCAACAGCATGTTAAAGACCGCATCGTCCATGCACTCAGGCAGTCTGTGACTACAAAGGTGCACCTGACAACAGATGCATGGACCAGTAGGCATGGCCAGGGACATTACGTGTCCATCACGGCACACTGGGTGAATGTGGTGGATGCAGGGTCCACAGGGGACAGCAATATTGGGACAGTTCTGCCTAGCCCACGGTCAAGGAAAGAGTTGGCTGTAGGCGTTCGCCCCCCTCCTCCTCTTCCTCCTCCTCATGCAGAATCGAGAGCTCATCCACAGACCGCAGTCAAACATCCACTCCATCCGCAGCTGCCACTGTTGCACACCAGGTGTGCCATTATGGGACAGCTAGTGGCAAGCGTCAGCAGGCTGTATTGGCAATGAAGTGTTTGGGCGACAACAGACACACCGCGGAAGTTCTGTCCAAGTTCTTGCAGAATGAAACTCAGTCATGGCTGGGCACTGTACATCTTGAGGCAGGCAAGGTAGTGAGTGATAACGGAAGGAATTTCATGGCTGCCATAGCCCTTTCCCAACTGAAACACATTCCTTGCCTGGCTCACACCTTAAACCTGGTGGTGCAGTGCTTCCTGAAAAGTTATCCGGGGTTACCCGACCTGCTCCTCAAAGTGCGCAGACTTTGCTCGCATATCCGCCATTCGCCTGTACACTCCAGCCGTATGCAGAACTATCAGCATTCTTTGAACCTTCCTCAGCATCGCCTAATCATCGACGTTGCAACAAGGTGGAACTCCACACTGCACATGCTTCAGAGAGTGTGCGAACAGAGGCGTGCTGTTATGTATTTGTGGGAGGATACACGGGCAGGCAGTTGGATGGCAGACATGGAGTTGTCAGGTGTGCAGTGGTCGAAGCTACAAGACCTGTGTCAAGTCCTTCAGTGTTTTGAGGAATGCACACGGCTGGTTAGTGCAGACAACGCCATAATAAGCATGAGCATCCCCCTAATGCGTCTGCTGATGCAAAGTTTGACGCACATAAAGGAGCAGGCGTCTGCAGCCGAGGAAGAGGAAAGCCTTGATGACAGTCAGCCATTGTCTGGTCAGGGCCATGTAGAGGACGCTATAGCGGGCGAAGAGGAGGAGGAGGACGAGGAGGATGATGGGGATGAGTACTTTTTGAATGAGGAAGCTTCTCCTGGGCCAACAGAAATTAGTGGCGTTGCAAGTCCGGGTTCTGTTTTTTTTAAGGGAGACAAGTGACGTAGATTTGCCTGTAACTGCCCCTTTAACCAGTACAACCGCAGATTTGACAACTGGAACTTTGGCCCACATGGTGGATTATGCCGTACGTATCCTCAAAAGGGACACACGCATTATTAAAATGATGAGCGATGACGATTACTGGTTGGCCTGCATCCTTGACCCTCCTATAAAGGCAAATTGCAAAATATTATGCCACATGAGAACCTCGAACAAATCTTAGCAACCAAACAAGCTACTCTTGTAGACCGTTTGATTCAGGCATTCCCAGCACACAGCGCCGGTGATGGTTCTCACACAAGCTGCAGGGGGCTACATGGCAGAGGTGTTAGAGGTGCACAGATCAGAAGTGGCGTTGGACAGAGGGGTTTTCTGACCAGGTTGTGGAGTGATTTCGCAATGACCGCAGACAGGACAGGTACTGCAGCATCTATTCAAAGTGACAGGAGACAACATTTGTCCAGTATGGTTACTAACTATTTTTCAGCCCTTATCGATGTTCTCCCTCAACCGTCATTCCCATTTGATTACTGGTCATCCAAATTAGGCACCTGGCCTGAATTGGCAGAATATGCATTGCAGGAGCTTGCTTGCCCAGCAGATAGTGTGCTATCAGAAAGTGTATTCAGTGCTGCTGGTTCAATATTAACTGAAAAAAGGACTCGTCTGGCTACCCAAAATGTGGATGATCTCACCTTCATTAAAATGAACCACTCATGGATTTCAAATTATTTTGCCCCACCTTTCCCGGTTGACACCTAGCTTTCCTATAAAAAGGTCTTTCTTGTGGACTGGTCTTACTGAGTGTTCCAATCTCTTAATTTGCCACAGCTGTTTGACCAGCATACGACATGTTTACACCTCCCCCAATGGGAAAACTCCGCCCAAGGGGCCATGGTCTCGACACTTGGCACAAGCACCCGTTAGTTACAGTGCTGTTTGTCAGAAGAGGTGAGTGTGCTCGCTTTTGGTCGACGGCACTGCCACTGGGTCCCTCATAGTACAATGTAGTGTCTGGCGGTGGTGGTGCGCACCCAACGTCAGACACACCGTTGTAACATGAGGGGCCCTGGGGCGGTACCGCCGGCCACAAGTGAGTTCCCCTCCAGCTCAAACTGTGCTCTACCACGTGCAAAATTATCTCGCACAGCTCCACCAATGTTTAGTCTATGCGCTGACATCATTCAATGCCTGGCACTGACAAACAATACCAATTTGTTGACATCTATGATGCTAGTTAAAGTAGTCTGGGTCAGTGTCCTATATTGACACCATTAAATACTAATTTACTGCCAAATTACTTTGTCATAAACTCTGCAGATGAGCCCACCCCTGTACCTAAGCATGCCACCCTTTTTTTATTTATAGTTGTTTTGCGAGACATTAACATCTATTTATTTTTTGGGAGTACTAACTGTGTCAGACACTCCTTGCAATACTCCTCCACTGACCACAATGCTGCCTGCCTGTGTATCCATGTAACCGATTTAAAACTGCCATGCCTGCCTATTGTTTGTTATTTTAGGCCTTTGTTAGCCTGTCTGCGGCCCCTACTTGCAATACTCCTCCACTGACAACAATGCTGCCTGCCTGTGTATCCATGTAACCGATTTAAAACTGCCATGAGCCTATTGTTTGTTATTTTAGGCCTTTGTTAGCCTGTCTGCGGTCCCTACTTGCAATACTCCTCCACTGACCGCAATGCTGCCTGCCTGTGTATCCATGTAACCGATTTAAAACTGCCATTAGCCTATTGTTTGTTATTTTAGGCCTTTGATAGCCTGTCTGCGGTCCCTACTTGCAATACTCCTCCACTGACCACACCAATGCTGCCCGTGTACCCCTGGAACCTATTTAAAAGTTCATAGAGCCTAGTTATATATTTTATTTAATATTAATAAGGCCATGATGGACTACGCTGTACCACGCTACAAGCTAACCAGTCGACACTGCTTTTGCGAGAAAAGCCATCCCAACCCTCCACCAGCATGTAAAAGACCGCATTGTCCATGCACTCTGGCAATCTGTGAGTACAAAGGTGCACCTGACAAAAGACGCATGGACCTGTAGGCATGGCCATGGAAGGTTACGTGTCATTACGGCGCAATGGGTTAATGTGGTGGATGCATGGTCCACAGGGGACAGCCTACTAAGTCTGTCTGCAGTCCCTAATTCAAATTGTCCTCCACTGTCTAAATCGGAGCTTCAACCTTCTGGCTTTCGGCCTATAGTATCAGAAATTAAACTGCATTTGGCCTTCAACTTTGGTTACGGCCTACTAACGGTGTCTGCCGCTCCCTGGTGTTTGTCCTCAACTGAATAAAGCTGAGCTTCAACCTTCTGGCTCTCATTAAGTGCTGTTTTTTAAAAAATTGGTGGTTAGGCCCTACTAACGGTGTCTGGCCCTCCCTGGTGTTTGTCCTCCACTGAATAAAGCAGAGCTTCAACCTTCTGGCTCTCGTTAAGTGATGTTTTTTAAAAAATTGGTGGTTAGGCCCTACTAACGGTGTCTGGCCCTCCCTGGTGTTTGTCCTCAACTGAATAAAGCTGAGCTTCAACCTTCTGGCTCTCATTAAGTGCTGTTTTTTAAAAACTTGGTGGTTAGGCCCTACTAACGGTGTCTGCCCCTCCCTGGTGTTGACCTCCACTGTATAAAGCTGAGCTTCCACCTTCTGGCTTTCGGCCTATAGTATCAGAAATTAAACTGCATTTGGCCTTCAACTTTGGTTACGGCCTACTAACGGTGTCTGCCCCTCCCTGGTGTTGACCTCCACTGCATAAAGCTGAGCTTCAACCTTCTGGCTTTCGGCCTATAGTATCAGAAATTAAACTGCATTTGGCCTTCAACTTTGGTTACGGCCTACTAACGGTGTCTGCCCCTCCCTGGTGTTGACCTCCACTGTATAAAGCTGAGCTTCAACCTTCTGGCTCTCATTAAGTGCTGTTTTTTTAAAAAAACTTGGTGGTTACAGCCTACTAACGGTGTCTGCCCCTCCCTGGTGTTGTCCTCCACTGTATAAAGCTGAGCTTCATTCTTTAGGCTTTTGGCCTAAAGTTTCAGATATTAAACTGCATTTGGCCTATTAGTGTGTTTGGGCCCTTAAAACAGTGTCTGCTGCTCCTGGGTTTGCTACTCCACTGAACAAAGCAATGCCGCCTGTTTAGTCCTGTTACCAATTTTGAACTGCATTTAGCCTACTTTATTCTTTGGCCCTATATCTGTTTCCTCGTCATCCTGCCCATTGCCCAGCCACTGCTAGATGAGTCTGCTGGTACATTGACCTAGACCACTACATTCCCCTTGCACTCTACACAGCCAGAATCTGACCCTGCTGAAAGTAAGGTTCCCCTTCAAACATGTTATACCACCTTACACAGGGACAAAGAGGAAGGTGCAGATGAAAGTGCAGGTTCCTTCATCAGGTGGGGGGCATACTCGTTGGCAACGTCACTGGCACAGGGCCCCTCAGAGTATGCAAAAGTGTCGCTGCTGGTGGGAGGCGCCCCCGCCATGCAAACACACCGCTGTACTTTGAGGGGCCCTGTGCCAGTGCCAATGCGAACGAGTGGCCCCCCTGCTTGCTCAGGATCACAGCACTTGCAACGTTGAAATACTTACCTCTCCCTGCTCCACCACCGTGACGTAGTCCACGATTCCTGAGCCCACTAAAACCTTGAACCAGCCCTACCCCCCACAACTTTTGCCAAATGACCCCCAAGTTCCAATGAACAACTATTATTATAAAGTTAATTAAGATTGACAAGCTTCAGAAACAAGAATGGATGTTTTTGGCATTAAAATGGGCACTGTAGGTGTTTTCCTGGCCTCCACTCACTGCCAACTATGCTTCCCCATTGACTTGCATTGGGTTTCGTGTTTCGGTCGATCCCTGACTTTCAGCGATAATCGGCCGACTGCACTCGACTCGACTCTGGACAAAGTCGGGTTTCACAAAACCTGACTCGATCTTAAAAAAATGAAAGTCGCTCAACCCTAGCACAGAGTATTTCAGGAGAGCAGTGTGCTGGTCTATGGGTGGCCCCCTGTTCAGTGCGCGGAGCAGCCAGGGATTGTACATAGAGCGCTGTCTTTTATACACATGGATGGACCGTCTGCTTGTCTGCTCCACAGAAATCCAGGAAACATTTCTGTGGATTGATGGCCTGTTCTGATCCAGACTTTGCATGCAAAGACCCCATTCCCCTCCTCAGATCCTGTCTTCTCCATCCTGTCCTGGCAATGTGTGAAAGCGAGGTGACAGGCGAAGTACGGGGTCACGCTGGGAAGAAAATGTAGCCATATAGTAACAATAAAAATGAGACCCCTCTCTTCAGCTGTCTCACCAGTCTTCCCCTGACTGCACCTATCTGGAGGTCATGCTGGCCCCTCTATAACCCCAGACCCGCATGCAGGTGCTCAACCAGAACAACCCTAGAATGGGTCCCCTTTATGAAGACAATACTGCCATAGTGTTCTGACATAATACCGCCATACAGATCACACATAATACTGTCCTATAGTTCTCACATAATACCATCATATAGATCGCAAATAACAACGCCATAGTGTTCTCACATAATACTGCCATATAGATCACACATAATATCGCCATATAGATCACACATAATATCGCCATATTGATCACTCATAATACCGCCATATAGAGCACACATAATACTGTACTATAGTTCTCACATAATACCATCATATAGATCGCAAATAACGATGCCATAGTGTTCTCACATAATACCACCATATAGATCACACATAATATCACCATATAGATCACACATAATACCGCCATATAGAGCACACAATACCACCATATAGAGCACACATAATACTGTATTATAGTTCTCACATAATACCATCATATAGATCGCAAATAACGCCGCCACAGTGTTCTCACATAATACCGACATATAGATCTCACATAATACCGCCATATAGAGCACACATAATACCGCTATATAGAGCACACATAATACTGTCCTATAGTTCTCACATAATACCATCATATAGATCGCAAATAACTACGCCATAGTGTTCTCACATAATACCGCCATATAGATCACACATAATATCGCCATATAGAGCACTCATAATACTGCCATATAGAGCACACAATATCGCCATATAGAGCACACATAATACTGTACTATAGTTCTCACATAATACCATCATATAGATCTCACATAATACCGCCATATAGAGCACACATAATACCGCCATATAGAGCACACATAATACCACCATATAGATCTCACATAATACCGCCAGTGTTCTCACCTAATACCGCCATATAGAGCACACATAATACCGCCATATAGAGCACACATAATACCGCCATATAGAGCACACATAATACTGTCCTATAGTTCTCACATAATACCATCATATAGATCGCAAATAACGACGCCACAGTGTTCTCACATAATACCGCCATATAGATCTCACATAATACCGCCATATAGAGCACACATAATACCGCCATATAGATCTCACATAATACCGCCATATAGATCACACATAACGGGGGAGAGGAGTGCGTAGGAGAGGATTAGATACACAGCTCAGCAGTCAGTATCACACAGGACAGTATTAGATACACAGCTCAGTCAGTATCATACAGGATAGGATTAGATACATGGCTCAGCCATCAGTATCACAAAGGATAGCATTAGATACACAGCTCAGCAGTCAATATCACACAGGGGAGGATTAGATACACATCTCTGCACAGTAACACACAGAATAGGATTAGATACATGGCTCAGCAGACAGTATCACACAGGATAGGATTAGATACCCGGCTCAGCAGACACTATCACACAGGAGAGGATTAGATACACAGCTCAGCAGAACGTATAACACAGAAGAGGATTAGATACACAGCTCAGTCAGTATCACACAGGATATGATTAGATACATGGCTCAGCAGTCAGTATCACACAGGAGAGGATTAGATACACAGCTCAGCAGACAGTATCACACAGGAGAGGATTAGATACACAGCTCAGTCAGTATAACACAGGATAGGATTAGATACATGGCTCAGCAGACAGTATCACACAGGATAGGATTAGATACACGGCTCAGCTGACAGTATCACACAGGAGAGGATTAGATACACAGCTCAGTCAGTATCGCACAGGATAGGATTAGATACATGGCTCAGCAGTCAGTATCACACAGGATAGGATTAGATACATGGCTCAGCAGACAGCATCACACAGGAGAGGATTAGATACACAGCTCAGTCAGTATCACACAGGATAGGATTAGATACATGGCTCAGCAGACAGTATCACACAGGATAGGATTAGATAGACGACTCAGCAGACAGTATCACACAGGATAGGATTAGATACACAGCTCAGTCAGTATCACACAGGATAGGATTAGATACATGGCTCAGCAGACAGTATCCCACAGGATAGGATTGGATACACAGCTCAGCAGACAGTATCACACAGGATAGGATTAGATACACAGCTCAGCAGAAAGTATCACACAGGATAGGATTAGATACACAGCTCAGTCAGTATCACACAGTATAGGATTAGATGCATGGCTCAGCAGACTGTATCACACAGGAGAGGAGTAGATACACAGCTCAGTAAAGTATCACACAGGAGAGGATTAGATACACAGCTCAGCAAAGTATCACACAGGAGAGGATTAGATACACAACTCAGTCAGTATCACACAGTATAGGATTAGATGCATGGCTCAGCAGACTGTATCACACAGGAGAGGATTAGATACACAGCTCAGTCAGTATCACACAGGATAGGATTAGATACATGGCTCAGCAGTCAGTATCACACAGGATAGGATTAGATACATGGCTCAGCAGACAGCATCACACAGGAGAGGATTAGGTACACAGCTCAGTCAGTATCACACAGGATAGGATTAGATACATGGCTCAGCAGACAGTATCACACAGGATAGGATTAGATACACGGCTCAGCAGACAGTATCACACAGGAGAGGATTAGATACACAGCTCAGTCAGTATCACACAGGATAGGATTAGATACATGGCTCAGCAGACAGTATCCCACAGGATAGGATTGGATACACGGCTCAGCAGACAGTATCACACAGGATAGGATTAGATACACGGCTCAGCAGAAAGTATCACACAGGATAGGATTAGATACACAGCTCAGTCAGTATCACACAGTATAGGATTAGATGCATGGCTCAGCAGACTGTATCACACAGGAGAGGATTAGATACACAGCTCAGCAAAGTGTCACACAGGAGAGGATTAGATACACAGCTCAGCAAAGTATCACACAGGAGAGGATTAGATACACAGCTCAGATAGTATCACACAGGATAGGATTAGATGCATGGCTCAGCAGACAGTATCACACAGAAGAGGATTAGATACACAGCTCAGTCAGTATCACACAGGATAGGATTAGATACATGGCTCAGCAGACAGTATCCCACAGGATAGGATTGGATACACGGCTCAGCAGACAGTATCACACAGGATAGGATTAGATACATGGCTCAGCAGAAAGTATCACACAGGATAGGATTAGATACACAGCTCTGTCAGTATCACACAGTATAGGATTAGATGCATGGCTCAGCAGACTGTATCACACAGGAGAGGATTAGATACACAGCTCAGCAAAGTGTCACACAGGAGAGGATTAGATACACAGCTCAGATAGTATCACACAGGATAGGATTAGATGCATGGCTCAGCAGACAGTATCACACAGAAGAGGATTAGATACACAGCTCAGTCAGTATCACACAGGATAGGATTAGATACATGGCTCAGCAGACAGTATCCCACAGGATAGGATTGGATACACGGCTCAGCAGACAGTATCACACAGGATAGGATTAGATACACGGCTCAGCAGAAAGTATCACACAGGATAGGATTAGATACACAGCTCAGTCAGTATCACACAGTATAGGATTAGATGCATGGCTCAGCAGACTGTATCACACAGGAGAGGATTAGATACACAGCTCAGCAAAGTGTCACACAGGAGAGGATTAGATACACAGCTCAGCAAAATATCACACAGGAGAGGATTAGATACACAGCTCAGATAGTATCACACAGGATAGGATTAGATGCATGGCTCAGCAGACAGTATCACACAGAAGAGGATTAGATACACTGCTCAGCACAGTAACACATGGGAGGAGATAACTGCTCAGAGTCAGCACCACAAAGGATAGGATTAGATTGCCTCTCCCCCTCCCCACTGATACTTACTTCACGGCTCCCTGCTAAGTCCATCCTCCCTCCCGTCCTTGGTCTTCTCCTTCTCCTCCTCCTATAACCGCAGGGCTCCTGCTATTATCCTGGGAAAATACAGCTCACAGATGCACTGTGAGCTCCAGGAAGATGGCGCCGATCTCCTGCCTCTGCTGTGGTGTGGACGGCTCAGGGGGCGTGGCCAGACCAGAGAGGCAGAGAGCAGCACAATGTAAACTATACGGTCGGACGCCGACTGCAGATGTCCTATGCCCAGGGCTGCCGTATTTGCAGAGTGTAAGTGTCGTGCAGCTACACTTACATTCCCGCAAAGCAAAATGGGTGTGCGCCCAGTGGCTGAAAAAAAAATTAATAATAAAAAAAATGTTAAAGTTAAAAAATGTAAATTTGTATTAAAAATAATTGTTTATATAAACAATCATTTTTAATACAAAAAATAAAATGCGGCACCTTCCCTTTAATTTAATCCCCTTTCCGATATAGGACATACTAGTATGAACTATGTAGAGCGTGGGAGTATAGACTTGAGTTAAGTCTACTGGTGCCAGCTGTATTATACAGCCAGCATCTGTCTCTAGCAGCAATAATCTTAGCCGGATTTGAAACCATGTATTTTAACCCCTTAAATGCCATAGGCAGTTAAATGGTGCGGCACAGAGGTGGTGTCCTGTGTTGCACCCATTTCCCACAACACCACCACCATCTGTTGACTCATTTGAAACCCAACCTCTTTCATATACTGAGCTACTTTTGTATCACAGCATAAAATACATATTAAATATGAAATAATTGCAATTTCAAGACCCCTAGTCGGACTAAAAGAAAGTCAAATGCAATCAAAATGTTTATAAATATATACAAAATTATTAAAGTTTGAATTACTAATCTTTACTCAATCTGAAAAAAAAGAAAAGAAATTAAAACAATAAAAATAAACATATTTGATAATGGTAATTCCATAAAGACAAATCTATGAAAATATAAAATTAATTAATCCCTACTGAATTAACTCCTAACCTCGATGGAAAAATGCATAAATAAACAAAAAGAAAGCACAAAACTATCACTTTTTTTATCACAACATCCCCCAAAATTACTACAATGATCAATCAAAACAACGTATTTAGGTCAAAATTTATAAATAAATTTCAGTAGGAAAAAATGCAAAAACAAGCCCTCAAACCTCATTGATGGGAAAATAAAAACATTGAAAATGGCAACACATACCATTTTTTTAACAAAGCTCTGAACTTTATACATTATAGGTTCCGGACTGGACCAAGGGAATGCAGTTGACGTAGTGTATATGGACTTTTCAAAAGCTTTTGATACGGTGCCACACAAAATGAGAATAATGGGGATAGGGGAAAATATGTGTAGGTGGGTTAAGAGCTGGCTCAGGGATAGGAAACAAAGCGTGGTTATTAATGGAGCACACTCGGACTGGGTCGCAGTTAGCAGTGGGGTACCACAGGGGTCAGTATTGGGCCTTCTTCTTTTTAACATATTTATTAATGACCTTGTAGGGGGCATTCAGAGCA
Organism: Ranitomeya variabilis; assembly: GCF_051348905.1. Taxonomy (NCBI): domain Eukaryota; kingdom Metazoa; phylum Chordata; class Amphibia; order Anura; family Dendrobatidae; genus Ranitomeya; species Ranitomeya variabilis. The sequence goes on from NC_135233.1 coordinate 1,058,882,619, forward strand.
GAATTTCAATATTTGCAGATGACACTAAACTCTGCAGGGTAATCAATACAGAGGAGGACAATTTTATATTGCAAGATGATTTATGTAAACTAGAAGCTTGGGCTGATAAATGGCAAATGAGCTTTAATGGGGATAAATGTAAGGTTATGCACTTGGTTGAAGTAATAAGATGTATAACTATTTGCTTAATTCTAAAACTCTGGGCAAAACCGTCAATGAAAAAGACCTGGAAGTATGGGTGGATGACAAACTCACATTTAGTGGCCAGTGTCAGGCAGCTGCTCGTCTGGGCCTGTGTGCACAGTATAATGAATCAGAAGCCTGTAGTCTTGATACTGGTGCTGAAGCTGAACCATCATACTAGCAGCCTTTCTAAGGGCTTATCATTTGCTTTGCTGTTTGTATCACATGCAATGTGCATTTAGCCTAAGGAGGGTGAGAAATTCACAGGAGCAGGGAGAATGACAGAATACAGTCTGTAGACATGGATTAGGCCTGTGCAGGCTGTTGGCAAATACAGGGTGGGTCATTTATATGGATAAACCTAAATAAAATGGCAATGGTTGGTGATATCACCTTCCTGTTTGTGGCACATTAGTATATGGGAGTGGGAAAACTTTTCAAGATGGGTGGTGACCATGGTGGCCATTTTGAAGTTGGCTATTTTGGATCCAACTTTATTTTCTCCCATTGGGAAGAGGGTCATATGACATATCAAACTTATTGAAAATTTCACAATAAAAACAACGGTGTGCTTGGTTTTAATGTAACTTTATTCTTTTAGAAGTTATTTACAAGTTTATGACCACTTATAAAATGTGTTCAAAGTGCTGCCCATTGTGTTGGATTGCTAATGTCTTCTCCCACTCTTGACACACTGATAGCAATACTGCAGAAGAAATGCAAGCACAGGCTTCCAGTATCCCTTGTTTCATATGCTGCACATCTCGTATCTTCACAGCATAGACAATTGCCTTTAGATGACCTCAAAGATAAAAGTTTAATGGGGTCAGATTGAGAGATCTTGGTGGCCATTCAACTGGCCCATGATGACCAATCCACTTTCCAGGAAACTGTTCATGTAGGGATGCTCGGACCTGACTCCCATAATGTGGTGGTGCACCATCTTGCTGGAAAAACTCAGGGAACATGTCATCTTCAGTGCATAAAGAGGGCAACACATCATCATGTAGCAATTTCAGATATCCAGTTGCATTGAGGTTTTCATTGATGAAGAATGGCCCCACTATATTTGTACCCCATATACTACACCATACCATCAATTTTTGAGTTCCAACAGTCTTGGAGGGATCTATCCACTGTGGGTTAGTGTCAGACCATTAGCGGTGGTTTTGTTTGTTAACTTCACCTTTCATAAAAAAGTTTGCATCATCACTGAACATAATGTTCTGTGTAAACTGAGGGTCCTGTTCCAATTTTGTTTTGCCAATTCTGCTAATTCAGCATGCCGATCTGGGTCATCCTCGTTGAGATGCTGCAGCAGCTGGATTTTGTAAGGGTGCCATTTGTGAGTAACTAATATCCACCGAAGGGATGTTCAACTGATGCCACTCTCCAGTGACATGCGGTGAGTGCTATGCTGTGGGCTCTTGCTGAATGAATCTAGGACAGCCACTGATGTTTCTTTGTTAGTGACAGTTTTCTTGCGTCCACATTTTGGCAAATCCAACACTGAACCTGTTTCATGAAATTTGGCAAGCAGTTTGCTAACTGTTGCATGGGAGATGGGTGGTTTTGTAGGGTGTCTTGCATTGAAATCTGCTGCAATGACCCAGGTACTGCGTTCACCAGACATCAACATAATTTCTATCCGCTCCTCACATGTTAACCTCTGTGACATGTCAATGGCTGTAAACAAAGAGAAACTTGTAAATATCTCATGAAAGAATAAAGTTACATTAAAACCAAGCACAGCATTGTTTTCCTTGTGAAATTTTCAATAAGTTTGATGTGTCACATGACCCTCTTCCCATTGAAAAAAATAAAGTTGGATCCAAAATGGATGACGTCAAAATGGCTGCCATGGTCACCACCCATCTTGAAAAGTTTTTCCCCTCCCATATACTAATATGCCACAAACAGGAAGTTGATATCATCAACCATTCCCATTTTATTTAGTTGTATCCATATTAATGGCCCACCCTGTACTGTTTACTGAAAAATGGAATGATTACTACAAAGAAAAGAACACAGTACCTACAGACAAATATGGTGGAGTTTTAAAGATGTTTTGGGGTTTTTGCTTTTTTTTCATGAAGTCTGAAGATAACCAAAGGATTTTGGGTCGCAATGTAGTGCCCAGTGTCAAAAAGTTGAATTTGCGTCCTAGGTCATGGGTCTTCAAGCAGGACAATAATTCAAAATATACTTCAAGAAGCCTGCAGAAATGAATCGAAAGAAAATGCTGGAGAGTTTTGAAGTGGCCATCAATGAGACTGTATCTAAATCCCATTGAACTCATGTGGAGAGATTTTAGCATTTCTGTTGGGAAAAGGCACTCTTAAAATATGAGAGACCCAGAGCAGTTTGCAAAAAAGAGGTCCAAATTTCCAGTTGAGAGGTGTAAGAAGCTTGTTGATGGTTTTAGGAAGTGATTTACTGCAGTTATTTATTACAAAGGGTGTGCAACCAAATATTAAGTTGAGGGTGCCAACAATTTTGTTCTGCACATTTTTAGGGTTTAATGTAAAATTATATTCAATTTGCCTTTGTGCTCAGGCATTTATGTGTTGTTCTAATACACACAAAAGAAATAAACGTGTTTTCTGGTAGAAATATTTCATTCTCTGGAACTATTTCAAGGGTGTCAACACTTTCGACAATTCGACCATGACTGGATATATATATAAATATAGATTTCCACATTCCAGAAATTTTTGCACAACTGGCTACCTCACAGTGCTAGAAAAAAGTAACTAAATAAATAAATAAATTATTATATATATAATTTATTTATTTGCTTACGTTTTTTAACAATATGAACACTGTGTGAGGCAGCCAGTTGTGTTAACATTTCTGGAATGTGGGCATTTTTCTTTTGTTTAAAAAAATAAATTGCAAAAAAAGGCAATAGTAATGCAAATATATAGTTTACAGCTTTTCAGTCTCACCAAAGCATAAAGCACACATTCTAGGATACACAAGCCTGGGATTCAGGATTTTGGTTTGGGAGCAAAATTTAGGCAGAGGGATATTAAACTGCCTTCTTTGCTTGCAGCGTGAGAAGAATAAAAAAAAATAGTGTAATTCAACTGCTGCTATTGCAGTGTATCACAGATCAATTAATTTGCAGTAACACTGACTCTGCAGTGCCAGCATCCCCTTACTACTTGAATCTTTGCATTATTATTCATGAACTGAGACTACTACTATTTTCAATGTGTTTTAGCACTGCAGTACTGCATTGCAACCACTCTTATCATTAGACTCTAAAATTCTAAAATGACTAATGCTTTCCCTGCCTTCATCTGTTTCAGTCTCTGCAATAGACCCCCTTATTGGAAGTGTTAGGCTATTTGATGTAATAGCTGCAAGGTCTTATGGGGAAATCTGCATGACTATGCCTGTCATCATATCCCACAGTGGTTGACGCAATCTTCAGTAGTGTGTGAAATGGCTCCCGACATATTTTTTTTGAGTCTACATCAATTAAATTGCAAATTGTTCAACTTTCAGGAACACAACAGTTTGATCTGCTCTTTTCTACTTATTTAGATTTGTTGGACTGTGAGTGTCTTTTCTAGATCAGTAATTGTTGCTTCAAAATATATTGGACTCTATTATATCAGATGTAAGTGCAGCGCCCCAGAGTCTTGGTCATTGCAGTACTGATGCTCCGCCGCTAAGGGGAGTGATGGTACGTCTGATGGCACTTAAGGAGTTCACCTGACCAGGTATCACAGACACCAGTACACTTCACAGTCTGGCTTCCAGGGGGAGCTAAGGGTGCTATGTATTAGGCCACTCCTCACAATCTGGTAAAACTGGGGGTTGGATAGAAAGTTAGACAGAAGCTGACTGGGTTGGAACCAGGCAACATCCTGTGGCAGGGGGTGTTGCAGGGGAAAGATTCAGGGGGGTCCTGTCATGGGGGAACTAGGTGAGCGAGAGCTAAAAACCCAGGCCCCGCAGTTTCCCTCAGACTAGGGAACTCCTGACTGACCCTCTACCTGGAGTTTACACTGATGGTGTGCATGTCCAGGCCCCGAACCTCACCCTAACTCCTGTAATAACCCTAGGCTGATACCTCCGCCCCCCACCCAGTGAAGAGGTAATATTCCAATACCCACAGATAGGACAGACAAGGATAAAGGAAAATGTACACTATAAATGTGCAGGGCAAAATAAATACAAATATAGGAAGGAGTAAATAAGACAGAGGAAAATACACCACCATCAACGAATCTCCAAACCAGCTCTCCACTCCAGACCGAGATAACAACGCACAAGAGAGAAGCTATAATCGGCGACGCCCAATGAACAGGAGAACTATTTAAAGGCCATGGGAATGGCCCAGCATCCAATCCGAGGATCAGGTAAATTAACCCCGGAGCAGTTAGACAAAATCTAGCAGATGCCAATGAGCAAATAGTGGTCAACAGCGTGATTACCGCTGTCTGTCGGACGACCTAGTCTGAACAGCATCCGACATGACAGTACCCCGACTTCTACGAGGGACCCCAGGGCCCTCACGGCTTATAGGACCTGGCTTGTCTGGATGCCGACGATGAAAAAACCTGACAAGCCGATCCGCATGAATGTCCGAGGCTGGTACCCAGGACCTCTCCTCAGGCCCATAACCACGCCAGTGTACCAAGTACTGTAAAGTGCGACGCACTACACGAGAGTCAACCACCTTGGAGACTTCAAACTCCAAATTACCATCCACCAAGACTGGAGGTGGCATAGGAGCTGCGTCCACAGAACCCACCACCTTCTTTAGAAGAGACCTGTGGAACACGTTGTGTATCTTATACATCGTAGGGAGCTCCAATCGGTACGCTACTGGGTTAATGACGGCGGTGACTCTAAATGGACCAATAAACCGTGGACCCAATTTAAGGGACGGTATTTTGAGTGTTATGTTTTTTGTGGATAACCACACCCAGTCATCCACACTCAGGTTCGGACCTGGCACACGCCTACTGTCAGCCACACGTTTGTACCTAGCACCCACACTCAACAGGCGCTGCTTAACTCTCCTCCAGACTGATGACAATTGTGTCCCCAACTGGTCCTCCTCTGGAACGCCGGAAGAGCCCCTCTGACTCAAGGTACAAAATTGAGGATGTAGCCCGTAAACACAAAAAACAGAGACTCCCCAGACGACTCCTGGCGGTGATTATTGATGGCAAACTCAGCCAAAGGAAGAAAGGTAGACCACTCCTCCTGGTTATCAGAGACAAAACAGCGTAAGTACTGTTCCAAATTTTGGTTCATTCGCTCAGTCTGACCATTTGACTGAGGATGAAACGCCGAAGAATGAGATAACGTGATCCCCAGACGTGCGCAAAATGCTCTCCAAAATTTTGCCACCAATTGAGACCCCTGTTGTGATCCGGTGGTAGGATCTCAAGACTGACCTGACACATATAACCAGAATAGTAGGATGAGTTCTGGGAATGTGGAAGCTATACTGACCGCAATCCTGATCCTATCCACACACACTAAAGGTAGCCGTGGGGCGTTACCTGAAAACCTAGACGGCTCTTCACAGCCTGCGAAACTGACTACCCCTAGAGAGAAAGCAAAGACCTCACTTGCCTCAGAGAAATAACCCCAAAGTTTTAGATAGCCCCCCACAAATAATAACGGTGAGTTAAGGGGAAAACACAAACATAGAAATGAAAACAGGTTTAGCAAATGAGGCCCGCTAATACTAGATAGACAGGAGATAGATAGGAGTCTGTGCGGTCAGTACAAAAACTATCAAAAATAAACCACGCAGAGAATACAAGAACCCCCACACTGACTCACGATGTGAGGGGCGCACTCTGCACCCCAGAACTAACCAGCAAGCGAAAAATCACATAAAAGCAAGCTGGACTGAACTCATAATATACAGAGAAACGTTTTCAAGGAAATCATGAGCAAAATGAACAAGCAAACTTAGCTTCTCCTAGCAGGAGACTGGTCACAAGGAATATTCAGGAGAGCACTGAATCAGGACTGAATACACCGACAGCAGGCAACAAGTGAAGGTCCAGCTGAATTAAATAGGCCCCGCTTAGCAGAAAAATGAAACAGCTGAACCCAGCCAAGACCAGCCATATCGCTAAAGGCCACAAGAGGGAGCCCAAGAACCAATTCACAACAGTACCCCCCCTTAAGGAGGGGTCACGAACCCTCACCAGGGCTCCCAGGCCGATCAGGACGAGCCAAATGAAAGGCACGAACCAAATCGGCCGCATGGACATCGGAGGCGACAACCCAGGAATTATCCTCCTGACCATAACCCTTCCACTTAACCAAGTACTGAAGCTTCCGTCTCGAAATACGAGAATTCAAGATCTTCTCCACCACATACTCCAACTCCCCCTCGACCAAGAACGGAGCAGGAGGATCAACAGAAGGGACCACAGGCACCACATATCTCCGCAACAATGACCTATGGAACACATTATGAATGGCAAACGATGTAGGGAGGTCCAAACGAAATGACACAGGGTTGAGGATTTCCAAAATCTTATAAGGACCGATGAAACGAGGCTTGAACTTAGGAGAGGAAACCTTCATCGGGACATAACGAGAAGAAAACCATACCAAATCCCCCACACGAAGTTGGGGACCCACACAGCAACGGCGGTTAGCAAAGCGCTGAGCCTTCTCTTGGGACAAGGTCAAATTGTCCATCACATGGTTCCAAATCTGCTGCAACCTATCCACCACAGGACAGTCAGAAGGCTCAACCTGACCCGAGGAAAAACGAGGATGAAAACCAGAATTGCAAAAGAAAGGTGAAACCAAAGTAGCAGAACTAGCCCGATTATTGAGGGCGAACTCAGCCAATGGCAAAAAGGTCACCCAATCATCCTGATCAGCAGAAACAAAACATCTCAAATAAGCTTCCAAGGTCTCATTAGTTCGTTCGGTTTGACCATTCGTCTGAGGATGGAAGGCTGACGAAAAAGACAATTCAATGCCCATCTTAGCACAAAAGGACCGCCAAAATCTGGACACAAACTGGGATCCTCTGTCAGACACAATGTTCTCCGGAATACCATGTAAACGAACCACATTCTGAAAAAACAGTGGCACCAAATCGGAGGAGGAAGGCAGCTTAGGCAAGGGTACCAAATGGACCATTTTAGAAAAATGATCACAAACCACCCAGATGACAGACATCTTCTGAGAGACAGGAAGATCCGAAATAAAATCCATGGAAATAAGCGTCCAAGGCCTCTTCGGGACAGGCAAAGGCAAAAGCAATCCACTGGCACGAGAACAGGAAGGCTTGGCCCGAGCACAAATCCCACAGGACTGCACAAAGGAACGCACATCCCGCGACAAGGAAGGCCACCAAAAGGACCTCGCCACCAAATCCCTGGTACCAAAAATCCCAGGATGACCCGCCAACACCGAAGAATGCACCTCGGAAATAACTCTACTGGTCCATCTGTCTGGAACAAACAGTCTCTCCGGTGGACAACGGTCAGGTCTATTGGCCTGAAACTCCTGCAACACCCGTCGCAGATCAGGAGAGAGGGCAGACAAAATCACCCCCTCTTTGAGGACACCAGTCGGTTCAGAAACTTCCGGGGAGTCAGGTACAAAACTCCTAGAAAGTGCATCAGCCTTCACGTTTTTCGAACCCGGAAGATATGAAACCACGAAATTGAAACAAGAGAAAAACAGCGACCATCGAGCCTGTCTCGGATTCAACCGTTTGGCAGACTCGGGATAAGTCAAATTCTTGTGATCCGTCAAGACCACCACACGATGGTTGGCTCCCTCAAGCCAATGTCGCCACTCCTCAAATGCCCACTTCATTGCCAACAACTCTCGATTACCAACATCATAATTCTGCTCGGCAGGCGAAAACTTTCTTGAAAAGAAAGCACATGGTCTCATCACAGAGCTATCAGAGCTTTTCTGCGACAAGACAGCCCCTGCTCCAATCTCAGAAGCATCAACCTCGACCTGAAAGGGAAGAGAGACATCGGGCTGGCGCAAGACAGGAGCCGAAGAAAACCGACGTTTCAGCTCCTGAAAGGCCTCCACGGCCGCAGGAGACCAATTCGTCACATCAGAACCCTTCTTGGTCAAATCCGTCAAAGGCTTAGCCACACTAGAAAAATTAGTGATGAAGCGACGGTAAAAATTAGCAAAACCCAAGAACTTCTGAAGACTCTTCACAGATGTAGGTTGAGTCCAGTCATGAATAGCCTGGACCTTGACTGGATCCATCTCAATAGTAGAAGGAGAAAAATAAAGCCCAAAAAGGAAACCTTCTGGACTCCGAAGAGACATTTAGAGCCCTTCACAAACAAGGCATTGGCAGGCAGGACCTGAAATACCATCCTGACCTGCTTCACATGAGACTCCCAGTCATCAGAAAAGACCAAAATATCATCCAGGTACACATTCATAAATCTATCCAGATATTTTCGGAAGATGTCGTGCATGAAGGACTGAAACACAGAGGGGGCATTAGAAAGCCCAAAAGGCATCACCAAGTACTCAAAATGGCCTTTGGGCATATTAAATGCTGTTTTCCATTCATCACCCTGCTTTATGCGCACAAGATTATACGCTCCTCGAAGATCTATCTTGGTGAACCTACTGGCCCCCCTAATCCGGGCAAACAGATCAGACAACAGTGGCAAGGGGTACTGAAATTTGACCGAGATTTTATTTAGAAGGCGATAATCTATACAGGGTCTCAGAGAACCATCCTTCTTGGCCACAAAAATGAACCCCGCACCCAAAGGGGACGAGGACGGGTGAATATGTCCCTTCTCCAAGGAGTCCTTTATATAACTCCGCATAGCGGCATGTTCTGGTACAGATAAATTAAAAAGTCGCACAACCACAATCCCTATGAGGAGATAGGGCACTGGATTTGGGCTCATCAAATACATCCTGGTAGTCCGACAAAAATTCAGGGACTTCAGAAGCAGTAGAAGAAGCAATTGACACCAAAGGAGCATCGTCATGAATTCCCTGGCAACCCCAACTTGACACAGACATTGCTTTCCAATCCAGGACTGGGTTATGAGCCTGCAGCCATGGCAGACCCAATACGACAACATCATGCAAATTATGTAGCACCAGAAAGCGAATCACCTCCTGATGTGCAGGAGCCATGCACATGGTCACTTGAGTCCAGTACTGAGGTTTATTCTTGGCCAATGGTGTAGCATCAATTCCCTTTAGTGGAATAGGGAATTGTAAAGGCTCCAAGATAAAACCACAGTGCCTGGCAAATGACAAATCCATCAAATTCAGGGCAGCACCTGAATCCACAAAAGCCATAACAGAGTAGGATGACAGAGAGCAAATCAAAGTAACAGACAAAATGAATTTAGGTTGTACAGTACCAATGGTGACAGACTTAGCGAAGTTTTTTATGCGCTTAGAGCATGCTGAGATAACATGAGCAGAATCACCACAGTAAAAGCACAACCCGTTCTGACGTCTGTGGTTTTGCCATTCAACTCTGGTCAGAATCCTGTCGCATTGCATAGGCTCAGGTTTCTGCTCAGAAAATACCGCCAGATGGTGCACAGGTTTGCGCTCCCGTAAACGCCGATCAATCTGAATGGCCAAAGACATTGACTCATTCAGACCCGCAGGCGTTGGGAACCCCACCATAACATCTTTAAGGGCTTCAGAAAGACCCTTTCTGAAAATCGCCGCCAGGGCGCACTCATTCCACTGAGTGAGCACTGACCACTTCCTAAACTTCTGACAATAAACCTCTGCTTCATCCTGACCCTGAGAGAGAGCCAGCAAAACCTTATCTGCTTGGTCTACCAAATTTGGTTCCTCATAAAGCACTCCAAGCACCAGAAAAAACGCATCAACATTTAGCAGTGCAGGATCTTCTGGCGCCAGAGAGAATGCCCAATCTTGAGGGTCGCCACGTAACAAAGAAGTAACAATTTTAACTTGCTGAACAGAGTCACCAGATGAGCGAGGTCTCAGAGAAAGGAATAACTTACAATTATTCTTAAAGTTCAAAAACCTAGATCTATCTCCGGAGAACAGCTCAGGAATAGGTATTTTAGACTCTAACATAGGACTGCGGACTATATAATCCTGAATGCCCTGTACCCTTGCAGTGAGATGATCCACACTAGAAGACAGACTCTGAATGTCCATATCAGTAGCTGCATTCAGAACCACCCAGAGATTAAATGGAGGAGAGAGGCTAAACACAGTGCAGAGAAAAAAAAATAAATGACCTTAGGATTTCCCTTCTCCCTCTTCTGCTGCATTAACACCTTATGGCCTGCTGTACTGTTGTGATCCGGTGGTAGGATCTCAAGACTGACCTGACACATATAACCAGAATAGTAGTACGAGTTCTGGGAATGTGGAAGCTATACTGACCGCAATCCTGATCCTATCCACACACACTAAAGGTAGCCGTGGAGCGTTACCTGAAAACCTAGACGCCTCTTCACAGCCTGAGAAACTGACTACTAGTGTTGAGCGATACCGTCCGATACTTGAAAGTATCGGTATCGGAAAGTATCGGCCGATACCGGCAAAGTATCGGATCTAATCCGATACCGATACCCGATACCAATACAAGTCAATGGGACTCATGTATCGGACGGTATTCCTGATGGTTCCCAGGGTCTGAAGGAGAGGAAACTCTCCTTCAGGCCCTGGGAACCATATTAATGTGTAAAATAAAGAATTAAAATAAAAAATATTGCTATACTCACCTCTCCGACGCAGCCTGGACCTCACCGAGGGAACCGGCAGCGTTCTGTGCTTAAAATGCGCGCGTTTCCTTCCTTCCGTGACGTCACGGCTTCTGATTGGTCGCGTGCCGCCCATGTGGCCGCGACGCGACCAATCACAGCAAGCCGTGACGTAATTTTGAGGTCCTGGAAGCCTAATTCTAGGCATTCAGGATTTTAAAATTACGTTCCGGCTTGTGATTGGTCGCGTCGCGGTCACATGGGCGACGCGACCAATCACAAGCCTGACGTCACGGGAGGCAGGACACGCGCGCATTTTAAAATTACATCACGGCTTGTGATTGGTTGCGTGCCGCCCATGTGGCCGCGACGCGACCAATCACAGCAAGCCATGACGTAATTTCAGGTCCTGAATGCCTATTTCTGCATTCAGGACCTGAAATTACGTCACGGCTTGCTGTGATTGGTCGCGTCGCGGCCACATGGGCGGCACGCAACCAATCACAAGCCGTGACGTAATTTTAAAATGCGCGCGTGTCCTGCCTCCCGTGATGTCACGGCTTGTGATTGGTCGCGTCGCCCATGTGACCGCGACGCGACCAATCACAAGCCGGAACGTAATTTTAAAATCCTGAATGCCTAGAATTAGGCTTCCAGGACCTCAAAATTACGTCACGGCTTGCTGTGATTGGTCGCGTCGCGGCCACATGGGCGGCACGCGACCAATCAGAAGCCGTGACGTCGCGGGAGGCAGGAAACGCGCATTTTAAGCAAACAACGCTGCCGGTTCCCTCGGAGAGGTCCAGGCTGCGTCGGAGAGGTGAGTATAGCAATATTTTTTATTTTAATTCTTTATTTTACACATTAATGTTGTATTTTACACATTAATGTTGTTTCGATACCGATACCCGATACCACAAAAGTATCGGATCTCGGTATCGGAATTCCGATACCCGCAAGTATCGGCCGATACCCGATACTTGTGGTATCGGAATGCTCAACACTACTGACTACCCCTAGAGAGAAAGCAAAGACCTCACTTGCCTCAGAGAAATAACCCCAAAGTTTTAGATAGCCCCCCACAAATAATAACGGTGAGTTAAGGGGAAAATACAAACATAGAAATGAAAACAGGTTTAGCAAATGAGGCCCCCTAATACTAGATAGACAGGAGATAGATAGGAGTCTGTGCGGTCAGTACAAAAACTATCAAAAATAAACCACGCAGAGAATACAAGAACCCCCACACCGACTCACGATGTGAGGGGCGCACTCTGCACCCCAGAACTAACCAGCAAGCGAAAAATCACATAAAAGCAAGCTGGACTGAACTCATAATATACAGAGAAACGTTTTCAAGGAAATCATGAGCAAAATGAACAAGCAAACTTAGCTTCTCCTAGCAGGAGACTGGTCACAAGGAATATTCAGGAGAGCACTGAATCAGGACTCAATACACCGACAGCAGGCAACAAGTGAAGGTCCAGCAGAATTAAATAGGCCCCGCTTAGCAGAAAAATGAAACAGCTGAACCCAGCCAAGACCAGCCATATCGCTAAAGGCCACCAGAGGGAGCCCAAGAACCAATTCACAACAGACCCCCTATCAGACACGATGTCAGACGGAACCCCATGAAGTCTGACCACCTCCTGCACAAACACCTGAGCCAGAGTCTTAGCGTTAGGCAATGAAGGCAAAGACACAAAGTGCGACATTTTTGAAAACCGATCAACAATCACCAAGATGACCGTGTTCCCAGCTGATGAGGGCAAATCAGTGATGAAATCCATGGAGATTTCCATCCAAGGCTTACTGGGTACCTCAAGAGGAAGTAGTGTGCCAACAGGACGGGAGCGAGGCATCTTAGCCCTAGCACACGTGGTACAAGCTGACACGTAAGAGACCACGTCCTGTCGGATCTTGGGCCACCAAAACTGACGTGACACCAACTCCAAGGTACCTCTAACCCCTGGGTGGCCAGCCAGGACAGCATCATGATGCTCCGCCAAAACCTTTAGGCGGAGATGAAGCGGTACAAAAGATTTGTTGACGGGGAGCTCAGATGGTACCTCCTCCTGAGCCTCGGCAATCTCAGCCTCAACCTCGGTAGTGAGAGCCGAAACCACAACACCCTTTTGGAGGATGGGTACTGGATCCTCCCGAGGTTCTCCCCCCGGAAAACACCTGGACAGAACATCCGCCTTAGTGTTTTTAGACCCCGGTCTGTAAGTGACCACAAAATTGAACCGCGTGAAAAACAATGCCCAGCGAGCCTGCCTGGGGGACAGACACTTGGCTGACTCCAAATACAGCAAATTCTTATGATCGGTAATAACAGTAACCTGATGTACCGACCCCTCCAAGAAGTGTCGCCATTCCTCAAAGGCCAACTTAATTGCCAACAACTCCCTGTTGCCAATATCGTAGTTACGTTCAGCGGACGACAGTTTCTTAGAGAAATAAGCGCACGGACGTAAACCACTCAAAGATGAGCCTTGAGATAGTACCGCCCCCACACCAACCTCAGACGCATCGACTTCCACAACAAAGGGTTTAGATACGTCTGGCTGCACAAGAATGGGGGCTGAAACAAAACTGTTCTTAAGAAATTCAAATGCGCGCACAGCAGCCTCAGGCCAAACGGAGAAATTGGTACCCTTTTTAGTCATGTCAGTTAGCGGTTTAGCAATGCTGGAAAAATCCTTGATAAATTTCCTATAGTAATTAGAAAACCCAAGGAACCGCTGAAGTGCTATCAGGTTATCAGGACGTTCCCAATGCAGCACCGCCTGCACCTTAGCGGCGTCCATTTTAAACCCAGAAGCAGACACAATATAACCCAAGAAAGGCAACTCTTGAACAGAAAATACACATTTCTCAAGATTAGCATACAGCTTATTCTCTCTGAGAAACTGTAACACCTGCCTGACATGATCTAAATGAGCATCATGGTCGCAAGAATATATGAGGATGTCATCTAGATACACGATAACGAATTTCCCCAAAACATGCGAGAATACATCATTGATGAAATGTTGGAACACTGCAGGTGCGTTAGTCAACTCAAACTTCATCACCAAATTTTCAAAATAACCCTCAGGGGTATTAAAAGCCGTCTTCCACTCATCACCTTGATGGACTCTTATGAGGTTGTACGCCCCCCTGAGGTCAAGCTTGGTAAACCACTTAGCACCTGCCACCTGGTTGAACAAATCTGGTATCAGAGGCATAGGGTATGGATCACGAACCGTAATCTGGTTCAACTCCCTGAAATCCAAACACGGGCGTAATCCGCCATCTTTCTTCTTCACGAAGAAGAACCCTGCTGCCACCGGCTAGGATGACGGCCTGATGTGCCCTTTGCTCAAGCTTTCAGCAATGTAATCTTTTAACGCTTGTCTCTCCGGACCGGAGATGTTAAACATCCTTGCTTTAGGCAATTTGGCCCCTGGTTTAAACCTGATAGAACAGTCATAAGGACGATGTGGTGGCAACTCTGAACAACCCTTCTCAGAGAACACATCCACAAAATCCAGAAGTGACTCCGGAACGCTTGAAGCCCCCGCAGCCACACATGTGGTCAGGCAATTCTCCTGGCAGAACTCACTCCACCGAATTATGTCCTGAGTTTTCCAGTCAATTACCGGGTTGTGCATAGACAACCAAGGAAAACCCAAAACCACCTGAGCAGGAAGATTCCTGAGCACCTTACATGTAACCCGCTCGGAATGTAGAACTCCTATGTGGAGTTTCACCTCAGCCACAAATTCAGTTATCTCCCCCTGAGAGAGAGGAGCAGCATTGATGGTGACCACGCGGATAAGATGAGACAGTTTTTCAATCCTAAAACCTGCTGTGCGCGCAAACTCCTCATCAATGAGATTTGTGGCTGAACCACTATCCACAAAATCAGTAATTGGCAGCTCACTGCCAGCAATAAATACCTTAGCAGGGAGCATGCATTGAGAAACCACCATGGAGGATATACATAAGCTCAGATTGGATTCCTCCACACCCTCTGAGCCTAGCAGTTTTCCTCCATTGCGTTTTTCTTAGACAGCAGAGGACAGATGTTAATAAAATGACCAGTTTTACCACAGTAAAAACAGGCTCCCTGCTTCCTGAGCTCAGGAGCTTGATGCTTGACATGTGACACCCCTGCGATTTGCATAGGTTCCCTGGGCTCACCTGCAGCAACCTCACATGAACCTAAACCCTCTCCCACAGGCGGCGTCTCATACTCCCCCTGACACAAACGACGATCTATGCGGACAACCAGACTCATGGCGGAATCTAGAGACGCAGGAGTCTCGTACATCAGAAGGGCTTTTTTAACCCTTCCAGAAATCCCATGTATAAACTGACTCCGCAATGCTGGATCATTCCACTGTGTATCGATCGCCCAGCGACGAAAATCAGAACAGTAATCCTCTGCAACTCGCTCCCCCTGGGAAATAGTGCGTATCTTAGATTCTACTGAAGCCATTCTCTCAGGTTCATCGTAGATTGTCCCAAGAGAAGAAAAAAAACTCTCCACAGAGTCAAATGCAACAGAATCAGATGGCAAAGAAAACGCCCATGCTTGGGAATCCCCGCTTAACAAAGACAACACCAGACCCACCTGCTGAGCCTCATTACCCGAGGAGATTGGGCGCATGCGGAAATATAGTTTGCAAGCTTCATGAAAAGAAACAAATTTACTGCGTTCCCCAGAAAATCTTTCAGGCAAAGGAAATTTAGGCTCAGCAACTCTTCCTGTCACTCCAGCCTGCACATTAGCTACTGCTAGTCCCTGTTGCTGCACCGCCCCTCTCAACTCAGTGACCTGTAGGGACAGCACCTCCAACTGGCGGGTCATGGAAGTCATGGGATCCATGACAAGACAAAAAAAAAACAAAAAACCCTTTTTTTGTTGTTGTTGGGCCGATTATAATGTCACGGGGGAACTAGGTGAGCAAGAGCTAAAAACCCGGGCCCCTGCAGTTTCCCTCAGACTAGGGAACTCCTGACTGACCCTCTACCTGGAGTTTACACTGATGGTGTGCATGTCCAGGCCCCGAACCTCACCCTAACTCCTGTAATAACCCTAGGCTGATACCTCCGCCCTCCACCCAGTGAAGAGGTAATATTCCAATACCCACAGATAGGACAGACAAGGATAAAGGAAAATGTACACTATAAATGTGCAGGGCAAAATAAATACAAATATAGGAAGGAGTAAATAAGACAGAGGAAAATACAACACCATCAACGAATCTCCAAACCAGCTCTCCACTCCAGACCGAGATAACAACGCACAAGAGAGAAGCTATAATCAGCGACGCCCAATGAACAGGAGAACTATTTAAAGGCCATGGGAATGGCCCAGCATCCAATCCAAGGATCAGGTAAATTAACCCCGGAACAGTTAGACAAAATCTAGCAGACGCCAATGAGCAAATAGTGGTCAACAGCGGGATTACCGCTGTCTGTCGGACGACCTAGTCTGAACAGCGTCTGACATGACAGGTCCCTGTCAGGGGTGGGATCCTGACAGAACCCTAGCGAAAAGGACAGAACGTGAAGGAACCGCGCCTGCACTACATCGCGGCGGTATCTCAAGAAAGGACAAGAAGCGAGGTTTATTGTGGAGAGTGAGAAACGAGATCAAAGCAAAAAGGAGATGACACCAGTAGGAGTCGTGCTGTAAGATCGAGGCAACATCCTACTGAGGCGCGTAGCCGGTGGCCGGGAACACCGAGGAAGTATTGGGCTCCAAGCATTACTTCAAACCAACGGCAGGACAGTTAATTATAGGTTGGCTGTCTCACCTAAATCACCTAAGCAGACATAGGGGGCAACTGTGGGAGAGGGGCGTCACTAGGGTACCGGAAGAACTCCAGGCCTACCCGTCATACGGGTGCGTCCTATCCATATCATCTGGGGGACGGAGAAGAACACCAGAACAGATACAAGTTGTGGGAAAGAACATCAGAAATAGACACAACAGTTGTGAGGACTATCCCGTGGTGCTCAGCAGGGAAGTACTACAACACACAGGCGCTAGAAGGTAGGTACAGATTTCCACCTGCAAAGGGAACTCTGGAGGTGCCATCGGACCGGCCGGTCTCAGACAGCCCTGTTAACCGTACTCTGGATTGAGTACCTTGAAGCCTTCAGTAAAGAGGTAAAGAGACTGCAACCCTGTGTCCTCATTATTCACTGCGACCTGCACCACGCACCACCACTTCAACTTTCATTGGACGCCCCTTAGCAGGGTCACAGACCGGGTCTAGCCACCGTGACAACCCCAGAACTGAGACAGAGAGGCCCGGTACCGAGTACCCCGCGGCCCTGCATCTGGGGGCGCTCCAAACTTGGCGTCACGAACAGGATTTACTTAAGCCTGAAGAATCAGGTCATGTGTGCCTTGGAACTGTGATTTATTGTGCTTGGACTGTGACTTATTGCACGGACAGTGGATTGCCACTTGCCACCAGAAGTTCCCACCAAAACCGCAGCCATTGCAGCGCTAAGAGGAGCGCAGGAGAAGAAGAGGGGCATGAAGTGGGCGTAGACAAGTTGGAGAGCACGAAAGACAATGGCCTCCTAGTCTAAATATTACTGCATCCTGAGGACGAGTCCGTCAGTGGCTGAGGTCTGCCTTCTCATCCTCTATGGAGGGTGGGGACAATGGAGACGGGACCGCCCCCGAAAGAGAGCGCAGGAAAGAGACATCGAGGAGGAGGCAAAGATGGCAACGTCAGAAGCACCGCATGGGGACAACCCGAACCAGCACGATGCTGTACCACCCGTAGCAGCCCCAGACTCGCCATCGCTGCAGAAACTGGCCCTCACGGAGTCACTGCTGGGAAGACTCAACTGGCTGCCGTCTGAGGAGTGGGTGGCTGCAGCTGAGGCCCGGCGGTTAGCACGCCTCCGGGAGGCCGAAGACCGTGTGATCTCCAGGTCGGGCCAGCCTGAGGAGATCTGCCTGTCTCCAGTGTCCCCCGCCCTATCCGTCCCGACCGCGCCAGAGCGTGAGCTGCAGACGCAGGGCCTGAGAATCCTGTCGGCGGCAGAACACCTGCGGCGCTTGATGACAGCATGCAGGAATAGACCCCAACCTGCGGCCCAGGTTGACCTGACAGGTGCTACAGAGGTCCCACCGTCACACTGGGGTGTGGTGGATTTCTTCAACTCCCGGGAAGGAAGGGGATTTATCCAAGAGATTGGTGAGCCGCTGCAGGTCCGCTGTTATGACCCCAGTGGACAGGGTCTCAGAGGAACGTGTAAGTCTGCAAGATACAAAAATCCAGCTCATAGGGCTGTGGTAACTGGGTTGACCAAATAGCTACTCCTAACGCCAACACTAGAAGTAGCCGGGGATCATGCCTACGGTGATCGCTAGATGACTCGCGCCAGCCGGAGAATCTAACTACCCCTAGGAGAAGAAAACAAAGACCTCTCTTGCCTCCAGAGAAAGGGACCCCAAAGCAAGATACAAGCCCCCCACAAATAATAACGGTGAGGTAAGAGGAAATGACAAACACAGAAATGAACCAGGTTCAGCAAAGAGAGGCCAGCTTACTAATAGCAGAATATAGCAAGATAACTTATCTGGTCAACAAAAACCCTATAAAAATCCACGCTGGAGATTCAAGAACCCCCGAACCGTCTAACGGTCCGGGGGGAGAACACCAGCCCCCTAGAGCTTCCAACAAAGGTCAGGATACAGATAGGAACAAGCTGGACAAAAATACCAAACAAAACAAAAGCAAAAAGCAAAGAAGCAGACTTAGCTTGAAAAACAGGAACCAGGATCAGAGGACAAGAGCACAACAGATTAGCTCTGATATCAACGATGCCAGGCATAGAACTGAAGGTCCAGGGAGCTTATATAGCAACGCCCCTGAACTAACGGCCCAGGTGAGGATATAGGAAAAGACAGACGCTCCAGAGTCAAATCACTAATGACCACTAGAGGGAGCAAAAAGCAAAATCACAACAGTACCCCCCCCCTTAGTGAGGGGTCACCGAACCCTCACCACGACCACCAGGGCGATCAGGATGAGCGGCGTGAAAGGCACGAACTAAATCGGCCGCATGAACATCAGAGGCGACCACCCAGGAATTATCTTCCTGACCATAGCCCTTCCACTTGACCAGGTACTGAAGCCTCCGCCTGGAGAGACGAGAATCCAAGATCTTCTCCACCACGTACTCCAACTCGCCCTCAACCAACACCGGAGCAGGAGGCTCAGCAGAAGGAACCACAGGCACAACGTACCGCCGCAACAAGGACCTATGAAACACGTTGTGGATAGCAAACGACACAGGTAGATCCAGGCGAAAGGATACAGGATTAAGAATTTCCAATATCTTGTAAGGACCAATAAAATGAGTTTTAAATTTGGGAGAGGAAACCTTCATAGGAACAAAGCGGGAAGAAAGCCACACCAAATCCCCAACACGTAGTCGGGGACCCACACCGCGGCGGCGGTTGGCAAAGCGCTGAGCCCTCTCCTGTGACAACTTCAAGTTGTCCACCACAAGATTCCAGATCCGCTGCAACCTATCCACCACAGAATCCACCCCAGGGCAGTCAGAAGGTTCCATATGACCCGAAGAAAAACGAGGGTGGAAACCAGAGTTGCAGAAAAACGGCGAAACCAAGGTGGCGGAACTAGCCCGATTATTAAGGGCAAACTCAGCTAACGGCAAGAAGGTCACCCAATCGTCCTGATCAGCAGAGACAAAACACCTCAAATAAGCCTCCAAAGTCTGATTAGTTCGCTCCGTCTGTCCATTAGTCTGAGGATGGAAAGCAGACGAAAACGACAAGTCAATGCCCATCCTACTACAAAAGGATCGCCAGAATCTGGAAACGAACTGGGATCCTCTGTCTGACACAATATTCTCAGGGATGCCGTGCAAACGAACCACGTTCTGGAAAAACACAGGAACCAGATCGGAAGAGGAAGGCAGTTTAGGCAAAGGAACCAAATGGACCATCTTGGAGAAGCGATCACATATCACCCAGATAACAGACATGCCCTGAGACACCGGAAGATCAGAAATGAAATCCATGGAGATATGTGTCCAAGGTCTCTTAGGGACAGGCAAGGGCAAGAGCAACCCGCTGGCACGAGAACAGCAAGGCTTAGCTCGAGCACAAGTCCCACAGGACTGTACAAATGACCGCACATCCCTAGACAAGGAAGGCCACCAAAAGGATCTGGCCACCAGATCTCTGGTGCCAAAAATTCCTGGGTGACCTGCCAACACCGAGGAATGAACCTCGGAAATGACTCTGCTGGTCCACTTATCAGGCACAAATAGTCTGTCAGGTGGACAAGAATCAGGCCTATCAGCCTGAAATCTCTGCAACACACGTCGCAGATCAGGAGAAATAGCTGACAAGATAATACCATCCTTAAGAATACCAACAGGTTCAGCGACTCCAGGAGCATCAGGCACAAAGCTCCTGGAAAGAGCATCGGCCTTCACATTCTTTGAACCTGGTAAATACGAGACAACAAAGTCAAATCGGGAGAAAAACAATGACCAGCGGGCCTGTCTAGGATTCAGGCGTTTAGCAGACTCGAGATACATCAGATTTTTGTGATCAGTCAAGACCACCACACGATGCTTAGCACCCTCGAGCCAATGACGCCACTCCTCAAATGCCCATTTCATGGCCAACAACTCCCGATTGCCCACATCATAATTTCGCTCCGCAGGCGAAAACTTCCTAGAGAAAAAGGCGCAAGGTCTCATAACAGAGCAACCAGGGCCTCTCTGCGACAAAACGGCCCCTGCTCCAATCTCTGAAGCATCCACCTCAACTTGAAAGGGAAGCGAGACATCAGGCTGGCACAAAACAGGCGCCGAAGTAAACCGACGTTTCAACTCCTGGAAAGCCTCCACGGCAGCAGGAGCCCAATTAACCACATCGGAGCCCTTCTTGGTCATATCCGTCAAAGGTTTCACAATGCTAGAAAAGTTAGCGATAAAACGACGGTAGAAGTTAGCGAAACCCAAGAACTTCTGAAGACTCTTAACTGACGAGGGCTGAGTCCAATCAAGAATAGCTCGGACCTTGACTGGGTCCATCTCCACAGCAGAAGGGGAAAAAATGAACCCCAAAAAGGGAACCTTCTGTACACCAAAAAGACACTTTGAGCCCTTGACAAACAAAGAATTTTCACGCAAAATTTTAAAGACCATCCTGACCTGCTCCACATGCGAGTCCCAATTATCAGAAAAAAACAGAATATCATCCAGATAAACGATCAGAAATTTATCCAGATAGTTCCGGAAAATGTCATGCATAAAGGACTGAAAAACTGAAGGGGCATTAGAGAGCCCAAAAGGCATCACCAAGTACTCAAAATGACCTTCGGGCGTATTGAATGCGGTTTTCCATTCATCCCCTTGCTTAATGCGCACAAGGTTGTACGCACCACGAAGGTCTATCTTGGTAAACCACTTGGCACCTTTAATCCGGGCAAACAAGTCAGACAACAGCGGCAAAGGATACTGAAATTTGACAGTGATCTTATTTAAAAGCCGATAGTCAATACAAGGCCTCAAAGATCCGTCCTTTTTAGCCACAAAAAAGAATCCCGCACCAAGAGGGGAAGAAGACGGACGGATGTGTCCTTTCTCCAGAGACTCCTTGATATATGAACGCATAGCGGTATGTTCAGGTATCGACAGATTAAACAGTCTTCCCTTAGGAAATTTACTGCCTGGAATCAAATCTATTGCACAGTCACATTCCCTATGAGGAGGCAATGCACTGGACCTGGACTCGCTAAAGACATCCTGATAATCAGACAAGTACTCCGGAACTTCCGAAGGCGTAGAAGAAGCAATAGACACAGGCAGGGAATCCTCATGAATACCACAACAGCCCCAACTAGACACTGACATAGCCTTCCAGTCAAGGACTGGATTATGGGTCTGTAACCATGGCAGCCCCAAAACAACCAAATCATGCATTTTATGTAGAACGAGAAAACGTATCACCTCGCGGTGTTCAGGAGTCATGCACATGGTAACCTGTGTCCAATACTGCGGCTTATTTTCTGCCAATGGCGTAGCATCAATACCCCTAAGAGGGATAGGATTTTCTAATGGTTCAAGAATAAAACCACAGCGCTTAGCAAATGAGAGATCCATAAGACTCAGGGCAGCACCCGAATCTACAAACGCCATGACAGGATAAGATGACAGTGAGCAAATCAAAGTTACAGACAGAATAAACTTAGGATGCAAATTACCAACGGTGACAGGACTAACAACCTTAGATATACGTTTAGAGCATGCTGAGATAACATGTGTAGAATCACCACAGTAGTAGAACAAGCCATTCCGGCGTCTATGAATTTTCCTCTCATTTCTAGTCAGGATTCTATCACATTGCATCAAATCAGGTGTCCGTTCAGACAACACCATGAGGGAATTTGCGGTTTTTCTATCACATTGCATCACATCAGGTGTCTGTTCAGACAACAACATGAGGGAATTTGCGGTTTTGCGCTCCCGCAACCGCCGGTCAATTTGAATAGCCAGGGACATGGTATCATTCAGACCTGTGGGAATGGGAAAACCCACCATAACATTCTTAATGGCCTCAGAAAGGCCATTTCTAAAATTAGCGGCCAGTGCACACTCGTTCCAATGTGTCAGCACGGACCATTTCCGAAATTTTTGGCAATACACCTCAGCCTCGTCCTGGCCCTGAGACATAGCCAGCAAGGCTTTCTCTGCCTGAATCTCAAGATTGGGTTCCTCATAAAGTAAACCGAGCGCCAGAAAAAACGCATCAATATCAGCCAATGCCGGATCTCCTGGCGCCAACGAAAAAGCCCAATCCTGAGGGTCACCCCGTAAGAATGAAATAACAATTTTTACTTGTTGAGCAGAGTCTCCAGACGAACAAGGTTTCAGGGACAAAAATAATTTACAATTATTCCTGAAATTCCTAAACTTAAATCGGTCTCCTGAAAACAGTTCAGGAATCGGAATCTTGGGTTCAGACCTAGGATTTCTGGTAACATAATCTTGTATACCCTGCACACGAGCGGCAAGCTGGTCCACACTTGTAATCAAGGTCTGGACATTCATGTCTGCAGCAAGCTTAAGCCACTCTGAGGTAAAGGGGAAAAGAAAAAAAAAAAAAATGAGAGAGGGAAAAAAAAACCTCAAAATTTTCTTTCTTATAATCCCACTTCTGCAATGCATTAAACATTTAATACTGGCCTGGCATACTGTTATGACCCCAGTGGACAGGGTCTCAGAGGAACGTGTAAGTCTGCAAGATACAAAAATCCAGCTCATAGGGCTGTGGTAACTGGGTTGACCAAATAGCTACTCCTAACGCCAACACTAGAAGTAGCCGGGGATCATGCCTACGGTGATCGCTAGATGACTCGCGCCAGCCGGAGAATCTAACTACCCCTAGGAGAAGAAAACAAAGACCTCTCTTGCCTCCAGAGAAAGGGACCCCAAAGCAAGATACAAGCCCCCCACAAATAATAACGGTGAGGTAAGAGGAAATGACAAACACAGAAATGAACCAGGTTCAGCAAAGAGAGGCCAGCTTACTAATAGCAGAATATAGCAAGATAACTTATCTGGTCAACAAAAACCCTATAAAAATCCACGCTGGAGATTCAAGAACCCCCGAACCGTCTAACGGTCCGGGGGGAGAACACCAGCCCCCTAGAGCTTCCAACAAAGGTCAGGATACAGATAGGAACAAGCTGGACAAAAATACCAAACAAAACAAAAGCAAAAAGCAAAGAAGCAGACTTAGCTTGAAAAACAGGAACCAGGATCAGAGGACAAGAGCACAACAGATTAGCTCTGATATCAACGATGCCAGGCATAGAACTGAAGGTCCAGGGAGCTTATATAGCAACGCTCCTGAACTAACGGCCCAGGTGAGGATATAGGAAAAGACAGACGCTCCAGAGTCAAATCACTAATGACCACTAGAGGGAGCAAAAAGCAAAATCACAACAGTCCGCGTTGATCAGAGGGAAGTGGAGCCTTGCAGTGGAAAGTACGATGAGGACCGTGACTTGGAACCCGGAGATGCTGTGACCTATACCCGGTGGCGGAGGGAAGCCGGCTGGATGGCCCGGGGCGTTCAGCGGTGCGCCACTCTCCAGGTTGCTGCTGGGACTCCGGAGGTCGAACCTACTGCGGAAAAGGTAGCAGGATCCTCCGCTGCGGACCACCGGGATGTCCCGGCCCACTGTGTGCCTGTGGGTCGCGCCCGTTCTCGGCCGAGACGGGTAGCCCAGGAGGGGCACCACTGTTGCCTGGTCGGGGATTGGGCTTTCCCAAACCACAGAGGGCCACTTGCCAGGTAAGGCCTAGGAGGAGGCCACCCCCTGATCAATAAGAATGAAGTCCTAAAGTTCCATATACTGTAAATAGTTAACTGTTCGTCTTCTGTGTTTCCTGCTGCTAGTACCCGACCAGGGTTGTTCTTAAAGGGATCCCTTTGTTTACCCGGGATCCCTATCACTTTTATTTTGCTTTTGTTTTCCCTTTTTGCTCCTTTTAACCCCCTATTTGGAAAAGACTGCCGAATCATGGACGGTGAATGGTTCACAAACTGTGATGTAGATAGTTTGCACCCTATTAAGGATACCCTCTACTGGTTTTACAAAAAAGAGAACTCTTTGTGAAGACACTGTTCCTGGAAACAGTATAGGAGTTCCTGCCTTACACGGACTTGCAACTTGAGCAGTTGCACTACCTCGAAGAGACTTGGTCCCCTCTTAAAGGGGAAGTTCACCAGTTGCACTTAATTTACAATGTTACCTTAAGAGAACGTGAATAATGTTTTACATAACAAGTTATATGTAGCCAGTTAGTTAGTTATAGAAAATGTTTAATAATGTTGCTAGAAATCGAGGACAGGAAGTGAACCCATAGGGGTTAGTGGGTGAGTCCTCCTAGGAGCCATAGAGAGATGGCTCAGTAGTCCTGTGCTAAGAAAAGAGGCAGTAGGCCTGGGCAGATAGACAGGCGGTCCTGCATAAGACAAATCAGAGAATAAAAAGAAAAATATTGCACTTAGAAGAGAGAAATGAAGAAGAGTTAATTTATATTTTAGAAGTCTTATAGTAAGCCTTTAGTGGATCCAGCTTATACGTCCTTAGAGGAAAAGTTAAATTATTGTTCAGAATTTGCACTTAGTAGAATACCCGGCTGGGTAGTAAAAGTTATTTATAGTGTGTTATTTAAAATATTTAACTATGTTTGTGTAACGTTTAAGAGTCCTCACCTCCCAT
Organism: Ranitomeya variabilis; assembly: GCF_051348905.1. Lineage (NCBI taxonomy): Eukaryota > Metazoa > Chordata > Amphibia > Anura > Dendrobatidae > Ranitomeya > Ranitomeya variabilis. The sequence goes on from NC_135233.1 coordinate 1,058,907,811, forward strand.
AAAGGGAAGCACTGTTATTATTTCCTATTACTTGTTTATTGCATTCCAAAATTTGTATGTCTTTTGCTGACATGTATTGTTGTTTTCTTCCCAGTCCGGGAGTTCTGGATTTAACCGGGGGGGAGTGCAGCGCCCCAGAGTCCTGGTCGTTGCAGTACTGATGCTCCGCCGCTAAGGGGAGTGATGGTACGTCTGATGGCACTTAAGGAGTTCACCTGACCAGGTATCACAGACACCAATACACTTCACAGTCTGGCCTCCAGGGGGAGCTAAGGGTGCTATGTATTAGGCCACTCCTCACAATCTGGTAAAACTGGGGGTTGGATAGAAAGTTAGACAGAAGCTGACTGGGTTGGAACCAGGCAACATTCTGTGGCAGGGGGTGTTGCAGGGGAAAGATTCAGGGGGGTCCCTGTCAGGGGTGGGATCCTGACAGAGGCCTAGCAAAAAGGACAGAACATTAAGGAACCGCGCCAGCACTACATCGCGGCGGTATCTCAAGAAAGGACAAGAAGCGAGGTTTATTGTGGAGAGAGAGAAACGAGATCAAAGCAAAAAGGAGATAACACCAGTAGGAGTCATGCTGTAAGATCGAGGCAACATCCTACTGAGGCGCGTAGCCGGTGGCCGGGAATGCCGAGGAAGTATTGGGCTCCAAGTATTACTTCAAACCAACGGCAGGACAGTTAATTATAGGTTGGCTGTCTCACCTAAATCACCTAAGCAGACATAGGTGGTAACTGTGGGAGAGGGGCGTCACTAGGGTCCCGGAAGAACTCCAGGCCTACCCGTCATACGGGTGCGTCCTATCCATATCATCTGGGGGACGGAGAAGAACATCAGAACAGACACAAGTTGTGGGAAAGAACATCAGAAATAGACACAACAGTTGTGAGGACTATCCCGTGGTGCTCAGCAGGGAAGTACTACAACACACAGGCGCTAGAAGGTACGTACAGATTTCCACCTGCAAAGGGAACTCTGGAGGTGCCATTGGACCGGCCGGTCTCAGACAGCCCTGTTAACCGTACTCTGGATTGAGGACCTTGAAGCCTTCAGTAAAGAGGTAAAGAGACTGCAACCCTGTGTCCTCGTTATTCACTGCGACCTGCACCACGCACCACCACTTCAACTTTCATTGGACGCCCCTTAGCAGGGTCACGGACCAGGTCTAGCCACCATGACAACCCCAGAACTGAGACAGAGAGGCCCGATACCGAGTACCCCGCGGCCCTGCATCTGGGGGCGCTCCAAACTGGCTTGCATTTTTGCAGTTTCCTAGTGGAACTTAAGGGACTCTAAGGCGATCTAATAACCATGTATAAGTATATAAGGGGACAATACAAATATCTCGCTGAGGATCTGTTTATACCAAGGAAGGTGACGGGCACAAGGGGGCATTCTTTGCGTCTGGAGGAGAGAAGGTTTTTCCACCAACATAGAAGAGGATTCTTTACTGTTAGGGCAGTGAGAATCTGGAATTGCTTGCCTGAGGACGTGGTGATGGCGAACTCAATAGAGGGGTTCAAGAGAGGCCTGGATGTCTTCCTGGAGCAGAACAATATTGTATCATACAATTATTAGGTTCTGTAGAAGGACGTAGATCTGGGGATTTATTATGATGGAATATAGGCTGAACTGGATGGACAAATGTCTTTTTTCGGCCTTACTAACTATGTTACTATGTTACTATGATACCACTGGCTTAAAATATGCCAATACATAACTCAAGACATTATGTAATTTTCAAATTTTCAAAGTCAAAGAGTAATGATGATGTAACGGTCAGCTGCAGCCCCTGATGCGGCCCAGCCCACAGACGCCCCCAAGCCGACCGAACTCAGAAGGCATGGGGCGTGCGTCCCCCGGGGACACAATACGGACCCTTTATACCGCAGAGGGGGACCCGGACCTACGCGACATAGGGGAGGGCAGAGACCGGGGTTCTGTGGCAGCTGAGCATGTGGACAAGGAAAGAGACACGTAGGACTTGATTACACCGCACGACTTCAGGTATAGAGAAAGTAAAGTTTACTAAAGTAAAGTCACACAATACATAAACAAAACATAATGATGTCAGGCTCCCGATTCCACACCTCCCAGAAGGGTACCACCCAGTGGACCCCAAGGCACCAACGGATCACCGAGGCACACATAGGTGGGACAACAGGACACAGGCAGGACATCAGAATGCACAAAATCATTAGGACGCAGGCAAGACATTAGGGTACAGACAGGACATTAGGACATCTGGACACAGGAAGGACATGAGGACACCAGGACACAGGCAGGGCATAAGGACATCAGGAATACAGGATAGACATCTGGAACACTGACGTGGCAGCCCAGGTCATTGGCTGGGATGCTGGCGTGGTAGCCCAGGGCATCAGTTACATCGGACACAGGAAGGACATCAGGACACCAGGACACAGGCAGGTCATAAGGACATCAGGAATACCGGATAGATATCTGGGACACTGGTGTGGCAGCCCAGGTCATCATCTGGGACACTGGCGTGGCAGCCCAAGGCATCAGTTACATCAGGACATTGGACATAGGAAGGACATCAGGACATCAGGGTACACGAGGTAATCAGGACGCAGGCAGGACATCAGGACATCTGGACCCAGGGTCACCGGCAGACATCAGACAGGAGTCGTTCAGTTCCGGACATCCGACACGACCTACCTGCACCACCACAGTCATCAGGCTCCAAGCTCCAGACATCAGGTCATCAGGTTCCAGACTGCGGTCGTCAGGCTTCAGGCATTGGACCTAAGAAGGAACTCAAGTGGGATGGTGCTAAATCCGCAGGATTGCTGGGCCTGCCAGGAGCTAGCACCGCATGGTATCCAGAGCACAGAGTAGATGCTCAGCAGAAGCACCAGTTACAAGAGACTCAAAGTCACTGGGAGTGAGGCTCCAGATGCTGAGGGGTTCCAGGAACATAATCAAAGCAGACACAGTTCAGACAGGTTCAGGTGCAGGACAGGTACAGGATCAAGGATTGGGCCTGGATATACCGCCTCCAGGACAGGCGCCAGAACAGAACAAAACAGGAATCAAGGCAAGGACTTTGGTACCAAAACATAGACAGGAGAGGTGCAGGAACACAAACACACATAGCAAAGTTCAGGAGCTTTGTGAGTAGCTCAGGCCCCACCCATAGGGCAGGGGAACTTTATATAGGAGCTGCCCCTCAGCAATTGGCTGGGGACAGCATTTCAAGAACACACCCTAACCCTGATAAAAACAGGGAAGGTGTCGCCGCGCACGCCCTAAGCACAAAACAGAAACCATTACAGCACAATCAGTGCAGGAACTGAGGCTCAGGGCACCTGGCAGCAACTGCTAGCCTGAACACACGTGGAAAGTCATGCACCAGCTGCAAATGACCTCGCAACCCGTGGACAGCTTCCACAGTAGAAACCAGGGACTGCACAAGCGAATGGTCATGCAGCAGAGCAAATACCTAACCACCTAACCACCCATGTACGGCTACGCAGCAAAACAGGGAACTGAGAAGGCTCCATACAGGTAACAGCCAACAGTATCCCAGCTCAATTAGGGGGGAAAGGAGCAAAGGGATAAAGTAAAGACATGTATTGTCACGCCGAAAACCAGATACAGACAGGACGGATGGAGATGACACTTGGAGGTAGAAAAATGTCTTATACATTTGTATCCATTCTTCTGGAGTTTTCTCCAGGCTTTTAATATTTTACTTTCCAGTTATTTTATTGAATATTTCAATACTAGATGCTAAGAAAACAGACAGTTTTACAAAGGAAATGAGAAGAAATATGTAAGTATCACTTCCTAATGTATCATTGTTAAATATATGATTGCCAGAGTAGGAGATCATTTAGATTTCATGACTTGTAGTGTTAGTCAAATTGAATTCAATAATTTTAGGTGATCCCAGGTGAAGGCAAATAAAAAATGTTGTACATTCTGTTCTGGACGCTCATTCAATTACCTGTAGATGTAAGATCTGTTTTTCAGAAAAGGAGTGAGAATTACAAGTTTCCCATGTCCAAATCCTGTTCCTGTCCATAGCAATACCTGATACATAAATATAAAACAGTCATAGTGGTTATAAGAAGATGTATATATTCAATCAATTTCTGACCTATCAAATGGATTTTTACATGTCAGAAAAAACATTATCACGTACTGATTTCAAACATAAACACTTCTACAACCACAATTCAAAAAAAGTTGCAATGCTTTGTAAATTAGAAAGAAAGCAAGAATGCAATAATTTGGAAATCTCGTATAGCTATATTTTATTTACATCAGAACATAGAACACAATGAAGAAAGTTAAACATTTTTCCATTTCATTTCATTTGAGTAAAACTAGTTTAGAAATTTATGGCAGGAACACATCTTAAAAAAATTGGAACAGGGTTAACAAAAGCATAAAAAGTAAGTGAAAATTAAACACATTAAAAATGTTTTTACATTTTCCTTAACGTAAAATTGCAAAGACTTTGACCATCCCACCATTTACCGAGCATAATATCATCAAAAGATTCAGAGATGCTGGAAAATACATATTAACAAGGTACATGGCTAATGGTCAATATAGAATGCTTGTGCTCTAAGTTCCCTCAGGTGGCGCTACATTAAAACGGGAGCTTTTTTAGGTTATGCAAATCATTGTATGAGTTTGTAATATTTTCAGAACTCATTGTCTGTGAACACAGTTTGCCGTTCAATTGCCGCTCTATAAAGAAAAGAAGAAGCCATATATTATTATTATTATTTATTTTTTATTATTATTATTATTATTATTGCACCATTTATTCAATGGCGCTTTACATGTGAGGAGTATACATAATAAAAACAAGTACAATAATCTTAAACAATAGTTTACGACTGGTACAGTAGGAGAGAGGACCCTGCCAGCGAGGGCTCACAATCTACAGGGTATCAACACAATCCAGAAACATTAACATCCTCACTGGGCTAAATCTCTTTTAAAGTGGATGGAGGAAAAATAGAAAACTGTTCTGGGATCAGATGAAACAAAATTGTAACTTCTTTATGGAAACCACAGACACAGTGACCATTTTTGGTTGATGAATTGAACAGTGCTCCGTGAGGAGTTTGGGCTATTATTTTTTATAACCTAACCCTGCTTTACTGTTCTCCACAACTTTATCCCTGACCAAATTTTTGAATAGGTCACCACCCCTGTTACCCCACGATACCTGACAAATGCCATGACCTAGAAGCCTCTTGCATCAGAGTTATGGGACATTTTGAAATGCCTTAGTGTTGGTATATCATATAAAATCCCAATAAAATACATTTACGTTTGTTGGGGTAACATGGAAACATTTGGAAAACTTCACAGTGTAATGCAATTATTCACTCAAGATTTAATTTAGGAATATCAGACTACAGGGGAACTGAATATAAATGCACATCACAGTTTTCAGATATATAACTTAAAAATATTTAGAAACCCACATAATTTCCTTTACATTTCATTAATACTTGCTACTTAGTGTTAATATAACCACACTAGACTCCACCAGGCTGATTAGAGCAAGAAAAAGGGGAATCAAAGAGTATATTGGACTAAAAGGTTACAAATTTTATTAACAAAAATACATTAAATGACAATAGAGTAACACCACTATTGTAGGAAACCACAGGGATCCAAAAATAACACAAGGAAGTACCACAGGAGCACCTCAATCAATACAAGTTTACATAAGTAGGCAGAGGTTAGGCAATTTAATGCCCGCCCCAACACTCAAAAAGCGAAAGCAGTTGCTGCACCAGCCTAGAATAAGGAGTTAACCTCTAGTAGGAAATTTAAGAGACCGGCCTAGCAGGTGCACAAAGGCACATGTTGCACAAAGTGCGTATAAAAAGTGCCCACAAGGTGCCAATATTCAGCGAGTACTTACAATCTTAGTACTATGTCTGGATCCCTTGACCTGCCGCCTCTACGCGCGTTTTGCTGTAACTTCGTCAGGAACGTGACACTTGTAGCCCGTATCCTGGATACGTGTGAGTGTGGTGGCTCTTGAAGCAATTACTCAGCAGCAGTCCACTCCTTGTGAATCTCTCCCATATTTTGTAATGGCCTTTTCTTAACAATGATTTCAAGACTTGTGTAGTGTTTCAGTGACTGCCTTCTGAACATCTGTCAAGTCAGCAGTCTTCCCCATGATTGTGGAACTACTGCAACAGACTAAGGAATCTTTTTAAATGCTTAGGAAGACTTTGCAGGTGTTTTTTGTTAGTTATTCTAATTTACTGAGATAATGACTTTTGGGTTTTCATTGTTTCATTGGCTGTAAGCCATAATCATCAACATTAACAGAAATAAACACTTGAAATAGATCACTCTGTTTGTAATGACTCTATATAATATATGAGTTTCACTTTTTGTATTGAAGAACTGAAATAAATTAACTTTTTGGTGATATTCTAATTTAGTAAGAAGCACTTGTACATTATTGCTTGCTGCAGTTTTGATTAAAAATTGTTTTATCTGTGCAAGATCTAACAATTCTCTGAATACTGAGCTCTCTATAGCCCTGCCTAGAGCATTGTTTGGCAGCTTTCCATGCACAGGCAGAAATCAGTGGTTGGACTACCTGACAGCAGTCCAAATAGTCCTTTAATGATAAAGTCCTTGCACTAAGCACATCAGTAAGTGACAAAGCGCCGAATCAGTGTCTCTCTCTTTACATTATGCTGATCTCAGATTAGGTAGCAAAATCCTGTTGATAGATGCCCTTTAACTAAGAACTTTCTAGTAGCAGCTGATAATAGGCTTTCTAAATCAATCAGCCCCATTCTATATAAATATTATTCCTTTATTTATAATTAGGGATGGGTGGTCCTATGGATGTTTTGGTCCATTGGGTTAAGCCCCACTCTCTAAAAACATTTGGTTCGGGTATTCAAACTTGATCCCGAACCCGGACCCCATTCAAATGAATGGGAAGGGGAAGGGGTGAAAATCTCGTAGTTCCAAAGCTGTCATCTGTTTGGCAGCTCGGGAAACACCATGTCTGATCAGCGGTAACCTTACTGACATTACCATTGATCACAGAGCTGCGGTTCCTGATAATCCATAAGGCTGTAGCCTCTGCTCTGCTACATCTGGTTGCATTGCTGAATGGTGACATGAGCAATGTGACTGCTTAAGGTACTGTCACACTCAGCAACTTTGCAAAGAGAACGACAACAATCCGTGACGTTGCAGCGTCCTGGATAGCGATCTCGTTGTGTTTGACACGCAGCAGCGATCTGGATCCCGCTGTGCCATCGCTGGTCGGAGCTAGAAGGCCAGAACTTTATTTCGTTGCCAGGTCGGCGTGTATCGTCATGTTTGACATCAAAAGCAACGACGCCAGCAACGAGCATAGGGGGCGTCGCAGCGTCTCCTTCTAGCCAGTCAGTACACTCCGGCTGTTTGACATGGAGCTAACAACCAGCGAGAACGAGAAGTGAGTGGCCGTTACGTCACTGGATCGCTCCTGCATCGTTCTGGGGTTGCTGTGATTGACGTCTCTACAGCGACCTAAACAGCGACGCTCCAGCGATCTAGTTTAGGTCGGCTCGTTATCTATATCGCTGCAGCGTCGCTAAGTGTGACGGTACCTTAAGACTAGCAGCCAGATAACACTGAGCTGAGCTTGAGAACGTGGCTGCATGTGATTGGTGGTGATATCCTTAAGGGTTCTGCTGATCACACGAAGCAGTGTTCTCACGCTAAGCTCAGTGTAATCTGGTTGCCAGGCTGAGAGGTCAAATTACTTATGTCACCACTCAGCAATGCAACTAGTTGTAGCAGAGATGGGGTTCATTGTGAGACATCAACATTATGGATTAACTTTTTTTTAAAATTATTTATAAAAATAATTTTAAAAAATGGCGTGGAGTCCCCTCTATTTTTAATAACCAACAAAGGCTAAACAGACAGATGGGGGCTGATATCGGCCCCCTCCTAAACTAATGACATCAGCCCTCAGTCACCCCTGAAATGGAGCATCGATAAGATACGCTTAGCCTCGGCTCAACACACTTTTCCTGGTGCGTTGGCAAGTGGGGAAATGGTTTTGAGACGGACATAAAACAGCTGACATTAACCTCAGGAGTTAGTAATGGAGAGGAGTCTATAAGACACCCCAATTACCAACCCCGTAGTCAAACATAAAAAAAGACACACACAGAAAAAGCATCCCTTAATTGAACAAAACACTCCCGACAAATCCCGTTTTCCCATTTAATAGCATAAAAATAAAAATAAAAAATAAAAGCATTCCTCACCTGTTAATTCATAATGATGATGTCCCACGAAGAACACCAACTCTGCCACATCTGGTTGCAATGCTGCGGGGTGACATCAGCATCTGTTCTTCGTGGGACATCATCATTGTGAATTAACATCAGACAGGTGAAGATTACTTTTTTTGTTTTTTCATTTTTAGGTTAATAAATGCTAAAAAGAAGCAATTTGTCAGGGAGGGTTGTGTTCAATTAAACAATTTTTCTGTGGTTGCCTTTCTTACTTTTGACTACAGGGTTAGTGATGGGGACATCTGATAGATGCTTCTCCATGACTAACCCCTGGGCTTGATGTCAGCTTACATTACAAAGCATATATCAACGCCAAAATATTACACCACTTGCCAAACATCATAGCAAGCAGGAATAGCGTTGCAAAGTGCCAGGATTTGCGCATTTAACGTATGTACCTTTTTGGAGCGGCTGCGAGCTGCTATTTTAAGGCTGGGGAGAGAAAAATATAGTTTTTTTTTAATTATTTATTTATTTAGCCTTGAAAAAAATCAATAATATACATGAGTTTGGAACCTGCATCAGAGTCATTGGACCTACATTTACCCAATTTAGTGATGGCCAACACATGGTCGGCTGTACAAGGCAAGAATAAAAAATATAATTCTAAAATTAAACTTTTTTGTATTGATGAGAATGATGCAATCATTAGATGTGCCATTTTTGGGGGCGGCTGAAAGCTGCTATTTTTAGGCTGGGGAGGGCAAAATCCATGTGCCTTCCAAGCCTGAGAATACCAACCCCCAGGTGTCTGTTTAGATTGACTGGTGTTAGGCTGCCGTCTCACTAGCAGTATTTGGTCAGTATTTCACATCAGTATTTGTAAGCCAAAACCAGGAGTGGAACAATTAGAGGAAAAGTATAATAGAAACACGTCACCACTTCTGCATTTATCACCCACTCCTGGTTTTGGCTTACAAATACTGATGTAAAATACTGACCAAATACTGATAGTGTGACGGCAGCCTTAGGTGTCGAGTTCCTGCCGCTGCACAGGGGGAATCTTGAACCATGTCCTCTGCGGTCTCCCATTCTTGCCCAGCCACAGTGGAGTCTGCTCAGCAGAGATGTCAGTCCCAGCATCTGGCTCATGCTGATACTGTGCCGCCTCAGGCTCAGCCTTTGTAACGAGCATTGATTAGCGGTGAGCAGACATTCCAGGGACTAAGTCCTGCTTCTCATCTACTGAGCATGCGAGTGGGACAATCTCTCATTGGAGGTCGGAGGTCACATGCTCAGGTCCTGAAGCTGCTCCGATTGGACCACTAGGAAGGTCCTGGAAGGCTACATCTATAAAAGGCTCACATGACCGCTCGGCCATGCGCTAGTATAAATCTGTAATCGTGTGTGTGTGGATGTATGCCTGAATCTGGTGAAAGCTCCAAATCATACCCATTCCTAGTGTTGTTGAATGTACTTGAGTGATTGAGCTACATAGCGCCAGACTGTGCCATCCAGCACCAGGCACGAGTTTACTGCGTCAATTTGCAGCAGCCGCCAGTGCGGTGCCATGCGCAACTAGTGCGCTTTCCTAGCCCTAGTTAGGGTGGTTAGTGGCGTCCGCCAGTGTGGCGCTGTACGCACTCTGTGCAGTAAATCTTTAATTAGTCCTGACAACCGGTCAGTGTAGGGTGGGAACTCCAGCTTGATCTCAGCATCTGACTCAGGGCGTCCTCAGGCATGGGCTCAAAAGCCACTGAGTGTCAGAGCGAGATCAATCACCAGCATAGTGGGGGTGTATTTCAGGGATCCCATTAGTGTCCATCTGTTGCACCCTGTGACTGCTAACAGGGCACAGCGCTTCTTTTGTTTCCCTGCGACTCTGTGAAGCAACAGAGTTGGCATCAGTTCATACCGGGTGATGGAACCCATGTTTATTCTGGCATAGTACTGCCATATAGTGCCGCCATTACCTAGCGGCAGGTTCCATCTCTGCACGGTGGATCCCGGGCTGCGAACGTACCTTATTACTATCTTTATATTTATTCAGTGCATTCCACCAACCCTAACAACTGGTTCTCAAAATGGGGGGGACCCCATGCTGTTTTTTTTTAATTATTTATTTACATAATTTAAAAAAAAATGGATTAGAGGCCCTCTTTTTTTGACAACCAGCCAAGAAAAAGCTGACAGCTGAGGGCTGCATCTCCCAGCTGTCAGTTTTTCCTGCACTTGTGATGAAAATAGAGGGTATCCCAATTTTTTTTTTTTATTTATTTATTTACTTTTCTTTACACAGTGCGCCAGTCAATCATTGCCATGCCAAAACTTGACAAGGCTGTGATGGGGCCGGAAGTGACTACAAAGGAAATGCTTGTTGATTGACTGTACTGCCACCTTTCAAGAAGCTTTGTTCAGGATGCAGAACCTGAACTTTAACATGGACTTCTGGGAGAAGTCCGTGTTCATTGTACGAGTATGAACTACAGGTGTCGGGTACAGACCGTGAACTTTGCTGTTTGGGTTCGCCCATCACTATTCATAATTGCAGTTTTTGCAACAGGGATTTAATTCCACACCAAAATGGTGCCCAAGACAATTCTCTAAAAATACCAATTTACAATTTGTAAAGACTGTGCATAACTGTGCATACCTTATGTCAAAATAATAAAGCATTTCAGATCCAGTTAAGAAATGTACTGTATATAATGCATCATTTTCTTAAATGCAAAAGAATTTAATTTTAGAATTTTACTTTTAAATCCTGTCTTATCCAGGCAACCATATGTTGGCCATCGCTAAATTGTGTAAATGTAGGTCCAATGTCTTTGATGCAAGTTCCAAACTCATTTACATTCTTGATTTTTTCAAGGCTCTGTGGAATGTAAGACAGGCTACATTGGTTGTAAAGCAATTTCATATATTTATATACAAAATGACACAAGAGTGGCAACATTTAACAAGTAAAAATGACTTTCATTATAGCGGCAGAAAGGACAGAGGACAAACATACCTTCTGCAAGATGAAGAATGAGGCGCTATTATTATGCAAATTGACTTCAAGAATAAATAAAGCGTTATGCTAGCAATCAGAGGCATATAAACAGCTTAACAGGTATTAAAACAATCACAGAGATGAGGGGTTGTGAGGGTCCCTTCTATCTGCCTATCACAAATGCTGAACATTTTGCAAGATGAATGTGCAGAATTATTGGAGGAGAATTTAGAATAACATCTATATAAAAATCATTTTATTTATTAGGTTAATAATTTCATATACTGATTCCGCATCAAGACCTTGCAAGTAAAATATGCAAGTCTAAGATGGAGTTCACTAGACACTGAACAGCTGAGATGTCTGCTGATGATGCACAAAATATTGAAGACTAGCAGCCCTTAGAAGAGCTTCCATTGACAGTTACTGTAAATTTAACTCCTTTTAGCATTTATAAGGCAAGAAATCCCACTTATTAAACCTGACAGGGCCCAACTATGAAGTGAAAACCATTCCCGGTGACTACCTCTTGAAGCTCATCAAGAGAATGCCAAGAGTGTGCAAAGCAGTCATCAAAGCAAAAGGTGGCTACTTTGAAGAACCTAGAATATAAGACATATTTTCAGTTGTTTCACACTTTTTTGTTAAGTATATAATTCCACATGTGTTAATTCATAGTGTTGATGCCTTCAGTGTGAATGTACAATTTTCATAGTCATGAAAATACAGAAAAATCGTTAAATGAGAAGGTGTGTCCAAACTTTTGGTCTGTACTGTCTATTATGTTAAAAAAATGAACTGTGTAGAAAAAAATGTGGCTTCTGTGGCCATGTCATGTCATTCAAACAGTAAGGGGGCTTGTTTTGTCTAATTTTTATTGATATCATTTTGGCATACACATGATGTTTTAAAGTTTTTGCAATTTTTGTGGGGAATGCAGTTATAGGAAAAAAAAGTCATCCTTGTGTTTCAATTCTTTTCTTATTGTTGACCTTTAACCTATGGTTAAAACAATTTATAATTTTATGACTTGATAGATTAGATTTTTATGAACATGACAATAATACCTGATTTTTCTATTTATTTTTTTATGGGAATAAGGGGGATTCAAATTGTAAAAAAATTACACAACATTTCTTAGTTTCCAGAGTGTACTTGAGCTTGCAATTACTTGATTGCTTTATACTGGAATAATACAGCACTGCCATATACAGTTCATTTGACAGGTTTTTATAGGAGGACCAACATGGCAGCTATGGGAGAATTGATCACTTATGCATTCCATGGTGACTGATTGATAACCCATGATGATGTCGTGGGAGAACCAATGGGTGCCAGTGATCACGTGTACATGCTACTTAGTCATTTAACTAATTCTGTCATTAATTGATAGTGCCGCTTAGAAAATGTCAGAACACTCCTAGAACAGCTAAACCTTGTATGAGGTTATTCAGAATCACTGTAGATGATGACAGCTGTGTGCTAAGTACTATGTAATGTGAGTGTAAATGTGATTGACTATTTCTGAACACAACCAAATGCTTTGTCATAAAACGGTGTCCACACGTCTGCAACCACATTATTTTAGTATTGTTATTTTTATTTTTCCCTCCAAATTGATTTCAGTTTGTTTCTTAGTGGATTTGTGCAGATTGTAGGCAACATTAAAGGTTGAAAATTTCTGAAATTTTTCTTCTTGGTATGATTTTTAATATGAAAAACTCCTGAGTAGAAATGGGTGAACCCAAACAGTAAAGTTCGAGGTCCGTACCGAACACCTACTATTCGGGCATAGAATTCAAACACGGACTTCACCAGGAAGTTCATGTTACTGTTCGGGTTCGGTACCCCGAACACCGGTTGTCTCTTGTGCTGTCATGTGCATGACAGCACAGCAAACACCGCTTTTGATCTGCGGTAAAAATCATCACCGACGGTCAGACAGCCGCAGTTCTCACGCTGTCAGGTGACAGTGTGAGCCCTCAATGGTGATCGGAGGTAAAAACTTTACCTCCGGTCACTGTTGTCAGTTGATGGGACTACTACTCTCATCAGCCTATGCCTGCTGCCACTAATAGCACTGAGAGCAGGCAGCGGATGATGCGAGTATTAATCAGCTGGCACCTGTGCTCTAAATAAATAATAATAAAAAAACAGTGTGGCTTCCCTTGCATTTTTGATAACCAGCCAGGCAAAACTGACAGCTGCGGGCTTCAACCCTGAGCTGTCAGTGTTAGCAAAGCTGGTTATCAAGAATAGATAATAAATAAGAATAAATAATTTTAAAAAATGTTGTGGGGGTCCCGCCCATTTTTGACTACCAGTTAAACTAAAACAAACAGCTAGGGGCTGGTAATCTCCATTATCAAGCCATGGACAATAATAAATAAATAATAATGATTTTTTTATACTGCTAACATATTTTGCAGCGATTTTCAGTTTGCACACATTATCATTGCTGTCCCTAATGGGGCTCATCATCTAAATTCCCTATCAGTATGTCTTTGGAAAGTGGGAGGAAACTGGAGTATCCAGTCGAAACCCCTGCAAACATGGGGAGAACATACAAAAACTTCTTGCAGATGCTGTCCTTGGTGGGATTTGAACCCAGGACTAGTGTTGAGCGATACCGTCCGATACTTGAAAGTATCGGTATCGGATAGTATCGGCCGATACCCGAAAAGTATCAGATATCGCCGATACCGATACCCGATACCCGATACCAATACAAGTCAATGGGACACCAAGTATCGGAAGGTATCCTGTATGGTTCCCAGGTTCTGAAGGAGAGGAAACTCTCCTTCAGGCCCTGGGATCCATATTAATGTGTAAAATAAAGAATAGAAATAAAAAATATTGATATACTCACCTCTCCGACGCAGCCTGGACCTTACCGATGTAACCGGCATCTTCCGTTCCTAAGAATGAGCGCTTGAAAGACCTTAGATGACGTCGCGGCTTGTGATTGGTCGCGTGAGCGGTCATGTGACCGCCACGCGACCAATCACAAGCCACGATGTCATCTAAGGTCTTTCAAGCGCTTGAAAGACCTTAGATGATGTCGCGGCTTGTGATTGGTCACGTGGCGGTCACGTGACCGCTCACGCGACCAATCACAAGCCGCAACGTCATCTAAGGTCCAGGCTGCGTCGGAGAGGTGAGTATATCAATATTTTTTATTTTTATTCTTTATTTTACACATTAATATCGATCCCGATACCGATTCCCGATATCACAAAAGTATCGGATCTCGGTATCGTAATTCCGATACAGCAAATATCGGCCGATACCCGATACTTGCGGTATCGGAATGCTCAACACTACCCAGGACTCTAGCGCTGCAGTGCTAACTGAGCCAACATGCTGCCCAATACAAAGTTGACATCAACCCCACAAATATGAACCCCACTTGCCACCACCACAGGGCATGTGGGAAAAGCTGGGAACAGCACCAGAATTGTTGCATCTAATAGATGCGCTTTTTCTGGGAATCTGAAGGCTGCTATTTTTAGGCTGGTGGGGGCCAGCATCCAAGGCCACTTACCAGCCTGAGATTACCAGCCCCAAGCTGTCTGCTTTAGCTTGGCTGGCTGTCAAAAATTAATGGGGCCCCACTCCTTTTCTATTAATTATTTATTGAAATAATTTAATAAAACGGTGTCTGGAACCCTCTATTCTTGATATCCAACCGTGCTAAAGCTGACAGCTGAGGGTTGCAGCCTGCAGCTGTCAGTTTTGCCTGACTGGTTATCAAAAATACAGGGGAGCCCATGCAGTTTTTTTTTAATAATTATTAATTTAGAGCAAAGATAATTACTCTCATCAGCCGCCGCCTGATCTTGCTGTTATTAGTGGCAGCAGGTGCAGGCTGAAAGGAGTAGTAGTCTCATTAGTCGGCCCAATGACCTGAGATAAACTTTTTACCTCCAATCACAGCTGCAGGATCACATTACCATTTAACAGTGTGGGAACAGCAGCTGTCTGACTGGTGGTAATGATTGTACCGCTGATCAGACAAAAATAGCACAATCTGTACTTAATTTATAAATAGTGTTGAGCATTCCGATACCGCAAGTATCGGGTATCGGCCGATACTTGCGGTATTGGAATTCCGATACCGAGATCCGATACTTTTGTGGTATCGGGAATCGGAATCGGAAGTTCCCAGTGTATGGTTCCCAGGGTCTGAAGGAGCGGAAACTCTCCTTCAGGCCCTGGGATCCATATTACTGTGTAAAATAAAGAATTAAAATAAAAAATATTGATATACTCACCTCTCTGGAGGCCCCTGGACATCACCGCTGGTAACCGGCAGCCTTCTTTGCTTAAAATGAGCGCGTTCAGTACCTTCCATGACGTCACGGCTTCTGATTGGTCGCGTGCCGCTCATGTGACCGCCACGTGACCAATCACAAGCCGCGACGTCATCCCTCAGGTCCTAAATTCCCTTCTAGGAATTTAGGACCTGAGGGATGACGTCACAGCTTCTGATTGGTCGCGTGGCGGTCACATGAGCGGCACGCGACCAATCAGAAGCCGTGACGTCATGGAAGGTACTGAACGCGCTCATTTTAAGCAAAGAAGGCTGCCGGTTCACAGCGGTAAGGTCCAGGCTGCGTCGGAGAGGTGAGTATATCAATATTTTTTATTTTAATTCTTTATTTCACACAGTAATATGGATCCCAGGGCCTGAAGGAGAGTTTCCTCTCCTTCAGACCCTGGGAACCATCAGGGATACCTTCCAATACTTGAGTCCCATTGACTTGTATTGGTATCGGGTATCGGCGAGATCCGATACTTTGCCGGTATCGGCCGATACTTTCCGATACCGATACTTTCAAGTATCGGACGGTATCGCTCAACACTATTTATAAATTCAACAGATGAACCCACTAAATGATATCAAAAATACAGCAAAAGTGGAATTAAAACATAACTTTTATCAATAATAAATGGATAAAAGTCAAACCAATGTCACCCAAAGTGTTATAAAAACATGGGGTAAGGTCCCAACCATAGGACCTACAAAACCCCCCCGTTAGGATTCAAAAACCTTCGCCTGCAGTGGCACTTGCGGAATGAAAGCAGACCAAGGTATGGTTTAAACCATAACTGCTGGAATCATATTCATATGAATAGCAGAGCCATACTCCATACACATGGTTGCATGTAAAACAATTATCACTGAATAACAAGATATAGCACCTACAAGATGGTGTAACTAATAACTGTTAGAATGAGACGGAAAAGGAACAATCTCACCAATTCCAAGATGCATGAGCAGGAGCACCAGAAAACCTCTGGTCAGGGAGTAATCCGGGACTTGATGAGAAGAGACGACAATACCCTGTCATTCCCTATGGGGCTACCAGTAAGCTATCCCAAGAGCTCCCGCCCTTACAAGGGCAGTCCACATCTACCCCTGTAACAACATGCCCTGCACTCTCCCTGTGGTCAGTCCCGACGCGTTTCCTCCAAGCTAATCATCAGGGGACCTGCTTGTGTAGAGAGATAAGTGCCTACGTGCTCAAGTAGGGAGACAATAAGTTTTGCCACCCACTATGCTAACTTGCAGAGAGTGAACAGACTTTAGGGCCGAACTTTAAATAGGAAGTGGTTCAAACATTCAGCCACTTGAGATAGGGCAATCACGTCACCTGTGTGGCAACCATGGGACACACGTAACAACTATTATAATTGGCTAGTGCGCTAGAGTATGTAACTAGCCACATCGGTGGACCCTACTATACAATACACAAAGCGCTGTGAGCGCTATAAAAGGTAACGGCAGGTACACTCACCTATGTGGTGACGTCACACGCCAACAACCACGAGATGCGCAAAGCGCCTGCGTGAAGATGAGGGCCGGTGCCTGCAGACATGCGCAGTGAGTACCGGACGTCACCGTTACTAGGTAACTAAAGATGCGCGGCTGCATTAGTGAACCCTAATAACCGCTGATCAGAGGCAGTATTTGCGGCGCTGTCATGCACACATGGCAAACACTGGATGTTCAGGCCCCCCATTCAAGTGAATGGGGTTCGGGTTCTGTTCTAGTACCTGAACCCAAACCTTCTTTAACTGTTCGGCTGAACCTTC
Organism: Ranitomeya variabilis; assembly: GCF_051348905.1. Classification (NCBI taxonomy): domain Eukaryota; kingdom Metazoa; phylum Chordata; class Amphibia; order Anura; family Dendrobatidae; genus Ranitomeya; species Ranitomeya variabilis. Next base: position 1,058,925,178 of record NC_135233.1, read on the forward strand.
TGGACCCGAACATCCAGGGGTTCTCCCATCTCTACTCCTGAGATTTTACCAAGTGTAAGCAGCCTTTTTATATCTACTGTAAACCTTGAATGAACTTTAAGAATATTCATAATTCTCTTTTTAGATATATTACATATAAAAAATCAAATCCTTATCAAAATAAAAATGGATGGACATCAAAATATAACAAGAGAAAGCAAAATTTCTTATACTTGTTGACATTCTCCAAGTAAATGTTATGTAATAAAGAATAACAGCAGAAACTTGTAGCATACAGATGGCAGAGCCTTGGGTGAGAAAACATGTCCGACCTGCCTGGTTACAGTCACGAGTATCTCATGTGTCTTCGTTCCAGCTGTCACCAGGAACCATATTGTTAATGTAAGCTATGTCTGATAATACCCACTGTGCTAAAGACCGTAACAGCTTGTAATGTGTCTCACTTAATATTCAGTACAAAAACAAACGATGCAGATGTACTGTCCACATTATCAGGGCAGAAGAGTTTAAACAGCTTCAATATAAACACACATTACTGCTAATTTTATTAGAAGTAACTTATTCTCAAAATTTGAAAATTGTTGACCCTGATTTAATAGTGTGATGTGTGATAATTAATAATTCTTTTACTTGCATAAAAAATATTGTGTGGTACACTTTTTGTGGGCAGGACTAGTATTTATTGCATTGTTTTATATCCTTTGTATGTTTTAAGGAGGACCTTTCTACATTTTTTTTCATGTTTAACTGGACACATGATAGATGCTGCAAAGCTAAATAAAACTTGTCAGTGGTTGCAGGGTGAATAAAACTTTTTAATTCCCCCTTCTTTGTTGCAGAGATATTATCAACAAATATATTTGGCATTAGTTAGTTAACATTTTTGCAAGGTGAAATGGGTTTTATCTGACACTTTTCACGGGGGCATGTAGAAAAGCCGCGGAGACACCATCATGTGTTTCTCAACGCAAGCAATAAATAGCCAGGTCTTTCACCAGGAAGGAACAACCACGGGAAGGGCAGCATCCAATAAAGGAAAACCACCTATGCCATGGTATCCATCCACAGACAGCTGTTTTGGGGTATTTGCCCCTCATCAGTGTGGACTAGGAAACTGGCTATTAGGAGCAGTGCCTAGTGAAAAGACTATAAACATAAGGATGAATGACCTCGGGGAGATCAAAACATTCAACACCGCGGACACACCATCACGTGTTTCTCAACGCAGTGATCCAGAACACTGCCCCCATCCTTTATGGGAAATATGCAAATGCATGTAGAAAAGCCGCGGAGACACCATCACGTGTTTCTCAACGCAAGCAATGAATAGCCAGGTCTTTCACCGGGAAGGATGTGGCATTATTGGTCACCATGTGGCGGTAGTAATGTGTGATCTGGACATGGTGCGGTGGTATTTGTTCCTTGTATGTGCTATTATTCGGTCATTGTGGTGGTAATATGTGATCTGGACATGGCGTGGCAGTATTTGTTCTTTGTATGTGGTATTATAGGTCACTATGTTGTAGTAATATGGTGTCTGATCATGGTGCGTCAGTATTTTTCCTTGTTTATGATATTATTGGTCATTTTAAAAATTGAAAAATAAATAAAAATATACCTAAATTGTATTGGATATTTTAACAAATGTTTAGTAAGTTATAGTAGAGTAGAGTCTGGCCAGAAGAGTCTACCTTGTCTTGATGATGGATTAAAAAATCTTTTGGCGAAAACAAAAGCTGCTGGCTATGTACGTGGTGATGGGAACTGTAAGGCTATGTGCACAAGTTGCGGATTGTATGTGTTTTTGCTGCATTTTTCCACTGCGAAAATGCATACATAAAACAACCCATTGAATTCAATGGGATTCCGCAATGCTGTGCTAATGCTGCATATTTTTCCTCGGCGGAATCATATTGTGGAAAAATACGCAGCATGCTCATTCTTTGTGCGGAATCGTGGCAATTCTGCTCACAAGGAATGCATTGATCCACTTACTTTCCGCATGGGGCTATGCCCACCATGTGCAAAGTAAGCGGATCATGTGCAGATGGTACCCAGTGTCTGGAGGAGAGGAGACTCTCCTCCAGGGACTGGGCACCATATCCTGTGTAAAAAAAAACTTAAATAAAAAATAGTGATATACTTACCTTCCGATGGCCCCCGGAGTCCTCCCGCCTCTCAGCAGTGCATGCGGCTGCTTCCGTTCTCAGGGATGCATTGCTTGAAGGACCTGGGATGATGTTGCGGTCACGTGACCGTGACATCACAAAAGTCCTTCGCGCAAAGCATCCCTGGGAAAGGAAGCCGCCAGGAGCGCTGCTGAGGGTATCGGGGGCCGTCGGAAGGTGAGAATAACCATTTGTTTAATTATTTTTAACATTCTATCTTTTACTATTGATGCTGCATAGGCAGCATCAATAGTAAAAAGTTGGTCACACTTGTCAAACACTATGTTTGACAAGTGCGACCAGCCTGTCAATCAGTTTTCCAAGCGATGCTTCAGATCGCTTGGAAAACGCTAGCATTCTGCAAGCTAATTACGCTTGCAAAACGCTAGTGTTTAATGGTAATATGCATGCCAATTCCGCATGCGTTTTACCTGCGGCTGGGAGTTCCGGAATTGCTGCGGAAATTTCCGTGGCAATTCCACAACGTGTGCACATAGCCTAAATCTGTGATTGGTGAGGATGTGGTGCAGAAATAGAGTTTTTCCAAGAGAGGGCAGTGGGACTGTGGATGGTACGAGGGTTGGAGGCTGGGCTGGGGTGGAGCCTGGGCGGAGTTTCAAGGGAGCCCTGAAAATTTTGCCAGTATGGGGCCCCGAAATTCCTAGTGGCAGCCCTGCTTGTTTACATGAAATGCTGTCAGATACTCATTGGAACCATCCACTGGACTCCTAAGGGCAGAATGAGCACATAATTCAGATAATTAATGACAAATTAACTTAAGGAACAGGTGATTTTTTTTCCGCTTTTGTGGATTAATTTTTTCTTCCCTTATTTCAAGAGCCATAACTTTTTATTTTTTAGTCAACATAGGCATATTATCACTTGTTTTTTTGTGGGATGAGTTGTTCTTTTAAATTACACCATTATTTTATCATTTCATATATTGGAAAGCAGGAGAAAAATTCCAAGTGTGGCAAAATAGCAAAAAAAATAAAGCACAATTCAGTTGTTTTTTTTTTTTTAATTTTCAGCAATTAATTCAGCGCTGTAATGTTTTCAGTTTTGAGTATATGGGGTTTGTGTGATAGCTTGATTTTTGCACCTTGAGCAAATATTTTTATTTTATAATTTTGGAGTAGATGCATTGTTTTCATAGCCTGTCATTACATTTTTGTGTGTTGCTGCAGTTTTATTTATTTAATTTCTTTATTTTGTTCAAAGACAGGGAAATGAACAGTACATCCATCCACAATGTGTAAAAATTAATTAATGCTTTATTAAAAATTAATTAAATACATGGCAGTTAACACCTGTGTTCCATGTTTAAAAACCCCTTTCTGACCTCTGACGGGATAGTACGTCCGAAGTCAGAACCCCTGCTTTGATGTGGACTCCGGCGGTGAGCCCGCATCAAAGCCGGGACATGTCAGCTGTTTTGAACAGCTGACATTTGCCCGTAATAGCCGTAGGTGGAATCACGATTCACCTACCACTATTAACTAGTTAAATCCTGCTGTCAAACACAGTGGCATTTAATAAGTGCATCTGGCCATCGGGCAGGAAATCTGTGCATTGCTGACCCAGTCATGTGATTGGGGATCGGGGGTCAGCAGTTGGCATGATAACCAGAGGTCTATTGAAGACCTCTAGGGTTGTTGATGCCGGATTGCTGTGAGCGCCACCCTGTGGTCAGCGCTCATAGCAATGCAGCAATTCTACTACATTGGAGCGATCTGAGCTTCGCTCCTATGTAGCAGAGGCGATTAGGCTATGCCAGCTTCTAGCCTCCCATGGAGGCTATTGAAGCATGGTAAAAGTAAAAAAAAGTTTTAAAAAAATGTGAAAAAAATATATAAAAGTTTAAATCATCCCCTTTCACCCCATTCAAAATGAAACAATAAAAAATAAATCAAACCTACACATATTTGATATTGCCGAGTTCAGAATCACCCGATCTATCAACAAAAATAAGGATTAACCTGATTGCTAAATGGCACAGCAAGAAAAGAATTAGAAATGCCAGAATTACGTTCTTTTAGTCACCGCGACATTGCATTAAAATACAATAATGGGTGATCAAAAGAATGTATCTGCACCAAACTGGTACCATTAAAAACATCAGCTCGGCATGCAAAAAAGAAACCCTCATCCAACCAGAAATCAAGAAAAATTGAGACGCTACGGGTATCAGAAAATTGCGCAATTTATTTTATTTATTTTTTTTTTTTTAGCAAAGTATTTTTTTTTTTCACCACTTAAATAAAAAATAACCTAGACAACTCTAGTGTTGATGAACTCGTAATGACCTGGAAAACGAAAGTGGCAGGTCAGTTTTATCATTTAGTGAACCTAGCAAAAAAAGCCAAACAGAAAACCAGTGTGGGATTGTCATTTTTTTGCAATTTCACCGCACTTGGAATTTTTTTCCCGCTTTCTAGTACACGACATGCAAAAACCAATTAAGTCGTTCAAAAGTACAACTTGTCTAGCAAAAAATAAGCCCTCACATGGCCATATTGATGGAAAAATAAAAAAGTTATGGCTCTGGGAAGGAGGTGAGCGAAAAGCAAAAACGAAAAAACGAAAATACTCTGGGTCATGAAGGGGTTAAGAATGATTGTCTAGTTCTGTTGCAATTGGCATAGCGCTATATAAATAGATCACTCAGCATATTCTGCCATATGTTAAGACTAAAGGCACGTGGACACCGGAAACGCGTCAGCTTCTATATATACAATTTGGATTCCATGTTTTAAATGAATCTCTAATAAAGTGTGAACTAATTTTTACACATTGTGGACGGATGTGCCGCTCATTTTCCTATCTTTGAATTTTTGGCTTAACTTCACCAGCAGAACCAGCACCCGATACACAGATTCCAACCTCCAACATCAGACGACATGGCGTGGTGAGCTCTAAATATCACCCCCTCTGGTCTAATTTATTTTATATTTTGATATGACTTTTATAAATGCAATTTTATTTTTTATTTTCCTAACTTTTAATGGGAGAAAAGTGGGTGATTTTGAACTTTTATATATATTTTTTGTTCATATTTTTTTGCTTTACTATTCACTGCGTTTGCTAGTCCCTTTAGGAGATTTGAACTTGTGATCATCTCATTACATGCGTGTGTTATAGACAGCATTGCTGAATGTAGTAAAACAAATCATGGTCTCCTATAAGCACCAGACAGGGGCTGGTTTTCACAGGTGTACCATCATGACTGGCATGGAGGACATCAGAAGACCCAAGCTATTGCGGCAACCCATCGGCATCATTTGGGAGCGCCAATGGACGGTTAGAACCGCTTCACTCAAGCTGCGGCTGCTATAGGCAGATGATATACAGAAAAACTTGACCAGCACCTCCTAAGTGTGAACATGTGCAAGCTGCCAGACTGCATTAAATATAAAAAAGAAGTAATAATAAAGAATAAGTTTAGGCCATGTGAAAACACAGAAAAACATTCAAAACATTCAATCTAGATTTTACTACTCAAAAAACATTATTATTTTTTTTTTTTACTTACGGAAGTTAATGAAAATGAGGTCTCCTTGCCGTGGTTGATGGGCATACATTAATTGGCCAATTTATGTACTAAGAACTTTCATTTTCATTAATTTCCGTAACTTAAAAAAACAAAATTAGAAAAAACATTTTTGGGAGTAGTAAAATATAGATTGAATGTTTTTCATGTTTTTCTGTGTTTTCACATGACCTAAACTTTTGCATAATGCTGCTGTGCTTTCTCTTTTATAGGCAGATGATGGCTGAATATTTCAGCCATCATCTGATGGGAAAAATCCTGGTTCTGCTTACGAGCTTGCATCGGAGACAGGGGAATGGCATATAACATACATAGTATGTGATATGTCATTAAATTTAATCAATTAAAAGTTAATCTCTTCAGCTTCTTTTGTATTTTCTGGTGCTCATAGTCTGCGCAGCATTTTCACGATAAGTTTCATTTTAACCTGCAGTTCCTTGCAGTGAATATTTACAATTTATTACTGTAAACTGTTTTGGAAAAAAAAGCAAAACCATGTTCTTTGCCTGCATCCAGTCCTATAGTATCAATGGTGACATTCCGAAATATCAAAATGGTGTCATATTTAATAACAAGGGTGTCACAATTGTCACGGATACCTCCTCCATGGTATCACTAATTCGTCACGTGCCCGCTCTCACATGTGACTTGGGGTTGTGCCTGCAAGGGTTAATCTATCTCCCCACTCTCAGTCCAGCATTCAACCTCTGTCCTATGCTGTAAATCACACACCGACCCAGGCCACACACCAACTTCTCATACACGCTGCCACCACTCATCGAATACACGGGCGATGAGTCCCGGAAAATAATAATAATACTAATAAAAATATGTCTATCACTCATAAGGCTCACACACCTTAGGCTATGGATTCTTTTAGAACATTCAAGGTTCAACTTGTTAAAGTTTTATACTTTAATAACAAAAGGTTCAATGCTTATAAATATGATAATAAAAAGACATACAACTTATGCAAAACAGTATAAAATAAACAGGAGAAACTTACAGAAATTATCTAACTGGTAGTTGCTTTCCGCTCCCTTAGGGGGAGGTGAATGGAGTTGGTGGAACACATCAGCTTCTCAGGCTGCCCTCACATGTGAACACAATTCTCTGTCTGCAGCCTAAATTTATAATTTTGGTCTGGAGGTCAGGTTTCTGGACCGGCCCCTTAGGTCAATATCATAACTGCTGCCTGTTTGATTGGGCCACGGACGCCCCCAATGAATACATTATTTTCTCTTGAGATACGTGTGAAAAGGTTCTCAGGAATAGCTGCCCTCCGGCCGCAATTAGCATCTCCCCTCCAAGACCTAGAAGGTGCCAAATGTTCCTTTTCTTCTTGGCCCGAGCTAGACCTCCTGGTGAGATATGGAGACACAATTTCTACTAGTTCCAAGGAAGTACCTATTAACACTTAGGTGAGACTTGCCTTCAGGACAGATGTTACATTATCACTAGGTACACATATAACCCTAGACATATGCCACTACACACATATAGATATATATATATACACATATTTCACCACAAAGGGTCCTTGTTTTCTAAAGATTTCTAGCAATTTTTCATTCTCATGTGATATGTAATGAATACATTTTTCAGACACATATTCCTCCTTCTTATAGACCGTAACAGTTTGTTTCTTTAATTACTTTAAAAAATATTGTAATGTGTTCCATATTATGCAAGTGTCATGCTGAGCTCTGCAGCATGGGGCAAGAATGAATTAAAGAAATCTCTTAAAACTGCATTGATAAATCATATAACAGAGTATGGTTATGCCGAAGAAGGTTAACAAGAAAATATATTCTAAAAAAAAAATTCATGAAGATTCAGGACACAAAACTCAACCCTTCTCTATCCTTGGAGAATCAGATCTTTCATAAATGTCCCATGGAATCACCATGGAATTCTGACCACCATCAAACCGAATAAGATCAGCCACCAATCCTGTTAAAACTTTCAGCTGCGTTTGGACTTTATGGCTTGTGTTAGCATTAACTCCATAAGAACAAATTTTTGTTTTTGCGTTTTCATTTTTTCCTCTCCCTATTGCAAGTGCCATAAGATGTTTATTTTCCAGTTGATGTAGTCACATGAGTGCTTGCTTTTTTTGTGGAATGACTTATAGTTTTGAATTACACCATTTACGTTAGTATACAATATAGTGAAAAAACTGAAAATATTTCAAGTCGGATGAATTGGGCAAAAAAATGCAATTTTATAATTGTTTATTGGGTTTTGTATGCACATGTGATTATCCAGGTCTGTAAAATTTACAGTGACAACAATCTTGCATAGTTTTGTTTTTAGCTTTTTTTTTTAATTAAGTAATGAAAAAATAAGGAAATTGGTAAAAAAAACTTTTAGGGTTTGTGTTGCCAATGCTCAGATATCCAAAAGGCTTTTATTTTCCCATCAACGGAGTTGCGTGAAAGCTTGTTTTTTTTCTTAGAGCACGCTGATTATTTTGTTGAACCCAATTTGTGATGGTTGCAAAGTTTTGATTGCATTCATTTATAGGGCGGGTTGGTGACCAAAAAAACACTATTCAGGTGTTTTAACATTTTTTATCTCTTTACAGTTTTTACCATATTGATGTATTAATTTTATGTTTCGATCGTTCGGAATTTCAAAGTAGTAGCAATACAAATATGTTTATTTTTTTATTTTTAAAAGAGGAAATGGTTGTGAAAAAAGTGTATGTCATGAACTCCTATGAAGTCCAACTTATGCTTCACCATATGACAAGAATTTTACAAACTTTTCAATACCAAATACTGTACGTATTTTTTATTTCTTTACTTTTAGAATGGAAAAAAGGGGGTGATTTACATTTTTCTAGATTTTTAACTTTTTGCTTTAATTTACCTTTTACTGCGATTTTTTTAGTCCCCTTAGGGGACTTGAATCTGCAATCCTTTCATCACATCTTATACTGTATGTATATTCCATAACATAATATTGCAGTATAGAGTGTATATCATGGCCTTTTATGAAGTCCAGTTTGTGAATCAGCTACATAGGATTACTGAGATGGCAACCAATGGGACCTTCAAAAGATAACCCATTAGTAATCGTGGTGGGTAGATGTGAGTTGATGCCTTTGCATATGCGCATGTTCCATTTACCGTAAATGCCACTGGCAGAGACTGTCATCAAAATGGATAAACAGCAGTATTCAGTTTCTGCTGTTAGAGAAACATGCCGGCATCTGCTGAGTGTGAAGCAGGCTCAGCTCTTAAGTCACTTCCACACTTGCGTAACCCAGCGTCAAGGTACAGGTATTTCCATTTTGCACTCAGAGGTTAATTACTGCTTTTCTCGGTAGGGATTCTTCAATAGAAGACCATCACAAAGTTTGGTTTTAAGAGCTTTTGCCCAAAATTATGGAAATTCTAATGCATTCTACATTTGTCAGTTGCATACAATGGATTAACATATTGAGAGACATATGCCTCCTTCTTATAAACCAGTAACAGTTTGGTCCCATCATTAGTGTGAAAAATATTGTAATGTGTTCTACATTTCGGAGGAGTCATGCTGAGCTTTGCGGCACCAAGCATGAATGAATTCAATCCCTTAAAGTTGTATTGATAAATCACATTACGGGGTTGGGTAATGCTGAAGAATAATTTGACATTAATGCTCTATAAGCCAACGTTTTGATTTTGGCATTTGACCGGCCACACGACCATGGAACGTTGAAGTCCTTGTTGCCACCTTTTGACACAACTTTTTTTCCAAAAAAATAAGACAAAAAGGCTTTTCTCCTACAGTAACAGAGTAAATTACTTTATTTTACATTCTAAGTGAGTGGTATACAAGGTGTTACTGTGTGGTATAAAGACTGACTAATGAATGACTCTGTGCTGCTGTTCCTGTTTTAATAAATCATCAACATTGATTGATGATGGTGAGGAGCAGAGGGGCTGTAGAGGTGATCAGTAAGGTTAGTATAAGGCCGGCCTCACACTAGCGAGTTTTACGGACGTATGAGCGCATAAACTACGTCCGTAAAATACGCATTACACACGGCCCAATGATTCTCTATGGCCCAGCTCCTATCTGCCGTATATTACGCATCCGTAATATACGGTCTTGTACGGCCATAGAAAATCGCAGCATGCTGCGTTTGTCACCGTATTGCGCAAAAAAATCGCCAATGAAAGTCTATGGGGGCGAGAAAAATACAGATTCCACACGGACCAGCAGTGTGACTTGCGAGAAATACGCAGCGGTGTTAGTGAAAAGCCGGTAATTCAATTGCCGGCTTTTCATTTCTCCTGCCTAAACCCGACATGATATGAGACATGGTTTACATACAGTAAACCATCTCATATCCCCTTTTTTTTGCATATTCCACACTACTAATGTTAGTAGTGTGAATGTGCAAAATTTGGGCGCTGTAGCTGCTAAAATAAAGGGTTAAATGGCGGAAAAAATTGGCGTGGGCTCCCGCGCAATTTTCTCCGCCAGAGTGGTAAAGCCAGTGACTGAGGGCAGATATTAATAGCCAGGAGAGGGTCCATGGTTATTGGCCCCCCCGTGGCTAAAAACATCTGCCCCCAGCCACCCCAGAAAAGGCACATCTGGAAGATGCGCCTATTCTGGCACTTGGCCACTCTCTTCCCACTCCCTGTAGCGGTGGGATATGGGGCAATGAAGGGTTAATGCCACCTTGCTATTGTAAGGTGACATTAAGCTAGATTAATAATGGAGAGGCGTCAATTATGACACCTATCCATTATTAATCCAATTGTATGAAATGGTTAAAAAAAAACACACACACATTATTAAAAAGTATTTTAATGAAATAAACACAGCGGTTGTTTTAATATTTTATTGCTCTCTCAATCCACCTGAAGACCCCTAAGTGTTTTTTACATCTTATATTTAATATGCTATGGGGTCTGTTGAGACCCCAGAATGTAGTTCGGGACATTGAGTTCACAGAGAATAACTTCTCTGCAAATTGGATTTACCTGGAAAAAATGTCTAACAAGGAGTTTCAAGTTATGCTTATGCTTTTGGGTTACAAAAAGTATAACATTGGTTCAGTGTGCACATCTAATTATGGGCAGTCTAATTCTTAGGATTCAGCTTCAGTGTTTGTTTGTTTTTTTAAATAAAAAATATTTGTACAAATATCAGGCAAATTGTATCCCAAGAAAAGGAGAAAAAATCTAACATCTCAGCTTTGTATAATCATATATCTTCAACTGGGAATAAACTGATGACATTACACACTCTGGAACACAGGTTTAGACCTAAAAACTACGTAATGCACCATTTATCCCCTTAGATTTCGCTCACACTGGCTTATAGCATCCGATGATTCTTACACACGAGAGAATCAAATGCTATATGCAAATAACCCTCAGCTCAAACTCTGCTGTGAGAACGAGCCAAGGGTCATTTTACTTTGATCCTCCCATTCTCTCGCATGCGAGAATCAGATCTCATGTGCGGAGAAGATGGACAACTTAATTTCTTGATCTTCTCCATTCTGTGAGTTGATGTTTATAGGACAGCATTCGGATGACATCTCAGTGCAGCCCAATGATTTGCACGTACCCGTAGACTTGTATGGGTGCACGCCGTCCAATATACTCTTCCATCGCAGCATGCAGCTATTTTTTTCTGACTCCAACTCGACATGAGAAAAAAAAATGCTAGTTGACATGTCATTGGAGCCCGTGCTAGCTAATTAAATATTTTTATTGTGTTTTTGAAGCAATAGCTTTTATCTATTTTTGGTATTTATTTATGCTTCCTGGTATCTGGCTCTATAAAAACTTTATTGATACCATTAGTTATCGTTTACATAGGTTTTAGTGTGTTTACACAGCGGAAACACATAAAAAAATCATATTAGTTATTTTTACCTAAGGATTTCAACTTTTTGGGGAAAATTAGAACAGAAAACTCAGTACCTCCCTCATTGTTTTATGAGTGACGTATATGACTTTTCATCGGAAAACTCAGCATACTCACAAAGATTTCAATTGATATGATGCAGATTTCATCAACTCTTCTCTATGTGTGTCTACCATGCCCACTTGGCTAAAAAAAGGCTAGATTTATTTACAGGAAAGAGAGGGCTATATCTCAGGGAAAAAAAAACATTGGCAGTATCAGGAGAACAGCGGCAGTTACCCCAAGTAAAAACCTTTTTGTGCTAAGTGATAGGTCCTCTCTAAGTAGATCTTTAGATACAAAATCTATCACTTAGGGCCAGGCTATGTTCACATGCTGCCTTTTGCTGCATTTTTATGCAGAAAAAATCCATACAAAAATGTACTTTATGCTAACATTTAAAAGTAAAAAAAAATGATTTACCGGTAACTATTTCCAATAAAAAAAAATTAACTAGCTGGTAAAGTTATTCAACTGAACATAATGATAAAGCTACAACACTAGGGGGAAAATACCAGCTGATATGGGCTCAACATCAGGCACCTGCTTAAAGGGACATTTTGCTCAGCCGCCATTGCATCATTACTCCATTCCCGTAGGCTTCTTGTCATCTACTGCTATTCAAAACCTCCTGAAGAACCACATATATAATGGTGAAATGCGTTGGTGGAATGGTAGCTATATGGGATTTTATTGTATTTTTTTGAGGGACATCTTCAGTAACTTGTATTCACAAATATACTTTGTTATTTTCTCTGTGTGACTGTGTATCAGACTAATTTCTGTAGATCCTTTGGAATTATCCACTTTTTAGCTCACTGGCTCTCATTTAGTAACTATGGTATGACATTTTTGTTTGCCTTTTTGCAGTTTGGCTATGACAATATCCAGTATGTCTCCAGATTGTAGTTGCAAACATCCGTGGATGGTCACTCTTTATCCATGATTCAGTGAATGTCTTTTTTTGCCTTTTTATACATTGGAAGACATTTTGTCTAAGGGTGGAGACAGACTGCCACATTTCTCGTGCGATAATCGCATTGTAAACCTCGTACTGGCTGTTGGCTCTCCTGACTTGAGCTTGACAGCTGCATAATAATCCATCATGCTGTCTTACTCAGGTCAGGAGAGGTGCCAGGCCAGTCCGTGCAGTGTGATGCGATTCTCTGTCTCTGAGCAGAGACAGACTGCCGCATTTCTCATGCGAGAATCGCATCATAAACCTCGTACTGACTGTCGGCTCTCCTGACCAGAGATTGACAGCTGCATAGTAATCCATCACACTGTTTTGCTCATGTCAGGAGAGATGCCAGGCCAATCCGTGCAGTGCGATGCGATTCTCTCATCAGAAATATGGCAGTTTGTCTCTGCCCTAAAGGAGATTTTTTTACTAGGGCACTCTAGGGATCCCAAGGGTCATACGATAGTGAGTGGGGGTGCCTATCTTGCGAGGTTTACAGATGCCAATCTCCACAGTCAGGTAGGGTGATATACAGGGATTTTTTGTTAGTGAAAACTATACGTTAACATTGTCTTTATGTTTCTAGGCCTCATCTCTTTAACCCCTTAATGATGAAGGCAATTTCTATTTTTACGTTTTCGTTTTTCCTCTTCCTTCTTCCCACAGCCATAATTTTTTTATTTTTCTGTCCAAATAGATATGAGGACTTTTTTTTGTAGGATGAATTGTACTTTGAAATTATATCATTTATTTTACCACATAGTGTACTGGAAAATAGAAAAAAAAATCCAAATGGAGTGACATTTTGGTAAAAATTGTAGAGGCGTTCAATTAAGAATCAGCGCAGGTTTTTTTTACATTTAATTACCAGATTGACAGATTCTAAAATTAATACTTAACTTTTAATATGAATTAATACTAATTAAGTGCCCATTAAAATCACAGTGCCTAACACGGTTGGTTTTATTTGATTTTTGAATTATTAATCCCAAGATATAGACTAGTTTTCAGCAGTAAAATTACCTTGCTTTATTAGATTAGTTATTATCTTCCTTGGGGGTAAGTATTGTTCAATATTCCCCTTTTTAAGGATAGAATTACACTGGAAATTTCCACTGTGTAAGCCTAACCGTCATAGGTGTCCTAAGGGGTAAATCATTTATATCAGCGGTAAGTTTACCTTGATTAAACTGTCTATCGTCTTCCTTGGGAGTAAGTATTATTCAATTCTTCCCCTTTTAAGGATGAATGATGGTATAATGGGTAATTTCCACTGTTTGATTTAACAGCTGTGGGGGGAAATCTTAGTAGTTTCCCCTCTAAGGCCGGCGTCACACTAGCGAGTTTTACAGACGTATGAGAGGTGCAGAAAATACGTATTGCATACGGTACAATGATTCTCTATGGCCCAGCTCCTATCAGCCGTATATTACGGATCAGTATTATACGGTGTTCTACGGCCGTAGAAAATCGCAGCATGCTGCGTTTGTCACCGTATTGCGCAAAAAAATTGCCAATGAAAGTCTATGGGGGCGAGAAAAATACGGATTACACACGGACCAGCAGTGTGACTTGCGAGAAATACGCCAGACATCTCAAGACATCTCCAGACATCGCCAGGTGCAAGGAATTGTGCCAAACCCTCAATCAGGAAGCTCAGACATGCTAATTAGCTGAAAAAGCCACACAGACATCCCGGAAGTTTGGTGCTCGCCTCCACGGAGTTCCAAGCAGCATGGCCAGCATCATCAACGTGGATATGCTCCTCATCCTGGTCCAAGAAAGGCCAGAAATCTGGGACCAGCGAGATCCTCAGTATTCTAACCGGGCCAGGAAAGAGGCAGCTTGGAGGACCATATGTGGGATCTTATTCCCAGATTATGCCCAACGGCCACGTGCGGAGCAGACCCAACTTTGTAAGTACACTAATGTATTAACATTATGTAACCTTCAAAAATGCTTGCCCTACATCATTACAGGAATATTTGCATTATTTTTAGTATGTATTTTTTGGACATTTTGTTAAAAAACAAAGATGATTAAGATGATAAAGTGTTTACGTACATAGCTAATCTTGATGTTGCGTTGGGTACTATTTGTGTTAAGGCCAAACTCGTACAGAGGTGTGTTGACCCTGTTTTTTTGTTTACTTTAAAATGATTAGTAAATTGATGGTAATCATTTAAGAAGGCATTTTATTATCCTCATTCAAATATGATCGAATGTAAGTCCGCAAGGACAGGGTCCTCTCCCCTCTGTACCAGTCTGTCACTGTAAACGTGTTTACTGTCAACAATATCTATAACCCTGTATGTAACCCCTTTCTCATGTCCAGCACCATGGGATTAATGGTGCTATATAAATAAATAATTATAACAATAATGATCAATCAATGCCAACTGTATTAAGCAATGTGCAGAATGAGTTTAAACAATATTTGTTACCATGTCATTGCAGTGGATGATGTTATGACAAGATGGCGCAGCATCAGGGACCAGTACCGGCGGGAACGTCAGATGCGTGTAAGAAGTGGGTAAGCAGCACCACCCAAAAAAAGGAAATACATCTATTATGACCGTCTTTCCTTTTTGGATGGCAGTATGGATCTAAGACAGTAAGTCATAACCACACAACACATGTTTTTTTTTACATTTTTTTTCATGGTTATTCCATGGCACTTTAGATGTAAGGAGGGGTAAACATATTTTAACCCCCCCAAAAAAAATATAGACCAAAATGGGCCAGGATGAGAGAGGACCCTGCCCGCAAAGCCTCACAAGTTACAACAAGGGATGGGTTACAATACAGTAGGCGAGGGGACAGCTGTTCAAGCAGTGGTTTGTTTGATCTGTGGTTACTGCAGGTTATCTGATTGTTGAAAGAGTTGAGTCTTCAGGCTCTTTGTGTAGCTTACAATTGTAGGCCACAGTATGATGTGTTGTGGTAGTTGTTTCCACAGTTGTGGTGATAGATAAATCTTCTATCTCATTGTGGGAATAGGAGATAAGAGGGGAGTAGAGAAGGAGATCTTGTGAGGATCGGAGGTTGTGTGTAGATAATTATCATGGGATGAGGTCACAGATGTGTCAGAAAATAATGTTATCAAATTAATCAAACATTTAATGTCTTCTTTTTTGCTTTATTGTTTAATTACACAACACAGTCCAACCTCACAGAGAGGGAGACCGGGTCTGATTCAGAAGCAGTAATAGATCCAGTCGGTGTGGAAGAAGAGGTGGCAGGCCCATCTTGTTCATCCTCTACCTCTATCATTCCAGGACAATCAGCTACAGAATCACAAGACCCAGCAGCAAGTGTGGGTGATCAAGCACCACCACCCTCAGCAGCACATGAACCTGGAAGCCAGGAGGAGCAAGCCCATAGCAGCAGCCCTACTGGCCCACAGGTGTCCTCCCCACAGGCAGCTCTGCCTTTACAAAGAGGGCGCCGAAGGAGAGAGCTGCAAGCCACAAGGAGGGATGTTGACGCTGGGGTCCTGAATTATTTGGCCAGGGCAGCCACGGATGATGGAGAGGAGACCTTTTCTAGCAGCCTTGCCCGTTACCTTCGTCCCCTTCCCCATGAGGTGAGGCTATGTGTGAGAGGGTGCATTCAAATCCTGATTGATTTAAGCACCCCTCCAAATAACCCCTATGAGGTATTTGAATATCTGGAGAGAAGGCAGCTTTCCCAAACAAACCTCTTGCGCCTTCAATTTCCTCAACAGGTGAAGGATCAATCAGGATTTGAAGCACCTAATCCACGTATGCCTACACCTCATCCCCTCCCACCCCAAAATGTACAAAGGCCTGCACTGTACCAAATGGCAGCCTACAACCCACATTCCCAATATGGCCACTTTTCCAGACTCAGTGATGTGAGCTGGTCCCAACCTGGGTTTGGACAATATGGCCATTTTGGGGTTGGGTATGACTACAGCCAATATGTATGTCAGCCAGAGGTACCCAGAAAATTACCTTATGTTCAACAACCAACTGGCCAATATGACCAAGGCCTGTATTCGGCTCAGCAAGCCACAGCATCCTCACAGGGTGAAGGACAATTGGACCAACAAAGGCCCCCTGAACAGGACCCTGAGCTGCCGCCATCTCCCCCGCCAACTTAACGGGATCTGTAATGGTTTTTATGTTCTGATTTTCTGGTTATATGTTCAGCCAAACAATGTATTTGGCTCGTTTGTGGTGTATATACACTTTTTTCTGTTGAGTGTTTTGCCTAAACCAAAAAAAAAAACATATGACACAAATATGGTGACAAGTTGCCAAAAAAAAGCTTTTGCAGTTACTAAAAAAGTTAGACAAAAACAAATTGATGTTTGTGGACTAATCATTATAACATCACACACATTTGCTCTGTTCATAATCATCTGTTAATTAATTAAATACAACACACACAGTATTGTTTCATTTGCAGAAAAAAATATATTTTACAAATGTTTTTTAAACAAAGGAAATTACAACTGAGACACAGCATCATCTTGCCAAGGAGTAGCACCCTGAGGAGAGACAAAATAATTTGTGAAAACATCCCTAACTTTTATGCCAGAAAGGGGACGCCGCGGAGGAGGGCCATGTGGTGTAGGCCTAATCACATTGCTCAACATGTGTTCATCAATATCATCTGAGGAGCAATCATGTATGCGGGTATAATTGTGCAAAATTACACAGGCTTTGATGACTTCAGTCACTGAAGTTTCACTTGGCTGAATGGCAGACGAGGACACGCCATTTGGCCACCAGAATACCAAAGGCGCACTCCACCAGTCTCCGCGCCCTAGAAAGCCGCAAATTAAAGATCCTCCGCCGGTTGTCGAGGTTGCGGCGTGGATAAGGCCTCATGACATGTCTCGTCAGTTGGAACGCCTCATCTCCAATAAAAACAAAAGGCACTGCTTCTGCAGTGGAGCCTGGGAGTTGTTGTGGTGGTGGGAGAACTAACTGGTTGTCACGTAGCCGCGAATCCATAATGGACGAATTGAAGATCCTATAGTCTCCAGTTCGCCCATAGGCCCCAATGCCTACAATTATAAACCTGTAGTTACTGTCAACTACAGCTAACAGAACTACAGAGAAAAACTGCTTATAATTGTAGAATTGGGAGCCAGAGTTTGGCGGCTTACGTACCCTGATATGTTTCCCATCCATGGCTCCAATGCAGTTTGGGAAGTCACAATTGTCCTGGTAACCATGGGATATTTTGGGCCAATCAGCCTGTTTTGGCTCAGGCATCACAAGGTCCTGGAGTTTCTCCCATATTTGCCTACAGGTTGACAGCACAATGCCCGAAATTGTGGAGCGGCCAATCAAAAACTCAAGGTGTAGTCCCGCATACGACAATCCAGTTGTCAGGAAGCTGACATTGATAAAAAAAATATTAGGTAGGTTCCAAGAGTTCAGACAAAACATGAAGAAGCACAATTACATTTTTTCTTTTCTCAAACATGCTTAACACTGGAAAATGAAATATTTACTTAGGGTACTTAAATATAACATTTCACACACTTTTTTAGATCTGCTTGTGACATAATGTAGACATCTCCATGAAAATACCTGCTAGAAAACAACACATAACAATAAAAGATCATCAACATTCAGTATGTGAGGTTGTAGAATACATACCGTAAGGTAAGGAGAAGACGCTCCTCTGCGGATATGGCTTTGCGCATCCTTGTGTCCTGATAGGTGATACCTGGACGTAATCTCTCCAACAATGTATCAAATGTTGTAATGGTCATGCGACAGTACACATAGAACTTGTCAGGATGTGCCCGCAAAGCTGTATAGAGCCTATAAAAAGGGCCTTTAGTGAGGTGTTTAGTCAGAAGAGGATGCACCCACATTCTTCTTCTCCTCCTTCGTGAATCTACAATCACAAGATATGGATGGCCAAACTGATGCGACAAGAGCCAGTTAAACAAAACCCGCTGCGTTGGGGTGAAGTGTAGTAGGTCAGATATGGTGCAAACGTTACCACAACACACCAACAAATGCACAACCGCAAAATGGCCATATGGGAGGGTGCCACCTGTTGTAGAGGCCTTAAATAGGGTTGATGGTGGTGATTTAAATCAATTTCAGCCTGAAAAACCGTTAAATGTCCATTTTGTCAGGTTGCGCGAAAAAAACGCATTATCATACGGATTACATACGCAACATTACATGCGCAAAATACGCGACCACACCTTGCCAACGGACTACATACTGATCACCATTTTTGGATTTTTGCGGCGTATTACGGCCGTAAAATATGGACCGTATTTTCATATGCTGAGTGTGAGGCTGGCCTAACAGTCTGATTATTCGCTGTCTGGTGACCAATAGTCTATATCATAATTGGGACATTGGTACAGAATATGGCATAGCTTAGAATGTCCATGGACCTTTACTTAGCTAGTGCTAGTGCAGCGCCCCAGAGTCCTGGTCGTTGCAGTACTGTCGCTCTTCCACCAGGGGGAGTGATGGTACGTCTGATGGCACTAAAGGAGTTCACCTGACCAGGTATCACAGTCACACACTACACTTCACACTCCGGCCACCAGGGGAAGCAAAGGGTTCTATGTATTAGGCCACTCCTCACACTCGGGTAAAACTGGGGGTTGGATAGGGAGTTAGGAGAGAACGCTACTGGGTGAGACCCAGGAAAGACCTGTCAGGCAGACAGGGAGAGAAGGAGGAACATCTGAGCTGCAGACAGAGGTCCCTGTCAGGGGTGGGATCCTGGCAGAGACTGAGCGAGAGATAGAACGTTAAGGAGCTGCGCCTGCACCTCATTGCGGCAGCATCCTAAGAAAGGACAAGAAGCGGAGTATATTGTGGAGAAGTGAGAAACGAGATCACAGCACAAGGAGACAACACCAGGAGGAGTCCTGCCTTAAGATCGGCAACATCCTTCTGAGGCGCGTAGCCGGTGTCCAGAACGCCGAGGGAGTAATAGGCTCTACACATTACTTCAAACTACGGCAGGTGTTATGGACCTGGTGGTTAGGTGCACCTGGAATGACCTGATGGTTAAACTAGAAGACAGGACAAGCTCTGGGAAGTGGGAACTCTGCTGACCGCAAATCCTAATCCTATAACACACACACTAGAAATAGCTGTGGAGCGTACCTAACTCTCCCTAGACGCCTCTTCACAGCCTAAGAGCTAACTACCCCTAAAGATAGGAAAATAAGCCTTACCTTGCCTCAGAGAAAATTCCCCAAAGGTAAAGGCAACCCCCCACATACACTCACCGGCCACTTTATTAGGTACACCATGCTAGTAACGGGTTGGACCCCCTTTTGCCTTCAGAACTGCCTCAATTCTTCGTGGCATAGATTCAACAAGGTGCTAGAAGCATTCCTCAGAGATTTTGGTCCATATTGACATGATGGCATCACACAGTTGCCGCAGATTTGTCGGCTGCACATCCCAAAGATGCTCCATACAAGGCAGGATGGATCCATGCTTTCATGTTGTTTACGCCAAATTCTGACCCTACCATCCGAATGTCGCAGCAGAAATCGAGACTCATCAGACCAAGCAACGTTTTTCCAATCTTCTACTGTCCAATTTCGATGAGCTTGTACAAATTGTAGCCTCAGTTTCCTGTTCTTAGCTGAAAGGAGTGGTACCCGGTGTGGTCTTCTGCTGCTGTAGCCCATCTGCCTCAAAGTTCGACGCACTGTGCATTCAGAGATGCTCTTAGGCCTACCTTGGTTGTAACGGGTGGCGATTTGAGTCACTGTTGCCTTTCTATCAGCTCGAACCAGTCTGCCCATTCTCCTCTGACCTCTGGCATCAACAAGGCATTTCCGCCCACAGAACTGCCGCTCACTGGATTTTTTTTCTTTTTCGGACCATTCTCTGTAAACCCTAGAGATGGTTGTGCGTGAAAATCCCAGTAGATCAGCAGTTTCTGAAATACTCAGACCAGCCCTTCTGGCACCAACAACCATGCCACGTTCAAAGGCACTCAAATCACCTTTCTTCCCCATACTGATGCTCGGTTTGAACTGCAGGAGATTGTCTTGACCATATCTACATGCCTAAATGCACTGAGTTGCCGCCATGTGATTGGCTGATTAGAAATTAAGTGTTAACAAGAAGTTGGACAGGTGTACCTAATAAAGTGGCCGGTGAGTGTATATTAACTGTGAGTTAAGAGGAAAGTCACAAACACAGGGATGAAACAGGTTTCAGCAAAGGAAGCCAGACTTGCTAGATAGACTGAGGATAGGAAAGGGATCTATGCAGTCAGCACAAAAAAGCCACGCAGAGTGTGCAAAAAGACCCCCGCACCGACTCACGGTGCGGAGGTGCCACTCTGCAACCCAGAGCTTCCAGCTAGCAAGGCAATATCATGTTAGCGAGCTGGACTAGAACTTAGGCTGGTTTCACACTTGCGTTTTTGTCTGCAGCGTTTTTTGCACAAAAAACGCATGCGTTTTTTTCTCCTATATTTAACATTGAAAACGCATGCGTTTTTTTGCACATGCGTGTGGTCGCGTTTTCAAACGCATGCGTTTTTTGTCTGCATGCGTTCATTTTCAAAAATGCTACCTGCAGTATTTTCTTGCGCGTTTTTTTGCCGCGAAAAAACGCATGCGTTTTTTCGCGGCAAAAAAATGCATTGCTGTCTATGTAAACGCATGCGTTTTTAAGCACATGCGTTTGTTTGCGCTAAAAACGCATGCGTTTTTATAGAAAAAAACCAGAAAACACACTGAAAAGCCACCCACCACCATCAAGGTGATAAAGGGATCCAAACCCTAACCCTAACTCTACCCCTAACCTCACCCCTAACCGTTTAATGAACATTTTCTGACAGTCATATTGCCACGTATTTAAGTGCCACGTATCACGTATTTCAGTGCCACGTATGCCACGTGCCACGTATTTAAGTGCCACGTGCCACATATTTAAGTGCCACGTGCCACATATTTAAGTGCCACGTGCCATGTATTTAAGTGCCACGTGCCACGTATTTAAGTGCCACGTGCCACGTATTTAAGTGCCACGTGCCACGTATTTAAGTGCCACGTGCCACGTATTTAAGTGCCACGTGCCACGTTTTTAAGTGCCACGTATTTTAGTTGCACGTATTTCAGTGCCACATATTTCAGTCACATTTAGGGTTAGGGGTAGGGGTAGGGTTAGGGTTAGGGTTTTCTTGTTTTTTCTTGTGTTTTCTTGTGTTTTCTTGTGTTTTTCTATAAAAACGCATGCGTCTAAAAAACGCATGCGTTTTACCGCGTTTACATGCGTTTTTCACACATGCGTTTTTTTTTTTAAACGCATGCAGACAAAAACGCAAGTGTGAAACCAGCCTTAGCAAGTACTAAGAAATATATTCAGTACACAATGAACAACAAATGAACTAGCAGGGACTTAGCTTCTGCTGGAGTAGACAGGTCATCAGAAAGATCCGAGAGAGATCTGAACCAGTGCTAATACATTGACAGCTGGCATGGAGTAACGATCTGAGTGGAGTTAAATAGAGAAGCCAACCCAGCCGCAAACGAGGGCAGCTGAGGAAGCAACCTCAGAACCAGCAGTTCCACTCACAGCCACCAGAGGGAGTCCATGGACAGAACTCGCCGAAGTATCATTAATGACAACAGGAGAGAGTTCAAGAACGGAATTCACAACAGGCAGGGCAGTTAATTCCAAGTTGGCTGTCCAAGCTTTAACCTAATGAAGACAACGGAGGCAAATTGTGGGAGAGGGGAGTCTCTAGGGTCCCTATAAAATAGCTCCAGGCCTACCCCATCATACGGGTCATCCTATCCATATCATCTGGGGGACGTAGAAAGAGAATATCAGAAACATACACGACAGTTGTGAGGATTATCCCGTGGTGCTCAGCAGGGAAGTACTACAACACACAGGCGCAAGTAGGAAGGCTACTGATTTCCACCTGCAAAGGGGACTCTGGATGTGCCTTCGGACCGGCCGGATTCAGCCGGCCCTGTTAGCAGTGCTCTGGATTGTGGACGCTGAAGTCTACAGTAAAAGGTAAAGAGACTGCAACCCTGTGTCCTCGTTATTTACTGCGACCTACACCATCATCATCTACCTTACTGGGAAGCCCTGGGGACATACTTCACCTGTGGGAAGGTATTCCATCTAGCTGCCATAGCATCACCCCAGCGGACCCCTAAGCAGCGTCGGTCACCCTGACCGAACACCACAGGTGGCGTCACAAACACTTGACAAACTTCACCCCTTTATTTGGACGCCCCTTAGCAGGGCCACGGACTGGGTCGGGCCACCGTGACATCCCCAGAACCGAGACAGAAGGGACCCGTTACCGAGTACCCCACTGCCCTGCGCCTGGGGGCGATCCACTAACATCAGTACGATTATGTCAATATCAAACATGTACAGTTTTTTAGTATTATTTTAATTAATGGTGAACATTTTTTTTTCAAGTTTAAAAAGAAAAATTTTGGACGGTTGTGTCGCCATTTTCCAAGACCCCTAAGTTAACGTTTTCATTTTTTAGCCAATGGAGCTGTAGGATGGCTTTTCTTTTGTAGGGTGAGATGATGTTTTTATTTATATCATACTGGAATAGATATGAGGTTTTGATCACTTGTTACAGCATTTTTTGTTGTATTGCAGTGACTATAAAAAACATAGTTTTGGCGTTTTTTTGTTTTTTCCATTTATTAGATTTGACTTTTCTGAGCCTGGCAATACCACATATGCATATACACTGCTCAAAAAAATAAAGGGAACACTAAAATACCACATCCTAGATATCTCTGAATGAAATTTTCCAGTTGCAAATTTTTATTCATGGCATAGTGGAATGTGCTCAGAACAATAAAACATAATTATCAATGTAAATCAAAATGAATATCCCATGGATTTGGATTGATACTCAAAATCAATGTGGAAAATCAAATTACAGGCTGCTCCAACTTCAGTGGAAATGCCTCATGAAAAGGAAAAGATGCTCAGTATTGAGTGTGGCCTCCAAATGCCTGTATGACCTCCCTACTGTACAATGCCTGGGCATGCTCCTGATGAGGCGGCGGATGGTCTCCTGAGGGATCTCCGCCCAGACCTAGACTAAAACATCCGCCAACTTCTGGACAGTCTGTGGTGCAATGTGATGCTGGTGGATGGAGGAAGACATGATGTCCCAGATGTGCTTAATTGGATTCAGGTCTGGGGAACGGGTGGAACAGTGTTATGATCTGGTGACCTTGGAGCCGCTTGAGAGACTTTCTCAGGAGTAGGTGGTACCTGTACTGACCGCAAACCCTAAACTAACACCGCAACTAGAAGTAGCCATGGGATGTACCTAACACGTCCTAGACACCTCGACACAGCCGGAGGACTAAATACCCCTATAGATGGAAATGGGAATTCTATCTTGCCTCAGAGCAGAACCCCAGAGGATAGGCAGCCCCCCACAAATATTGACTGTGAGTATAAGAGGAAAAACACACGCAGGCAGAAAAACAGGATTTAGCAAAAGAGGCACTTCTAGCTAAACAGAAAAGGATAGGACAGAATTCTAAGCGGTCAGTATTAAAATCCTAAACATATCCACAGCAGATAATACAAATATACTACATCTAACTAAAGACATAGAAAGTATATCTGCATCTCCTGAGAATCCAGCATGACTGAAAAATCCAAACAAAGTCTAAGCTGGACAAAAACACAATGAATTGCACTGAATTGCAAAACACACTGCATGTGTGCACAGAGACAAAAAACCAGACACTTATCTTAGCTGAATTGGCAGCAGGGCATGAGGAGCCAGAGAGAGATGCAATCCCTCCAAGTACAATGGGCAACTGGCGAGGACTCAAGGATCCTGCACACCTAAATACCTAATAGAGCTGAAATCAGCAGAAACACCTGCCCAGGATTACAACCCCAAGACAACTGTACTACCACCAACAACCACCGGAGGGAGCCCAAGAGCAGAATTCACAACAGTACCCCCCCTTGAAGAGGGGTCACTGAATCCTCACCAGAGCCCCCAGGCCGATCAGGACGAGCCAGATGAAAGGCACGGACCAAATCAGCAGCATGGACATCAGAGGCAAAAACCCAAGAATTATCCTCCTGGCCATAACCCTTCCATTTGACAAGGTACTGAAGCCTCCGCCTCGAAAAGCGAGAATCTAAAATCTTCTCAACCACATACTCCAACTCCCCATCAACCAACACAGGAGCAGGAGGATCAACCGAGGGAACAACGGGCACCACATATTTCCGTAATAAAGATCTATGGAAAACATTATGGATGGCAAAAGAGGCCGGAAGGGCCAAACGAAAGGACACAGGATTGATAATCTCAGAAATCCTATAAGGACCAATAAACCGAGGCTTAAACTTAGGGGAAGAAACCTTCATAGGAACATGACGGGAAGACAACCAGACCAAATCCCCAACCTGAAGCCGGGAACCAACACACCGACGACGGTTAGCAAAACGCTGAGCCTCCTCCTGAGACAACACCAAATTGTCCACCACATGAGCCCAAATCTGCTGCAACCTGTCAACCACAGAATCCACACCAGGACAATCAGAAGGTTCAACTTGCCCTGAAGAAAAACGAGGATGAAAACCAAAATTACAAAAGAAGGGCGAAACCAAGGTAGCCGAACTAGCCCGATTATTAAGGGCAAACTCAGCCAATGGCAAGAAAGCCACCCAATCATCCTGATCAGCAGACACAAAGCATCTCAAATAAGTTTCCAAAGTCTGATTAGTTCGCTTGGTCTGGCCATTTGTCTGAGGATGAAATGCGGAAGAAAAAGACAAATCAATGCCCAGCCTAGCACAAAAGGCCCGCCAAAACCTAGAAACAAACTGGGAACCTCTGTCGGACACAATATTCTCCGGAATACCATGCAAACGAACCACATGCTGAAAAAACAACGGAACCAAATCAGAAGAGGAAGGCAATTTAGGCAAAGGCACCAAATTAACCATCTTAGAAAACCGGTCACAAACCACCCAGATAACCGACATCCTCTGGGAAACCGGAAGATCTGAAATAAAATCCATAGAAATATGCGTCCAGGGCCTCTCAGGGACCGGCAAAGGCAAAAGCAACCCACTAGCACGGGAACAACAAGGCTTGGCCCGCGCACAAGTCCCACAGGACTGCACAAAAGAATGCACATCACGCGACAAAGAAGGCCACCAAAAGACAAAAAGGACCTACCAACCAAATCTCTGGTACCAAAAATACCAGGATGGCCAGCCAACACAGAACAATGAACCTCAGAAATCACTCTACTAGTCCATCTATCAGGAACAAACAGTTTCCCCACTGGACAGCGGTCAGGTTTGTCAGCCTGAAATTCCTGCAGAACCCGTCGCAAATCGGGGGAAATGGCAGAAAGGACCACCCCTTCCTTCAGAATGCCGACCGGCTCAAATACCTCAGGGGAATCAGGCAAAAAACTCCTAGAGAGGGCATCAGCCTTAACATTCTTAGAACCCGGAAGATAGGAGACCACAAAATAAAAACGGGAGAAAAACAGGGACCATCGAGCCTGTCTAGGATTCAGCCGTTTGGCAGATTCGAGGTAAATCAGATTTTTATGATCGGTCAAGACCACAATACGGTGCTTGGCTCCCTCAAGCCAATGTCGCCATTCCTCAAACGCCCACTTCATAGCCAACAACTCCCGATTGCCGACATCATAATTGCGTTCAGCAGGCGAAAACTTACGGGAAAAGAAGGCACACGGTTTCATCAAGGAACCATCAGAATTCCTCTGAGACAAAACGGCCCCTGCCCCAATCTCAGAAGCGTCAACCTCAACCTGAAACGGAAGAGAAACATCTGGCTGACGCAACACCGGGGCAGAAGTAAATCGGCGTTTAAGCTCCTGAAAGGCAGAGACAGCCACAGGGGACCAATTCGCTACATCAGCGCCTTTCTTCGTCAAATCGGTCAGGGGTTTAACCACACTGGAGAAGTTAGCAATGAAACGGCGATAAAAATTAGCAAAGCCCAAAAATTTCTGAAGGCTCTTCACAGATGTGGGCTGAATCCAATCATGAATGGCCTGAACCTTAACCGGATCCATCTCTATAGATGAGGGAGAAAAAATGAAGCCCAAAAAAGAAACCTTCTGCACTCCAAAGAGACACTT
This sequence comes from Ranitomeya variabilis, assembly GCF_051348905.1. Classification (NCBI taxonomy): domain Eukaryota; kingdom Metazoa; phylum Chordata; class Amphibia; order Anura; family Dendrobatidae; genus Ranitomeya; species Ranitomeya variabilis. Next base: position 1,058,951,916 of record NC_135233.1, read on the forward strand.
AGACCCCTTCACAAACAAAGCATTATCACGAAGGATCTGAAATACCATCCTGACCTGTTTCAGATGAGACTCCCAATCATCGGAAAAAATTAAGATGTCATCCAAATATACAATCATGAATTTATCAAGATAATTCCGGAAGATATCATGCATGAAGGACTGAAAAACAGATGGAGCATTAGAGAGCCCGAATGGCATCACAAGGTATTCAAAATGGCCTTCGGGCATATTAAACGCAGTTGTCCATTCGTCACCCTGCTTAATACGAACAAGATTATATGCCCCCCGAAGGTCAATTTTAGTAAACCAACTAGCCCCCTTAATCCTGGCAAACAAATCGGAAAGCAAAGGTAAAGGGTATTGAAACTTGACCGTGATCTTATTCAAGAGGCGATAATCAATACAGGGTCTCAAGGAGCCATCCTTCTTAGCAACAAAAAAAAATACCGCTCCCAACGGTGAAGAAGATGGTCGAATATGCCCTTTCTCCAAAGACTCCTTAACATAACTCCGCATGGTGGTATGTTCCGGCACAGACAGGTTGAAAAGTCGGCCCTTAGGAAACTTACAGCCTGGAATCAAGTCAATAGCACAATCACAGTCCCTATGCGGTGGAAGGGAACTGGACTTGGGCTCATCGAACAATCCTGAAAATCAGACAAAAACTCTGGAACTTCAGAAGAGGAGGAAGAGGAGATTGACACCACAGGAACGTCATTATGAACCCCCTGACAACCCCAACTAGTCACAGACATAGACTTCCAATCCAACACAGGATTATGTATCTGCAACCATGGAAAACCCAGCACAATAGCATCATGCAAATTATGCAACACCAGAAAACGACAATCTTCCTGATGGGCTGGCGCCATGCACATGGTCACCTGTGTCCAAAACTGGGGTTTATTTTTAGTCAAAGGTGTAGCATCAATGCCCCTTAAAGGAATAGGGTTCTGCAAAGACTGCAAGGGGAAACCACAACGCCTGGCAAATTCAACGTCCATTAAATTCAAAGCGGCACCCGAGTCCACAAACGCCATGACAGAAAATGACGACAATGAGCAGATCAAGGTCACAGATAACAGAAATTTAGGTTGTGTAGTTCCGATGGTAACTGAACTAGCGATTCTCTTTGTACGCTTTGGGGAGACTGAAATGACATGAGAAGCATTGCCACAATAAAAACACAACCTATTCTGACGTCTGAATCCTTGTTGTTCCGTTCTAGACAGAATCCTATCACACTGCATAGGCTTAGGCATCTGCTCTGAGGACAACGCCACAGCGCGCACAGTTCTGCGCTCCCGCAAGCGCTGATCAATCTGAATGGCCAGAGACATAGAATCACTCAGACCAACAGGCATGGGAAACCCCAATATAACATCTTTAACAGATTCAGAAAGACCCTTTCTGAAAATTGCCGCCAAAGCATCCTCATTCCATTTAGTCAGCACAGACCATTTTCTAAATTTCTGACAATACAATTCTGCCGCTTCTTCACCCTGAGACAGGGCCAACAAGGTCTTCTCCGCTTGATCCACAGAATTTGGTTCATCATATAATAATCCTAGAGCCTGAAAAAAGGCATCTACTTATGCAAGGCCGGATTCCCAGATTCCAGGGAAAATGCCCAATCCTGAGGGTCGCCACGCAGCAGGGAGATGACAATTTTAACCTGCTGAATGGGATCACCAGAGGAACAAGGCTTCAGAGCAAAAAACAGTTTACAATTGTTTTTAAAACTCAAAAATTTGGACCTGTCCCCAAAAAACAAATCAGGAGTAGGAATCCTAGGCTCTAAAAGCGGAGTCTGAACAATATAATCAGAAATACCCTGTACCCTAGCAGCAAGCTGGTCTATACGAGAAACTAATCCCTGAACAGCCATGCTAGCACAAGACTCCTCAGTCACCCAGAGGAAAAGAGGGAAGAAAAGACAAAGCAGGCTACAGAAAAAAATGGCTCTTTCTTCCCTTCTTCTGAGATGCATTTAACTCATTGTTGGCCAGTTGTACTGTTATGATCCGGTGACCTTGGAGCCGCATGAGAGACTTTCTCAGGAGTAGGTGGTACCTGTATTGACCGCAAACCCTAAACTAACACCGCAACTAGAAGAGGCCGTGGGATGTACTTAACACGTCCTAGACACCTCGACACAGCCGGAGGACTAAATACCCCTATAGATGGAAATGGGAATTCTATCTTGCCTCAGAGCAGAACCCCAGAAGATAGGCAGCCCCCCACAAATATTGACTGTGAGTATAAGAGGAAAAACACACGCAGGCAGAAAAACAGGATTTAGCAAAAGAGGCACTTCTAGCTAAACAGAAAAGGATAGGACAGAATTCTAAGCGGTCAGTATTAAAATCCTAAAAATATCCACAGCAGATAATACAAATATACTACATCTAACTAAAGACATAGAAAGTATATCTGCATCTCCTGAGAATCCAGCATGACTGAAAAATCCAAACAAAGTCTAAGCTGGACAAAAACACAATGAATTGCACTGAATTGCAAAGCACACTGCATGTGTGCACAGAGACAAAAAAACAGACACTTATCTTAGCTGAATTGGCAGCAGGGCATGAGGAGCCAGAGAGAGATGCAATCCCTCCAAGTACAATGGGCAACTGGCGAGGACTCATGGATCCTGCACACCTAAATACCTAATAGAGCTGAAATCAGCAGAAACACCTGCCCAGGATTACAACCCCAAGACAACTGCACTACCACCAACAACCACTGAAGGGAGCCCAAGAGCAGAATTCACAACAGAACACAACAGAACAGTCCATAGCTTCAATGCCTTCATCTTGCTGGAACTGCTGACACACTCCAGCCACATGAGGTCAGGCATTGTCCTGCATTAGGAGGAACCCAGGGCCAACTGCACCAGCATATGGTCTCAGAAGGGGTCTGAGGATCTCATCTCGGTACCTAATGGCAGTCAGGCTACTTCTGGTGAGTACATGGAGTGCTGTGTGACCCTCCGATGAAATGCCACCCCACACCATTACTGACCCACTGCCAAACCGGTCATACTGAAGGATGTTGCAGGCCACAGATCACTCTCCACGGCATCTCCAGACTCTGTCACATCAGTCACATGTGCTCAGAGTGAACCTGCTTTCATCTTTGAAGAGCACAGGGTGCCAGTGGCAAAATTGCCAATCCTGGTGTTCTGTGGCAAAAGCCAAGCGTCCTGCACTGTGTTGGGCTGTGAGCACATCCCCCATCTGTGGACATCGGTCCCTCAGACCATCCTCATGGAGTTGGTTTCTAGCCGTCTGTACAGACACATTCACATTTGTGGCCTGCTGGAGGTCATTTTACAGGGCTCTGGCAGTGCTCCTCCTGTTCCTCCTTTCACAAAGGCAGAGGTAGCGGTCCTGCTGCTGGGCTGTTGCCCTCCTTCGGCTCCCTCCATGTCTCCTGGTGTACTGGCCACAGCTCACATTGATTTGCCATCCTGGATGAGCTGCACTACCTGAGTCACTTGTGTGGGTTGTAGAGTCCGTCTCATTCTACCACAAGTGTGAAAGCATAACCAACATTCAAAAGTGACCAAAACATCAGCCAGAAAGCATTGGTACTGAGATGTGGTCTGTGGTCCCCACCTGTAGAACCACTCTTTTATTGAAGGTGTCTTGATAATTGCCAATAATTTCCATCTGTTGTCTATTCCATTTACACAACAGCATGTGAAATTGATTGTCAATCAGTGTTGCTTCCTAAGTGATCAGTTTGATTTCACAGAAGTTTGATTTACTTGGAGTTATATTCTGCTGTTTAAAGTGTTCCCTTTATTTTTTTGAGCAGTGTATATATACAGTATATATATATTTTTCTTTATTTTTAATGAGGGAACATTGGGAGTGATTTGAACTTGTTTTTTATGATTTTTTTAACTAACATTTTTTATTACTTTTACTGTTCGTGTTAGTTTCCTTATAGAACTTGAGTATGCCATTTTCTGACCTCTTGCGTTATGTACAGCAATACCACATGTAATGATGCATGCTGTCAGAGTTTGACAGCGGCGTTGAACAGATAAAAACTTGAGGGCAGTGCTTCACACTACCAGCAATTGCTAGAGTCAGGTCTTGGCTGTAACCCACAGCCATTACCTGCACCATACACCCGTTTCCGACTTGTGTCGTACTTGTACGGTGCCTGTCATGAAAGAGTTAATCCAATATATGGATACATACTCATCTTTATTGTCTACGTATATGCTGGCTTAATTTGTGATCTAACATTGTGGTCACTTGAATAACTTTGCCAGCTTATTAATTTTGTAATTGGGTATAATTATTAGTAATGAGCGAGTATACTCGTTGCTTGGGTTTTCCTGAGCACGTTCGGGTGGTCTCCGAGTATTTGTAAGTGCTCAGAGATTTAGTTTTCATCACGGCAGCTGAATGATTTACAGCTACTAGCCAGGCTGAGCACATGTGGGGATTCCCTAGCACCCAAGCAACCCCCACATGTACTCAGCCTGGCTAATAGCTGTAAATCATTCAGCTGCGGCGATGAAAACTAAATCTCCGAACACTAACAAATACTCGGAGACCACCCAAGCATGCTCGGGAAAACCCGAGCAACGAGTATACTCGCTCATCACTAATAATTATATATATAATAATAAAACACATCTTTTATGGTTGTTTTTTTTCTTATGTTAGACAGTTTTTCGAGACTCTGGTGATTTATTCTATTTGTTTGTTGTTTTTTTTTGCAGTTTTTTTTTTACTACAATTTAAAATTTGCTTTTTACATTACCAGCAAAAGCAACTAGATTTCAGAAATCTCATGCACACAGCTTGTTTTTTTGCCTGATTGAATTGGAAAACAGCTGCATTTTTGTTATGTGCAACATGTCAGTTAGTTTAATGTTTTGTGATATTTTTGCAGCACAAATATGCCGTTTTTCAGAATATTTGGCTCATATAACTAACTTTCTTACACATGTACTATAGGCAAATGATACTTATAATCCGTACCAAAAAATGCATAAACATGCATCAATCAACAAAATAAGGAGCAAAAAAGCAGCAAAACCTACTTTTTCTGAGCAGCATAGTTACGGCCAGGAGAGCAGGTTTTAACTGCAGAAAAAAATGTTGCCATAACACGTGTGAACATAACTTAAAGATGCTCACGTTTTGTCCAGGCGCAGGGCAGTTCTAAATAACCTGTTTCCTTCTGGAGGACCTGCTTTACATAAATAACTTGATTGATTTGAATGATCAGTGTGTAATACTCCATTTCCCCTGTGGGAGTGCTGTTGTGAATATGACCAGCCATTTGTAATCAGTTTATTTTCAGGGAGCCTATTTTAAAGAAGAAAAAATTCCAAAAAAATGGAGATGGCCTATAGAGAAACATTAGATGAACTTTTTGCTTCAGTCTTCATCCATTAGCTATCTTTATATGCTTTGGGAATTAATATCAGACTCTTGCATGGAAGTGAGCCATGAAATGTAAGACATTGAGCTTTGGTAAACAAAGATCTCTTCTTTCTTGAGGTATTTTGTAATCAATTTGCCCTGTTCACTCCTCGGGGGAGCCTCCTGTTATACCATGATGATTGCAGTGATAAATCCATCATTATGTTCAGTTCTGTGGAAACCGCTTTGAGCCTTCCCAATTGTGGCAAATCTTGTGTACGGCAGTCTGATCAGTCTAACTCGCGCTGACTGTGATTGATTCTGAACGAAATGTCATGAACAATCAAATACTGCTGTTTTTTTCAGTAACAGAATAGAATTGTCACCCTTAATCTTTACAGAACTTAAAATAGAGCAAAGTGATTGCTTGAAACATATGGTAATTGTGAATCGCTGTCAATCTCCCAGCCTCTATGTCTTTATCTTATTTACCATCTACAGAACTAATTGTACTTTTTGGAGAGTTTCTCTGCCATTAAAAATATGTGTCATTTGAGGTAGTAACTAGTTAAGTACTTGACATGCACTTTTCAACACAAGTATCGTATAAAACAATGTAACACAGCGCTGTAACAAACTAAAAGTTGAAGTTATATATAAAAGTTTTATATTATCCATTTTTAACAGTTGAGGGTTTCTATGAAAGTTTTATATTATCCATTTTTAAAAGTTAAAGGGAACATGTCACCCCCAAAATCGAAGGTGAGCCAAGCCAACCGGCATCAGGGGCTTATCTACAGCATACTGTAATGCTGTAGAAAAGCCCCAGATGTATCCTGAAAGATGAGAAAAAGAGGTTAGATAATACTCACCTGGGATGGCGGTCTGATCTGATAGGCGTCACGGTCCGGTCCGGGGCCTCCCATCTTCTTACGATGACATCCTCTTCTTTTCTTCATGCTGCGGCTCCGGCGCAGGCGTACTTTGTCTGCCCTGTTGAGGGCAGAGCAAAGTACTGCAGTGCGCAGGTGCCGGGCCTATCTGACATTTCCCGATGCCTGCGCACTGCAGTACTTTGCTCTGCCCTCAACAGGACAGACAAAATACGCCTGCGCCGGAGCCGCAGCGTGAAGACAAGAAGAGGACGTCATCGTAAGAAGATATTAGGCCCTGGACCGGACCGTGACGCCCATCGGACAGGACCGCAGCGGGACCACCCCTGGTGAGTATAATATAACCTCTTTTTCTCATCTTTCAGTATACATCAGGGGCTTATCTACAGAATTACAGAATGCTGTAGATAAGCCCTTGATGCCGGTGGGCTTAGCTCACCTTCAATTTTGGGGGTGACAGGTTCCCTTTAAGTCTTTCTATGAAAGTTATAAATTATCCATTTTTAGGGGGTTCATTTTTTTCCACCCATCTTCCAAGATCCATATCTTATTTTATTTATTTTTATGACAATTTAGCCATATGAGTGTTTTTGGTGTCATGATTTATACTTTTGAATGACACCATTCACTTTACCATATAATGTACCGGAAAACAGGAAAAAAAAGAAGATAAGTGCAGTGACGATGTGAAAAAAATTAAATTCTATCATTGTCTTTTTTGAGTTTTGCTTGTTTTTTTGTTGTGCAGGCAAATGACCTGTTAACATGATTTTTCAGGTCTGTATGACTATGTCAATACCGAACTTTTGTAAAGTTATTTTAAAAAAAAAAAAAAGCGTGAAAAAAAGTTCAAAAATTTGTAAAAAAGAATAGTTTATATTTGCCATTTTTAAACATTTTCCAGTGAGCAACCCAATTTTATCCTAATGACCAAGCCATATTTTGCAAATCTGCCAAATGTCAATTCATGGGGTAATAAATCTGGAACGTTTCAACCTATCCCAGTGATTCTATGAAAGTTTTTGAGTGACACATTACACTTTATGTTAGTGGTAAATTTAGGTCCATATGTTTTGCATTTATTTGTGATAATGTCAGAAGTTTAGTAAAAAGTTTGAAAAGCTTGCAAAATTCAAGTTTTCAATCTGAATATCCTTAAATCCATCAGTCATACTGTACAAAATAATTCATAAATAACATTTTCCATATGTCTAGTTCACACCTACATCATTTTTCAAATGTCATTTAATTTTGTTAGAATGTTAGACAGGGTTAAAGTTTAGCAGCAATTTCTACTTTTTTTCAAGATATTTACAAAACCTGTTTCTTTAGGGAACTTTTCAGATTTAAATTGAATTTGTGAGGCCTATATGGTCAAAGCTTCCAAAAAGTGATACCATTTTAAAAATTGCCACCCTCAAATACTACAAAACTGCTGTCCGGACTTTTTTACACCCTTCAGGTGCTGCACAGGAATGAAAGAAAAGTTGAATGAAAAAAAATATTAAATTTTAACTCTAAAATATTGCTTTAGCCCCATTTTCTTTCACTTTTACAAGGAATACCACAATAGATCCCACAATTTGTTACCTAGTTTTTTCTGAACGCTCTGATATCCGAGATGTTTTTTTCAGGAAAATGTTGCTTTAACCCAAAATTTTTCACTTTTGCAAGAGGTAACATGAAAAAATGAACCACAGTTTGTTACCCACTTTCTTCTGAGCATGGCGATATCCCACATGTAGTCAAAAAGTTGTTTGGACACATGGCAGGGCTCGGAAGGGAAGAAGTAACATTTGAATTTTGGAACACAAATTTGGCTGAAGTAAATTGCCGGCACCATGTAATATGTGCATGGCCCCTAAGGAACCCAAACAGCAGAAAACCCCCACATGTGACACATTTTGGGAACTAGACCCCTCAAGGATTTTAGTCAGGGGTATAGTGAGCATTTTGAACTCACAGGCAGGGATGGGTGGACCGGTGTATGTTTGGGTTCAGGTACATGTCCCGAGCTTTTTAGAAAGTTTTGTTCAGGTGGTAACAGAACAGTACCCACTAGGGTTGAGCGAAACGGGTCGATCATTTTCAAAAGTCGCCGACTTTTGGCTAAGTCGGCGTCTCATGAAACCCGATCCGACCCCTGTGCTTGTCGGCCATGCGGTACGCGACTTTCGCGCCAAAGTCGTGTTTCAATGACGCGAAAAGCGCCATTTCTCAGCCAATGAAGGTGATCGCAGAGTGTGGGCAGCGTGATGACATAGATCCTGGTCCCCACCATCTTAGAGAAGGGCATTGCAGTGATTGGCTTGCTGTCTGCGGCGTCACAGGGGCTATAAAGGGGCGTTCCCGCCGACCGCCATCTTACTGCTGCTGATCTGAGCTTAGGGACAGGTTGCTGCCGCTTCGTCAGAAGCAGGGAGAGCGTTAGGGTCCACTAACCACCAAACCGCTTGTGCTGCAGCGATTTCCACTGTCCAACACCACCTTCGGTGTGCAGGGACTGTGGAAGCTATTTTTTTTTTTTTTTTCCCTCAGCGCTGTAGCTCATTGGGCTGCCCTAGAAGGCTCCGTGATAGCTGTATTGCTGTGTGTACGCCACTGTGGAAACCAACTGCTTTTTTCAAAGCACATATCCTCTTGTTCCTTCCTTTCTGCACAGCTATCTTTTTTGTTTGTCCACACTTTTTATTTAATTTGTGCATCAGTCCACTCCTATTGCTGCCTGCCATACCTGGCTTAGATTACTGCAGGGAGATAGTAATTGTAGGACAGTCCCTGTTTTTTTTGTTTTTTTTGTGGGAGATTAAGATTGGCATTTCTGCTACAGTGCCATCCCTGTGTGTGCCATCTCTCACTGAGTGGGCCATAGAAAGCCTATTTATTTTTTCCGTGATTTGTGTTCTAAATTCTACCTCAACACAAAAACACTACATCAATCAGTGGGAGAAAAATATTGGCCTCAGTCAGGGCTTGTGTGCCACTGCTGTGTGTGCTATCTCTCATTCAGTGGGCCATAGAAAGGCTATTTTTTTTTATTTTTTTTTTTAATATTATTTGGTTTCTAAAGTCTCCCTGAAAAAAAAAAAACCTAAAAAAACAGTGGGAGAGTAATATTGCCCTTTCAGCTTGTGTGCCAGTCTTGACTCCTGGGTGTGCCACCTCTCTCCCTCTCATTCAGTGGGCCATAGAAAGCCTATTTATTTATTTTTTTAAATATTATTGGGTTTCTAAAGTCTCCCTTAAAAAACAAAAAATACATAAAAAAACAGTGGGAGAGTAATATTGCCCTTTCAGCTTGTGTGCCAGTCTTGGCTCCTGGGTGTGCCACCTCTCTCTCATTCAGTGGGCCATAGAAAGCATTTTTTTTTTTCCTTGATTTGTGTTCTAAAATCTACCTCAACACAAAAACACTACATCAATCAGTGGGAGAAAAATATTGGCCTCAGTCAGGGCTTGTGTGCCACTGCTGTGTGTGCTATCTCTCATTCAGTGGGCTATAGAAAGCCTATTTATTTATTTATTTTTTTTCTTATTATTTGGTTTCTAAAGTCTCCCTGAAAAAAAAAAAAAAACATAAAAAAACAGTGGGAGAGTAATATTGCCCTTTCAGCTTGTGTGCCAGTCTTGACTCCTGGGTGTGCCACCTCTCTCCCTCTCATTCAGTGGGCCATAGAAAGCCTATTTATTTTTTTTTTTAAATATTATTGGGTTTCTAAAGTCTCCCTTAAAAAACAAAAAATACATAAAAAAACAGTGGGAGAGTAATATTGCCCTTTCAGCTTGTGTGCCAGTCTTGACTCCTGGGTGTGCCACCTCTCTCCCTCTCATTCAGTGGGCCATAGAAAGCCTATTTATTTTTTTTAAAAAATATTATTGGGTTTCTAAAGTCTCCCTTAAAAAACAAAAAATACATAAAAAAACAGTGGGAGAGTAATATTGCCCTTTCAGCTTGTGTGCCAGTCTTGGCTCCTGGGTGTGCCACCTCTCTCTCATTCAGTGGGCCATAGAAAGCATTTTTTTTTTTTCCTTGATTTGTGTTCTAAAATCTACCTCAACACAAAAACACTACATCAATCAGTGGGAGAAAAATATTGGCCTCAGTCAGGGCTTGTGTGCCACTGCTGTGTGTGCTATCTCTCATTCAGTGGGCTATAGAAAGCCTATTTATTTATTTATTTTTTTTCTTATTATTTGGTTTCTAAAGTCTCCCTGAAAAAAAAAAAAAAAACATAAAAAAACAGTGGGAGAGTAATATTGCCCTTTCAGCTTGTGTGCCAGTCTTGACTCCTGGGTGTGCCACCTCTCTCCCTCTCATTCAGTGGGCCATAGAAAGCCTATTTATTTATTTTTTTAAATATTATTGGGTTTCTAAAGTCTCCCTTAAAAAACAAAAAATACATAAAAAAACAGTGGGAGAGTAATATTGCCCTTTCAGCTTGTGTGCCAGTCTTGACTCCTGGGTGTGCCACCTCTCTCTCTCATTCAGTGGGCCATAGAAAGGCTATTTTTTTTTTTTGTTTTTTTAATATTATTTGGTTTCTAAAGTCTCCCTAAAAAAAAAAAACATAAAAAAACAGTGGGAGAGTAATATTGCCCTTTCAGCTTGTGTGCCAGTCTTGACTCCTGGGTGTGCCACCTCTCTCCCTCTCATTCAGTGGGCCATAGAAAGCCTATTTATTTTTTTTTTTAAATATTATTGGGTTTCTAAAGTCTCCCTTGAAAAACAAAAAATACATAAAAAAACAGTGGGAGAGTAATATTGCCCTTTCAGCTTGTGTGCCAGTCTTGACTCCTGGGTGTGCCACCTCTCTCCCTCTCATTCAGTGGGCCATAGAAAGCCTATTTATTTTTTTAAAAAAATATTATTGGGTTTCTAAAGTCTCCCTTAAAAAACAAAAAATACATAAAAAAACAGTGGGAGAGTAATATTGCCCTTTCAGCTTGTGTGCCAGTCTTGACTCCTGGGTGTGCCACCTCTCTCCCTCTCATTCAGTGGGCCATAGAAAGCCTATTTTTTTTTTTTAAATATTATTGGGTTTCTAAAGTCTCCCTTAAAAAACAAAAAATACATAAAAAAACAGTGGGAGAGTAATATTGCCCTTTCAGCTTGTGTGCCAGTCTTGACTCCTGGGTGTGCCACCTCTCTCCCTCTCATTCAGTGGGCCATAGAAAGCCTATTTATTTTTTTTTTTTAAATATTATTGGGTTTCTAAAGTCTCCCTTAAAAAACAAAAAATACATAAAAAAACAGTGGGAGAGTAATATTGCCCTTTCAGCTTGTGTGCCAGTCTTGACTCCTGGGTGTGCCACCTCTCTCCCTCTCATTCAGTGGGCCATAGAAAGCCTATTTATTTTTTTTTTAAATATTATTGGGTTTCTAAAGTCTCCCTTAAAAAACAAAAAATACATAAAAAAACAGTGGGAGAGTAATATTGCCCTTTCAGCTTGTGTGCCAGTCTTGACTCCTGGGTGTGCCACCTCTCTCTCATTCAGTGGGCCATAGAAAGCATTTTTTTTTTTCCTTGATTTGTGTTCTAAAATCTACCTCAACACAAAAACACTACATCAATCAGTGGGAGAAAAATATTGGCCTCAGTCAGGGCTTGTGTGCCACTGCTGTGTGTGCTATCTCTCATTCAGTGGGCTATAGAAAGCCTATTTATTTATTTATTTTTTTCTTATTATTTGGTTTCTAAAGTCTCCCTGAAAAAAAAAAAAAACATAAAAAAACAGTGGGAGAGTAATATTGCCCTTTCAGCTTGTGTGCCAGTCTTGACTCCTGGGTGTGCCACCTCTCTCTCTCATTCAGTGGGCCATAGAAAGGCTATTTTTTTTTTTTTGTTTTTTTAATATTATTTGGTTTCTAAAGTCTCCCTGAAAAAAAAAAAAAAACATAAAAAAACAGTGGGAGAGTACTATTGCCCTTTCAGCTTGTGTGCCAGTCTTGACTCCTGGGTGTGCCACCTCTCTCCCTCTCATTCAGTGGGCCATAGAAAGCCTATTTATTTTTTTGTTTTTTTTAATATTATTTGGTTTCTAAAGTCTCCCTGAGAAAAAAAAAAAAATAAATTAGGTGGGAGATTAATATTGACATTAGTGCTTGAGTGACAGTCCTGCGTGTGTGTCATCTCTGTGATTTTGTGCCACAGAAAACAGAGTGTGTAACATTGTGCCTGATTTTCCTTGTGGTCTCACCAACCTGTTAAGGGATATTGAAATCATACTGAAGTTATAGCTCACCGTGTAAGTTGTTTGACAGCAACAAATAAAGTTACTTTGGTTAAGATTTTAAAACAATGAGGAAGTCTGGTGCAAGAGGTCGTCGTGGGCGTTCATTGTCAGCTGGTAATGATGGTAGTGGTAGTGGAGCATCAGGTGGTCGTGGGGATAAAAATATTCCACCTAAGTCTGGAGCTGTGGAGCCAGTTTCGTCATCAGGCTACACAAGGCCTCGAACGCTCTCTTTTCTGGGAGTAGGATAACCGCTTTTAAAGGCGGAGCAGCAACAGCAAGTTTTGGCTTACATTGCAGACTCAGCCTCTAGCTCTTTTGCCTCCTCTTCCGAAACTGGTAAATGTAAAAGCAGCGCGTCGCTTGTGGATGTTCACGGTCAGGGACAAGTCGCTTCCTTGTCCTCCTCAGCAAAAACTACAACAAGAGAGAAGGATGCAGCAGGCGACACAACGGGTCACTCCATGGAGCTCTTTACACATACCGTCCCTGGCTTAGAAAGGGAAACATTTAACAGGCCATGCCCATTACAAGTATATTCTGACATGGAGTGCACTGATGCACAGCCACAGCCAGAGTACTATGCTGCTCCTTTGACTCAGACCACCACATTGCCCTCTCAGGGTACAGATCCACAATCAGACCCTGATGAGACTATGTTGCCCCGCCACGAACGCTATACCACCGACCGACACAGTGACACAGACGAAGTTGCACACGAGCTCGAAGAGGAGGTAATAGATGACCCAGTTATTGACCCCGATTGGCAGCCATTGGGGGAACAGGGTGCAGGCGGCAGTAGTTCAGAAGCGGAGGTGGAGGAGGGGCCGCAGCAGGCATCAACATCGCAACAGGTTCCATCTGCCGGGCCCGTATCTGGCCCAAAACGCGTGTCAAAGCCAAAACCTGTTGGAGGACAGCGTGGCCATCCGGTTAAAGCTCAGTCTGCAATCCCTGAAAAGGGATCCGAGTCTAGGAAGAGTGCAGTCTGGCATTTTTTTAAACAACATCCAACTGATCAGCGCAAAGTCATCTGTCAAAAATATTCAACTAGCTTAAGCAGAGGTCAGAATCTGAAAAGTCTAAATACTAGTTGCATGCATAGACACTTAACCACCATGCATTTTCAAGCCTGGACTAACTACCAAACGTCCCTTAAGGTTGTAGCACCCTCGGCCAATGAAGCTAGTCAGCAACGCAACATCCCTTCCGTCACTGTAAGGCCACCATTTTCCGCACCACCGGCAGTATCTGTGCAGGTTTCTTTGCCAGCCAAAAGCAGTCAGGGTCAGGGAACCACCAGTTTTGTAGGAGGAAATATTGCATCTAGGGCACCGGCGGAAACAATACCGTCTCCAACCGTCTCTCAGTCTGCCATGTACACCGGCACACCCGAAAGTTCCACGATCTCCAGCTCTCCAGTCCAGCTCACCCTACATGAGACTCTGGTTAGAAAAAGGAAGTACTTATCCTCGCATCCGCGTACACAGGGTTTTAACGCCCACATAGCTAGACTAATCTCGTTAGAGATGATGCCCTACCGGTTAGTTGAAAGCGAAGCTTTCAAAGCCCTGATGGAGTACGCTGAACCACGATACGAGCTACCCAGTCGACACTTTTTTTCCAGAAAAGCCATCCCAGCCCTGCACCAGCATGTTAAACAGCGCATCGTCCATGCACTCAGGCAATCTGTGAGTACAAAGGTGCACCTGACTACAGATGCATGGACCAGTAGGCATGGCCAGGGACGTTATGTGTCCATCACGGCACACTGGGTGAATGTGGTGGATGCAGGGTCCACAGGCGACATCAATTTAGGGACAGTTGTGCCTAGCCCACGGTCTAGGAAACAGTTGGCTGTAGGCGTTCGCACCCCCTCCTCCTCCTCCTCCTCGTCCTCCTGCAGAAGCTACAGCTCTTCCACAGAACGCAGTCTGCCAACCACTCCATCGGCAGATGACACTGTTGCACACCAGTTGTCCCATTATGGGCCAGCTACTGCCAAGCATCAGCAGGCTGTATTGGCTATGAAGTGTTTGGGCGACAACAGACACACCGCGGAAGTTCTATCCGAGTTCTTGCAACAAGAAACGCAGTCGTGGCTGGGCACAGTAGATCTTGAGGCAGGCAAGGTAGTGAGTGATAACGGAAGGAATTTCATGGCTGCCATCTCCCTTTCCCAACTGAAACACATTCCTTGCCTGGCTCACACCTTAAACCTGGTGGTGCAGTGCTTATTGAAAACTTATCCTGGGTTCTCCGACCTGCTCCTCAAAGTGCGTGCACTTTGCTCACATATCCGACGTTCGCCTGTACACGCCAGCCGTATGCAGACCTATCAGCGGTCTTTGAACCTTCCCCAGCATCGCCTAATCATAGACGTTGCAACAAGGTGGAACTCAACACTGCACATGCTTCAGAGACTGTGCGAACAGAGGCGTGCTGTTATTTATTTGTGGGAGGATACACGGGCAGGCAGTAGGATGGCAGACATGGAGTTGTCAGGTGTGCAGTGGTCTAAGATACAAGACATGTGTAAAGTCCTTCAGTGTTTTGAGGAATGCACACGGCTGGTTAGTGCAGACAACGCCGTAATAAGCATGAGCATCTCCCTAATGCGTCTGCTGATGCAAAGTTTGACGCACATAAAGGAGCAGGCGTCTGCACCAGAGGAAGAGGAAAGCCTTGATGACAGTCAGCCATTGTCTGGTCAGGGCAGTGTACAGGACGAGGTAGCGGGCGAAGAGGAGGTGGAGGACGAGGAGGATGATGGGGATGAGTATATTTTTAATGCCGAACCTTTCCCGGGGGCACAGGAAATTGGTTGCGTGTCACGGCCGGGTTCTGGTTTTTTGAGGGACACAAGTGACGTAGATTTGCCTGCAACTGCCCCTCAACCAATCACAACCGGAGATTTGACAACTGGAACTTTGGCCCACATGGCGGATTATGCCTTACGTATCCTAAAAAGGGACACACGCATTACGAAAATGATGAACGATGACGATTACTGGTTGGCCTGCCTCCTTGATCCACGCTATAAAGGCAAATTGCAAAATATTATGCCACATGAGAACTTGGAACTAATATTAGCAACCAAACAATCAACTCTTGTTGACCGTTTGCTTCAGGCATTCCCAGCACACAGCGCACGTGATCGTTCTCACACGAGCTCCAGGGGGCAGCAGACTAGGAGTGTTAGGGGTGCACACATCAGAAGTGGCGTTGGACAGAGGGGTTTTCTGACCAGGTTGTGGAGTGATTTTGCTATGACCGCAGACAGGACAGGTACTGCTGCATCAATTGAAAGTGACAGGAGACAACATTTGTCCAGTATGGTTACTAACTATTTTTCATCCCTTATCGATGTTCTCCCTCAACCGTCATTCCCATTTGATTACTGGGCCTCCAAATTAGACACCTGGCCAGAATTGGCAGAATATGCATTGCAGGAGCTTGCTTGCCCGGCAGCAAGTGTCCTATCAGAAAGAGTATTCAGTGCTGCAGGTTCAATATTAACCGAAAAAAGGACTCGTCTGGCTACCCAAAATGTTGACGATCTAACATTCATTAAAATGAACCACAACTGGATTTCGAAATCTTTTGCCCCACCTTGCCCAGCCGACACCTAGCTTTCCTATGAAAAGCTCTTGCCTGTGAATTACTTTTCTAATGTCTAATTTGCTGCAGCTGATTGTACAGCATACGACATGTTTACACCTCCCTAAATGGCAAAACTCCCCACACGGGGCCGTGGTATCGCGACTTGGCGCAAGCACCCGTGAGACTGCTGTTTGTCTGAAGAGGTGGGTGTGCTCGCTTTTGGTTGACGGCATTGCTACTGGGTCCCTCATAGTACAATGTAGTGTCTCTGGCGGTGGTGGTGCGCACCCAACGTCAGACACACCGTTATAACATGAGGGGCCCTGGGGCGGTCCCGCCGGCCTCAAGAGAGTTCCCCCCTACCCCAGCTCAAAATGTGCTCTACCACGTGCAAAATTATGTCGCACAGCTCCACCAATCTTTAGTCTATTCGCTGACATCATTCAATGTCTGGCACTGACAATACAAATTTGTAGACATCTATGATGCAACTTAAAGTAGTCTGTGTCTGTGTCCTATATTGGCACCATTAAATAGTTGCTGCCAAATTACTATGTCAGAAACTCAGCAGATGAGCCCACCCCTGTACCTAAGTATGCCACCTTTTTTTTTGTTTTGGTTGTTTTGCGAGACATTAACATCTATTTATATTTTGGGAGTACTGGGACAGACACTCCTTGCACTACTCCTCCACTCACCACCAAGCTGCCCGTGTATCCATGTAACCGCTGTGAAGCTGCCATGAGCCTATTGTTTGTTATTTTAGGCCTTTGAAGCCTGTCTGCGGTCCCTCCTTCCACTAGTCCTCCACTGACCAGACCACTGCTGCCCGTGTACCCCTGGAACCAATTATAAAGTGCCTACAGCCAGCCCATTTTTTTATGTTAGGCCTTTGAAGCCTGTCTGCGGTCCCTCCTTCCACTAGTCCTCCACTGACCAGACCACTGCTGCCCGTGTACCCCTGGAACCAATTATAAAGTGCCTACAGCCAGCCCATTTTTTTATGTTAGGCCTTTGAAGCCTGTCTGCGGTCCCTCCTTCCACTAGTCCTCCACTGGCCAGACCACTGCTGCCCGTGTACCCCTGGAACCAATTATAAAGTGCCTACAGCCAGCCCATTTTTTTATGTTAGGCCTTTGAAGCCTGTCTGCGGTCCCTCCTTCCACTAGTCCTCCACTGGCCAGACCACTGCTGCCCGTGTACCCCTGGAACCAATTATAAAGTGCCTACAGCCAGCCCATTTTTTTATGTTAGGCCTTTGAAGCCTGTCTGCGGTCCCTCCTTCCACTAGTCCTCCACTGGCCAGACCACTGCTGCCCGTGTACCCCTGGAACCAATTATAAAGTGCCTACAGCCAGCCCATTTTCTTATGTTAGGCCTTTGAAGCCTGTCTGCGGTCCCTACTTTAAATACTCCTCCACTGACCACCAAGCTGCCTGCCCGTGTATCCATGTAACCGCTGTAAAACTGCCATGAGCCTATTGTTTGTTATGTTAGGCCTTTGACAGCCTGTCTGCGGTCCCTACTTTAAATACTCCTCCACTCACCACCAAGCTGCCTGCCCGTCTATCCATGTAACCGCTGTAAAACTGCCATGAGCCTATTGTTTGTTATGTTAGGCCTTTGATAGCCTGTCTGCGGTCCTTACTTTAAATACTCCTCCACTCACCACCTAGCTGCCTGTGTATCCATGTAACCGCTGTAAAACTGCAATGAGCCTATTGTTTGTTATTTTAGGCCTTTGATAGCCTGTCTGCGGCCCCTACTTGCAATACTCCTCCACTGACCACAATGCTGCCTGGAGTGCCTGCCTGTGTATCCATGTAACCGATGTAAAACTGCCATGACTGCCTACTGTTTGTTATTTTAGGCCTTTGATAGCCTGTCTGCGGCCCCTACTTGCAATACTCCTCCACTGACCACACCAATGCTGCCCGTGTACCCCTGGAACCTATTTAAAAGTTCATAGAGCCTAGTTATATATTTTATTTACTATTAATAAGGCCATGATGGACTACGCTGTACCACGCTACAAGCTAACCAGTCGACACTTCTTTTGCGAGAAAAGCCATCCCAACCCTCCACCAGCATGTAGAAGACCGCATTGTCCATGCACTCTGGCAATCTGTGAGTACAAAGGTGCACCTGACAACAGACGCATGGACCTGTAGGCATGGCCACGGAAGATTACGTGTCCATTACGACGCAATGGGTTAATGTGGTGGATGCATGGTCCACAGGGGACAGCCTACTAAGTCTGTCTGCAGTCCCTAATTCAAATTGTCCTCCACTGTCTAAATCGGAGCTTCCACCTTCTGGCTTTCGGCCTATAGTATCAGAAATTAAACTTCATTTGGCCTTCAACTTTGGTTAGGGCCTACTAACGGCTTCTGCCCCTCCCTGGTGTTGCCCTCAACTAAATAAAGCTGAGCTTCAACCTTCTGCTCCAAATTACCATTTTAAAAAATGCAATAGGCTTTTCCGGCCTACTAAAGGTGTCTGTCTGTGTGCCCCTGCCTGGTGTTGTCCTCAACTAAATAAAGCTGAGCTTCAACCTTCCGGCTCTCATTAAGTGGTTTTTTAAAAAAAAAATGGTGGTTAGGGCCTACTAACGGCTTCTGCCCCTCCCTGGTGTTGCCCTCAACTAAATAAAGCTGAGCTTCAACCTTCTGCTCCAAATTACCATTTTAAAAAATGCAATAGGCTTTTCCGGCCTACTAAAGGTGTCTGTCTGTGTGCCCCTGCCTGGTGTTGTCCTCAACTAAATAAAGCTGAGCTTCAACCTTCCGGCTCTCATTAAGTGGTTTTTAAAAAAAAAAATGGTGGTTAGGGCCTACTAACGGCTTCTGCCCCTCCCTGGTGTTGTCCTCAACTAAATAAAGCTGAGCTTCAACCTTCTGCTCCAAATTACCATTTTAAAAAATGCAATAGGCTTTTCCGGCCTACTAAAGGTGTCTGTCTGTGTGCCCCTGCCTGGTGTTGTCCTCAACTAAATAAAGCTGAGCTTCAACCTTCTGCTCCAAATTACCATTTTAAAAAATGCAATAGGCTTTTCCGGCCTACTAAAGGTGTCTGTCTGTGTGCCCCTGCCTGGTGTTGTCCTCAACTAAATAAAGCTGAGCTTCAACCTTCTGCTCCAAATTACCATTTTAAAAAATGCAATAGGCTTTTCCGGCCTACTAAAGGTGTCTGTCTGTGTGCCCCTGCCTGGTGTTGTCCTCAACTAAATAAAGCTGAGCTTCAACCTTCTGCTCCAAATTACCATTTTAAAAAATGCAATAGGCTTTTCCGGCCTACTAAAGGTGTCTGCCCCTCCCTGGTGTTGTCCTCAACTGAACAAAGCTGAGCTTCCACATTCTGGCTTTCGCCCTATACTATCAGATATTAAACTGCATTTGGCCTACTAGTGTGGTTAGGCCCTTGAAACAGTGTCTGCTGCTCTTGGGTTTGCTACTCCACTGAACAAAGCAATGCCGCCTGTTTAGTCCTGTTACCAATTTTGAACTGCATTTAGCCTACTTTATTCTTTGGCCCTATATCTGTTTCCTCCTCATCCTGCCCATTGCCCAGCCACTGCTAAATGAGTCTGCTGGTACATTGACCTAGACCACTACATTCCCCTTGTACTCTACACAGCCAGAATCTGACCCTGCTGAAAGTAAGGTTCCCCTTCCCGCATGTTATACCACCTTACACAAGGACAAAGAGGAAGGTGCAGATGAAAGTGCAGGTTCCTTCATCAGGTGGGGGGGCATACTCGTTGGCGACGTCACTGGCACAGGGCCCCTCAGAGTACGCAAAAGTGTCGCTGCTGGTGGGAGGCGCCCCCGCCATGCAAACACACCGCCGTACTTTGAGGGGCCCTGTGCCAGTGCCAATGCGAACGAGTGGGCCCCCCCCTGCTTGCTCAGGATCACAGCACTTGCAACGTTTAAATACTTACCTTTCCCTGCAACACCGCCGTGACGTAGTCCGCATTTCCTGGGCCCACGAAAAACTTGAGCCAGCCCTACTCCCCCCACAACTTTCCCCCAATTCCCTATGCCCAACTATTATTATACAGTTAATTAAGATTGGCAAGCTTCAGAAACAAGAATGGATGTTTTTGGCATTAAAATGGGCACTGTAGGTGTTTTCCTGGCCTCCACTCACTGCCGACTATGCTTCCCCATTGACTTGCATTGGGTTTCGTGTTTCTGTCGATCCCCGACTTTTAGCGATAATCGGCCGACTGCACTCGACTCGACTCTGGACAAAATCGGGTTTCCCAAAACCCTACTCGATCTTAAAAAAATGAAAGTCGCTCAACCCTAGTACCCACACTTCCACCAGAACCCGAACCCCATTGAAAATCTAGGTACCAAGTAAAAAACTGGTAACTGATAAGAAAAGAGAAAAAAAAATCTCTTAAAATTTGATTCAGACAAAATCAGAAAAAACTTTTAACGGAACAATACACCATAATTAGGCAGATGGAGAAACTTGGGATTCCATTTGGTGTCTGTTCCTGTGGTAGTGTTGAGCGATACCTTCCGATATTTGAAAGTATCGGTATCGGATTGGATCGGCCGATATCCAAAAAATATCGGATATCGCCGATACCGATACCCGATACCAATACAAGTCAATGGGACACAAATATCGGAAGGTATCCTGCATGGTTCCCAGGGTCTGAAGGAGAGGAAACTCTCCTTCAGGCCCTGGGATCCATATTCATGTTAAAAATAAAGAATACAAATAAAAAATATGGATATACTCACCCTCGGACGAGCCCTGGCTGTCACCGCTGCAAGCGTCTGCCTCCGTTCCTAAGAATGCAGAGAGTGAAGGACCTTCGATTACATCGCGGTCACGTGAGCGGTCACATGAGCGGTCACGCGACCAATCACAAGACCAGGACGTCATCGCAGGTCCTACACTCACTGCATTCTTAGGAACGGATGCTGCCGGTTGCACCGCAGCGAGCCAGGGGACGTCGGTCGGTGAGTATATCCATATTTTTTATTTGTATTCTTTATTTTTTACATGAATATGGCTCCCGATCCCGATTTCCGATATCACAAAAATATCGGAACTCGGTATCGGAATTCCGATACCGCAAATATCGGCCGATACCCGATACTTGCGGTATCGGAATGCTCAACACTATCCTGTGGTGTCCATCTTTTTAGGTTTTCACAAAACTGTGATTGTTCAAACTTGTGCACTAGACAGATGGCTAAAGTGATGGAATACTGCCAAAACAGAGAAAAGACAAAGTCCAAAGGGACTCCATGTGCCTCATAACGGGGTGGTTTTGTCTGGGATTTTGTCTGAATTGCAGTTTTGGGGAATTTACACAGAAACGACGATGTACTGTAAGTGCTCAGCCGAGATGATAGGATAAATGTGAGCCGAGACTTGTTCTGATTTTTGGAAAATGGAATGAACAAATAGACAGCAGTGAAAGAATAGTTCTTATTTTTATTTTTGTGCAGTGCACCATGCGGTATGAGATTAGATTAATTTATGCTTTGGGTCAGTGCCATTACAGGGATACCAGATTTATATAGTTTTTTTTATGTCTCACAGTAAAAATGCTTTTTTTAATTTAAAAAAATAGTTATTTCGCTGCCATATTTTGTAACTTTTTTATTTTTTAGTGAACAGAGCTGTTGTGAGGGCTTCCTTTTTGCACGATGAGTTGGAGATTTTTTTTTATACCTTTTTGGTGTACATAACGTTTTTGATCGCTTTTTATTCAGATCTTTTAGACACAGAATAAACTAAAACCAGCAATTCCATATTTGTTTTTACCTAATTTTTTTAGGTTCATTGTTCAGTAAAGTAATGAGTGATTTATTCTTCAGGATGGTATGACTACAGCGATACCATACTTATATGCTTTTTATGCTTTGCTATTTTTACACATTAAAAACAGCATTTTATAAAATTGAATTTGTTTTAGCATCTCCATATTCTGAGAGCTGTAACTTTTGTATGTTTCCTGAATGAGTCAAATTAGAGCTTGTTTTTTGCAGAAAGATCTGGTGTTTTGTTTGTTATCTTTTTTTTTACATATCACTTTTTGATCGCTTTTTATAAAAAAATTTGTGTCAGTATGATAAAAAAGTGATATTTTTGAAGTGTTTATTTCAGAACAAAATTACGGTATAAATAACATGCTAGTTTTATAGATCAGATTGTTCCGGAAGCAGCGATGTGTACTTTTGTGTTAGGCTACTTTCACATTTGCGTTTTAATCTGCAGCGTTTAATCCGCAAACGCAAGGACACGAAAAACGTAAGAAAATTTGTGTAAACGCAGCGTTTTAAAACCGCATACGGTTACCGCATGCGTCATTAAAACGCTGCGTTTACATGCTTTTTCTTGCGATTCCATGCGTTTGCGTTTTTTGTGCGAATGTTGAAAAAATTTACAGGAGAAAAATCTAGATCACAAGAAACAGCCAATGGGACTACAGAGGGCGTGTATTATGGCATATCTATATATAGACCCTAGGACAGCTGAAATCTTCAGATTTTGCTCCTACATCCTGTGACAAGATGGATCTTCACATGGATAGCTTTTACTTCAAACTGGATCTGAGCATCAAGATTTTTATGGCGTGTGCGTTTCCTTGGGAGCAACACTGAAACCGGGAAAGACAGAGAAGGACACGGCGTAGGCGGTTTTGGCAACACCCCATAGTAGAACTGCGGGAGAGCCGTGGTGCATATCACTCCCTGTATGGTGAGCTCAATGAGAACCCAGAAAAATTCCCAGAATATACAAGGATGTCACAAGACTCTTTCCGGGATTTCCTTGATCGCATCCAAGGAGCCATCCGGAGACAGGACACACAGCTCCGTAGAGCCATTCCACCAGAGGAATGTCTCCTGGTTACCTTAAGGTACGTAATAATTCTAATCAAAAGCTATCCATAATTTTTGCAGGTCTGACATGTATTTTTGGCATTTTTGTAAATTATTTATTCTTTCTACAGATTTCTAGCAACTGGAGAGAGCTTGTCATCCCTTCATTTCCAGTACCGCCTTGGAATTTCCACGCTGTCCAGAATTGTTTTTGACACCTGCCGGGCTTTATGGACCATTCTCCGTGAGGAATTTATACCCATACCCACGGAGGACATGTGGAAAGAAATTGCTGAAAAATTTTGGACTGTTTGTGATTTTCCCAACTGTTTGGGTGCGGTGGATGGGAAGCACATCTGGATTATCAAACCAGCCAGAACGGGATCACAGTTCTTCAACTACAAGAAATATTTTTCAGTAGTTCTCATGGCAATAGCCGATGCGGACTGTTGCTTCTGTGGATTGCTGTGGACATTGGTGCTTTTGGCCGTGGTAACGATTCACAGACTTTTAAAAACTCTGATATGGGCTGACGTGTTTATGGCAAAAATTTTAATTTCCCACAGCCACGACTACTCCCCCACACTCAAGGCCCACCGCTGCCATTTGTAATGGTTGGGGATGAGGCCTTTCAGATGAGTGAAAATCTCCTGAAGCCCTATTCAAGTCGGAACTTGAACTGCACAAAATGGATCTATAACTACAGACTAACCAGGGCCTGCAGAACAGTAGAGTGTGCCTTTGGGATTATGGTGTCCAAATGGCGCATTCTAGCAACTGCCATAAATCTAAAAATGGAGACAGTGGATGAGGTGGTTAAAGCCTGTGTGGTTCTCCACAATTTCATTCTGGCTAAGGAGCGACCCATCATAGAACTTGATGAACCTGTTGCAAACCCTTTGCCTGATTACCGTCATCACCCGCTGCGGTCAACAGTTGAAGTAGGCCACATGCGGAACCAATTTTCTGCCTTTTTTGATTCTGACATTGGGCGTGTGCCATGGCAGGACAATATGGTGTAAAATGTTCTGCTGGCTTCGGGTCCGTAAAGTTATGCTTGAAATGTTAATGTTTTTTCTAATAAAATAATTGTGTTTTACTTTCTTCACCATGTCTCCTATCTATTTCCTTAACAAACCACTTAGGGTTTTTGGGCTTAGGTTGTTGACGTCATTGCGTCCTGTCTTGGTTCACCAGTAGCTATTTGACGCAGACTGTATAGACGATGGCTGTTAGGTGTCGCAGTATTTGTCCAGTACTTAAAATCAGTATTTGTTAGCCAAAACCAGGAGTGGTAGTTAATTGCTTAGTGGTGTATATGTGTTTATTGAACTTTTCCTCACATAGTTCCACTCCTGGTTTTGGCTTACAAATAGTGCTGTGAAATACTGAGCAAATACTGACAGTGTGACGACAGCCTACACAACAGATCTATACTTATCAAGTCAGGTGTCAGAAATAATGAATTCAGGATGCCAATGGCTCCTGAATTCATTTTTCCTGGCACTTGTCCTGATGAGTAGTGTTGAGCATTCCGATACCGCAAGTATCGGGTATCGACCGATACTTGCGGGTATCGGAATTCCGATACCGAGATCCAATACTTTTGTGGTATCGGGTATCGGTATCGAAACAACATTAATGTAATAATGTGTAAAAGAGAGAATTAAAATAAAAAATATTGCTATACTCACCTCTCCGACGCAGCCTGCACCTTACCGAGGGAACCGGGAGCGTTCTTTGCTTAAAATTCTCGCCTTTACTTCCTTACGTGAAGTCCCGGCTTGTGATTGGTCGCAAAATCCTGAAGGACCTGAAATTACGTCACGGCTTGCTGTGATTGGTCACGTCGCGGCCACATGGGCGGCACGCGACCAATCACAAGCCGGGACTTCACGTAAGGAAGTAAACGCGCGAATTTTAAGCAAAGAACGCTCCCGGTTCCCTCGGTAAGGTGCAGGCTGCGTCGGAGAGGTGAGTATAGCAATATTTTTTATTTTAATTCTTTCTTTTACACATTAATATGGATCCCAGGGCCTGAAGGAGAGTTTCCTCTCCTTCAGACCCTGGGAACCATCAGGGATACCGTCTGATACTTGAGTCCCATTGACTTGTATTGGTATCGGGTATCGGTATCGGATTGGATCCGATACTTTGCCGGTATCGGCCGATACTTTCCGATACCGATACTTTCAAGTATCGGACGGTATCGCTCAACACTACTGGTGAGTATACATGTGTCTCGTATGACCTCCATCGTCCATTCGTATTTTCCATCAGTATTTGGAATCCAAAACCATGAATGATTGATACATGCAGAAGTGGGGTACGTGTTCTTTGAATACTTTTCCTCACATAGTTCCTCTCCAGGTTTTGGCTTACCAATACTGATTTGAAATACTGAGCAAATACTGACAGTGTGACAGCAGCCTACACAACAGATCTATACTCCAAGTCAGGTGTCAGAAATAATGAATTCATGATGCAAATGGCTCTTGAATTCATTTTTCCTGACACTTGTCCGGGTGAGTATAGATATGCAATGTATGACGTACATTGTCCCTTCACTTTGTGTGAAATATATGTAATGTACCAAGAAGATAAAATGGAGGTAATACAATGCATTTCTCAAATCAGCAGGTCAGGGGTCATAAATAATGTTTCTGATAAGACACGACCTGTTGAGTATAGTTGTGCTGGGTATTACCACCATTTTGTCTTCTGTGTGCGATCAAAAGTCACGGAGTAAACTGAAAGAAGTGTTTTTGTAGAAAATACAAGTGTTATATTTGGGGTCAACCTCATATCTCTCAACCAATCACACACCAAGCTTCAGTGTTCTGCTAAGTAAGTACTGGAGGTTGCAGGTGGCCCCCAAAAAAGTGTTCGACGCATTTTTTGTTATTGGCGCACGGTGTGTGTTGACGGCGGCGAAATACACAATTATCCAAACCTTATTGGGGCAAAACACAGGTTTATTAAACACAAACAAACAAAAAAAAATTAACTGCGCCTGCTTGGGGTTGAGTGCCGATATTGTGTGGTGTCGAGCTGTGAGGTCTGGCTTATTGTAGCCGACATAAGGATGGCAGGAGAAGGCGCTATAAAACTGCTGGGGTCAGGAAATTCAGGGATTGGGCTAGACACATGAGAGGGCTGAGACACACTGGAAGGGTGAGACAAACCAGACATTACAGACACATTGGGAGGTGAGGGGGGAGGGATAGCTATGTTATTTTTTTGCTTTGTTTTGCCTTTCCCTTTCTTTGGTTGGCGCGGGTTAGTTGTTGTGGTGGCGGGGAACGCCAGGGCAGGGTCCGGAAATGGCAGTCTTGTGGTGGTGGCGGGGAATGCCAGGGCAGGGTCCGGCAACGGCAGTCTTGTGGTGGTGGCGGGGAACGCCAGGGCAGGGTCCGGCAATGGCAGTCTTGTGGTGGTGGCGGGGAACGCCAGGGCAGGGTCCGGCAACGGCAGTCATGTGGTGGTGGCGGGGAACGCCAGGGCAGGGTCCGGCAACGGCACTATGTGGTGGTGGTGGGGAATGCCAGGCCAGGGTCCTGCGGCGGCAGCATGGTGGTGGCAGTGGAGGATGTCCAAGCAGGAGCAGCAGTTGTCATGGTGGTGGCAGTGGGCTGACCCACTGCACTGGGCATGGTGGTGGTGCTATAATACGGTCCGGCAGTGTTTGGAATGGAGGTGGCCGTGCAGTGGTATGCAGCAGATGTTGGCATTGACGTAAAGTGTGACAGTGTGGGCACTGGTGGAAATGCCCAGACTGTCTGCTGAAAATACCGACTCTGCTGCATAGCCTGCACGTAAGCAGGATTGCAGGCCTGCATAACAGTAATCTGGAGATCGGGACTAAGGTGTTTTCCGACATACCCTGTTCTATCTGATTAAAAAAATGACGTGCTGGCCTCTGGAGGTTGGCTTTCACTTGGGCAAGGGCTGTGGTAACCTCCTGGATACGTGTGCTCATATGACTAATGGCAGTATCCAGTCGGTCACCCATCGCCTTGAGTCCCTCGTGGAAGACTGAGCTCAAGTGCAAAAACTCGGGCATGAGTGACCTGTCTGCGGCCCTCTGCCACTGCCGGGAGGAACCCATAAAAAATTGGCTAGAGGCAGAGGACTGGGGAAGGGGAACACCTGATGGACCAGCTTCCTGATCTCCAGGTTGTGTGGCAGGCCCAAGTGCTGCAGCGCTGGAGGATGGCTGGGACGGGTCCGTGGCTGACTGATGAAGGACCGCTCCAGAACCTGGGCCAACAGTGGAGCTCCATGTGCTGTGAAAAAAAAAAAAAAATTAATACCAAACATTTACAAAAAGATAACTCAAGAGTTATATAAACATTCAGATAGGGAAAGGTCTCACTAGCACTATTTGGAATGAATTTTACATCAGAATTTGCAAGCCAGGAGTGCAACAATAGGAAGAAAAGTTTCATAAAACCACATGCTCAACTTCTGCATGCATCAACCACTCCTTGTTTTGGATTAAAAATACTGATGTAAAATATGAAGAGACAATGGAGGCGATACAAGCCATATCTCTATACGAGACACATGTATACTCACCAGGACAAGTGCCAGGAAAAATGAATTCAGGAGCCATTGGCATCCTGAATTCATTATTTCTGACACCTGACTTGATGAGTATAGATCTGTTGTGTAGGCTGCTGTCACACTGTCAGTGTTTGCTCAGTATTTCAAATCAGTATTGTTAAGCCAAAACCTGGAGAGGAACTATGTGAGGAAAAGTATTCAAAGAACACGTACCCCACTTCTGCATGTATCAATCACTCATGGTTTCGCATTCCAAATACTGATTCAAAATAGTGACCCAAAAAAGCTAGCATTATACAAATTTTTTTTTTCTTTTTTAACCAATATACTTACGTTCTTCGTGCAAGGACCGGTCTCAAAAACGCAAGGATGCGGTGGTACTTGTATTTTCGTATCCTTGCTCCAGAACCACTTGGAAGCCGGCTCTCTTGGCACAGGTCCTTGTTGAAGCGGTCCTTCATCGATCGCCAACGTGTTTTGATTTTTGACACTGTTGACAAAACAAAACATAATAGTTAGGACAATGGTCTTTTGACCGTGGTCACACAACTGTGTGTGCTGTGTAAAAGTAATGACTTTCTCTCATCATACACAGTTGTGTGAGCATGGACAAGGTATTGACTACATCACACTGCATTGCGATACTTACCAAATGCAGAATGGACCCGAGCCGGGGCATTGGCCCAGCCATCCCACAATGCTGTGGCCACCTCATTCCAAAGCCTCCGGATCGTCACGTTGTTGGCGTGCAGTGGATCCCGGGTGTCCCACAATGGGACTCGCTCATGGACCAGGGAGATGAGGTGTTCATTCTCAATGAGGTCCTCATCCCCTTCTGGAACCTAAAAACAAAAAGGACATTAATATTGGAAGCATTCACATACGGAAGACAGAAAACAGAATCAGAGGAATGGCATGAATATTGATATAAAAAAACACTGGTGCTGAAGCAAAAGGGAAAGAAAGAAAGAAGTAGAAAGAAATGAAGATTCAAGAATTGTAAAGTGAGGATACAATAAACAGTCAGCCAGGTATACTTACACGATGCCGCCGTGCCACCCGACCGTGACTACGCTGCTCCTGCCCAGTCTCTTCCGCTGTAGAAGGAGTGGTCTGAAAAAAGGAAAATATACATTGTCATATGTGTAGATGTGACAGTGAATACTTACCAATCTGAGGAGGTGAATACTCACTTCGCTGACATGTTCCCCTTGTGCAGGCCCAGGCGTTTCCTCATCAGAAGAAGAAGACATTCTGATGTGTGCAGAAAGAAAGAAATGGCAGAAATTAGGGCATATAGACACAGATTATAGAAAAGAAATGCATTGGATAGGATATACTCACATAGTTCTGAGGCTTGTTTGCTTGTTTGCTGCTCCAAGAGGTTGTGAGGCGTCTAGTCTGCAAGACAGTCTAATGAGTAGTGAACTGCAAATGTCCACTTCCTGGTCTCATGCACTGCAGTAGTCATGTTCTGCAGTGCCTGAGACCTGTCAGTGAGTCACTGACTGTGCCTGTGAGACCAAACTTATGGCTGGATGCCACCGCACCCTGCGGTCATCAGATTAGGCCCAAATCGGCTTCAAAACTGTCCAGGGAAAATACCACAGAGTGTCAGCTGTCATGTACAGATGTCACTCGTGGGAATTTGGCCATGTGGTGGCTCTATTCTCTTATTCCTGATCGCCTTTTTAAAATGGTGATGAGGTAATAAGGCTCCTTAACGACCGCCGTTATAATGCATATCAGGGTTTATTAAGGGGTTAATAAAGTTGAATATGGGTTTATTTGTTTATTTGTTTTTACCTGTGAATTGTCATTTTGATTAGTACCATATTAGGATTCATACAATGTTTTAACCATTTTTTATTGCAATTTTTGGGCGATGCGGTGACTAAAAAATGGCAATTCTGGTATTTCAATTTTTCAGCTTGTTGCCATTTACTGCATGGACAAAATCATTTTATGCTTAAATAGATGATTCTTGTACTGATGTAACAAACAAAATGTTTATTTATTTAATCATATTTAAGCTTATTAAATAGTCAGTCAAAATTCCTAAAAACATTTTCTTCTATATTTTTTTAGTCTCCATAGACACTTGAACCAGATAACATTTGTTATATATTATTGTTATTATTACTTATTATTATAGCAACATTTATTCCATGTGAAAAGAGGTATAAATAAAACAAACAGTACAATAATCTTAAACAATACAAGTCACCAACTGATACAGAAGGAGAGAGAGGACCCTGCCAGAAAGGGCTCACAATCTACAAGGGATGGGTTAGGATACAGCAGGTGAGAATAGAGCTGGTCGTGTAGCAGTATGGTGGGACGAGGGTTACTGCAAGTTGAATACTTGTCAGAAGAGGTGGTTCTTCAGTTTCCTTTTGAAAGTATGGTAGGCGAGAGTTTGATATGTTGCGGTAGAGAATTCCAGAGTAGAGGGGATGCATGGGAGATATCTTGTATGCGATTGTGGGAAGAGGAGATAAGAGGGGAATACAGAAGGAGATCTTCTGAGGATCGGAGGTTACATGCAAGTAAGAACCGAGACTAGGTCACAGATATATGGAAGAGACAGATTCTGGGTGGCTTTCTATGCCAAGGTTAGGGTTTTGAACTGGAGTTTGTGGCCAATGGGGTGCCAGTGAAAGGATAGACAGAGAGGAGAGGCCTGGGATTAGTGGGTAGATAGGTAGATTAGTCGGGCAGCAGAGCTTAGGATAGATTGGAGGAGTGCAAGAGTGTTAAGGTACCGTCACACTTAGCGACGCTGCAGCGATACAGACAACGATGCTGATCGCTGCAGCTTCGCTGTTTGGTCGCTGGAGAGCTGTCACACAGACCGCTCTCCAGCGACCAACGATGCCGAGGTCCCCGGGTAACCAGGGTAAACATCAGGTTGCTAAGCGCAGGGCCGCGCTTAGTAACCCGATGTTTACCCTGGTTACCAGTGTAAAATGTAAAAAAACAAACAGTACATACTTACATTCGCGTCCCCCGGCGTCCGCTTCCTGCACTGACTGTGAGTGCCGGCCCTAACAGCAGAGCGGTGACGTCACCGCTGTGCTGTACTTTCACTTTACGGCTGGCGCTCAGTCAGTGCAGGAGGCGGACGCCGGGGGACGCGAAGGTAAGTATGTACTGTTTGTTTTTTTACATTTTACACTGGTAACCAGGGTAAACATCGGGTTACTAAGCGCGGCCCTGCGCTTAGCAACCCGATGTTTACCCTGGTTACCAGTGTAAAACATCGCTGGTATCATTGCTTTTGGTGTCAAACACGACGATACACGCCGGTCTGAAGACCAAATAAAGTTCTGAACTTTCTTCAACGACCAGCGATATCACAGCAGGATCCTGATCGCTGCTGCCTGTCACACTCAACGATGTCGCTAGCCAGGACGCTGCAACGTCACGGATCGCTAGCGATATCGTTTAGTGTGAAGGTACCTTTAGAGTGAGGGCCACAAAGCAGGAGATTGCAGTAGTAGAGGAGAAAGATGATGAGGGCTAGTACTAGTGTTTTTGCAGATACGTGGTAGAGGAATGTGTGGATCCAGGAGATATATTTGAGTTGGAGTTGGCAGGAAGTGGAAAGGTCTTGGATGTGTGATTTAAAGGAGAGATCAGAGGCAAGGGTTACCCCAAGGCAGCGGTCTTTTGGGAGGTTTGAGTAAGATGGTGGAAAGATGATGAATTCTGTTTTATCCATGTTAAGTTTTAGAAATCTAGCAGAGAAGAAAGATGAAATATCAGACAGACATTGTGGAATTCTAGTTAGTAATGATGTGATATTGGGTCAAAAGAGATAGATCTGTGTATCATTAGCATATAGCTGATACTGAAAGCCATAGGACTCTATGAGATGTCCTAGGCCAAAGGTGTAGATGGAGAAGAGCAGAGGTCCTAGAACTGAACCTTGGGGGACACTGACAGATGGGGGTGAGAGGAGGAGGTGATGTGTGACTGGGGGATTCTGATTGTCCAGTCTGTTAGGTATGAATAGATGCAGGATAGGGCCAAGTCTGTGATGCCAATAGATGGGAGAATCTGTATTAAGAGGGAATGATTCACTGTGTTGAAGGCAGAATACAAGTCCAGGAGTAGGAAGACAGAGTAGTGTCGCTTGGATTTGGTAGTTAGTAGGTTATTGGTGTCTTTAGTCAGGGCAGTTTCAGTGGAATGGTGCGGTCATATGACAGATTGTTAGAGGTCAAAGGGGGAGTGAGAGAACAGTTCAAAATGGATGTATTGTTCCAGTAGTTTTGAGGCATAGGGGAGAAGTGACATAGGGCAATAGCTGGAGAGAGAGGATGGGTCATGGGAGAGCTTTTTGAGGTATGCTTAAAGCATGAAGGTAAGACACTAGTTAGTGATATGTTGAAAAGATGGGTTAGGGTTGAGATGAAGACTGGTGAGATTTGGGATGAGGTGGGACGTGATTGGGTCAAGTTCACAGGTAGTGAGATGTGATTTTGAGAGAATAGAGAAAAGTTGATCTTCTGTAATAGCGGAGAAGCTGGTTTTGGAGGGGGAGAATTGAGCAGTTATGAGGAGAGGCTGTGAGGATTTTAGGTAAAAGCTTTGCCCGATTTTGTCAATCTTCTGCTTGAAGACTAAGGCATCGTCTTCAGCTAAGATGATGGGAGAGGGAAGAGGTGCTAGGGGATGGACGAGAGAATTGAAAGTGTTGAATAGCTGTTATGGTTGTGAGACAGGAAAGATATGAGAGATGAGAAGTATGTTTGATTTGGTAAAGTGAGTGTGGACTTGAAAGTAGTGAGGGACTGTTTGAATGCAATGAAGTGCTCATTGGCATGGGACCTTTTCCATCTCTGCTCAGAGACCCTGGAAGCCTGCCTCAGTTCTGAGGTCAGGCTCTTGTGCCAGTGTTGCTTGTTGATTGTTCAAGCTTTTGTATGTGTGAGAGAGCTGCAGCTATTGTAGTGTTATATAAAGTGGCATCAGCATCTGCATTGTGTAGGGAACTTATGTCTGTAAGAGTGAGAAGGGATTCAGTGTGAGTGTAGGTTGAGGCAATTGAGATTTCTGAGAGGATGTGCAAGTTTGTGGAGTGGGGTTTGTAGACTCAGAGAAGAGAGGGAAGAGAATATAAGTAGGTTGTCAGAAGGAGGGAGAGGTGAGTTCAAGAGGTTAGATAGGGAACAGAGGCAGGTGAAGATGAGGTCAATTAATTAATATTGCAGTATATAGTCTTAGACAGACTCAGAGGCTTAGCTAGGGTTTTGGTTCGGGGATGAAACTTCTGAGTGGGCCCCTAACCAGGTAACCTTCATTACAACTCAGTGACATGCCCTAATAGTGGAGGAGAACCTCAGCAAATGACAGCGCTATTACTGGAAGATAATCTCTATATATAGATCAACATGGATATTAGCACCATATGGTCAGTGGTAGATACCAGTCCTACTGAACATATAAGAGATCACAGCACAGTTATAGATAATGACTTACCGCTGATGTTCTTTATGATGGAATTGTTCACTTTTCCCATCTTTTCCATCTGGCCCAGACCGACATGACTACTTCTTCCAGCCAGGGCTCATCTGCAGAGAATAAAACAAAGACATGTTCCACTTCTCACATTCCAGCCATCACTATCTATTCCCAACCTGCACAAACCCCTCATCCTGCTGATATCCCAAATACTGAGCCACTGCTGCCATATGTGCCCCTATTACTGCACCTGCTGTGTGGTTTTCTGTGCCTTCAAAATTCTAAAGCAACCCTTTATAATATAGTAATGCCGGGTGCAAGTGCCCTAGAAAACAGTGCCCATATTTTTCTCCCTAGAAAGTAATATTGCCTTCTGTGTGCCCCTTTGACAGTCACAGTAACCTGAGTTCCCCTATAACAATAAGTGCCCACTTAACATTGAATAATGTCCCAAGTCTCCCCTGTACAGCTCCCCTATACACAGTATGATGCTCTCTTATACACAGTATAATGCCCCTTCACTGTATAGTACCACCCACACAGTATACTGACCCCTTAGTAGCCCCCAAACTGTTTGATGGCTCCAACACTGTATGATGGCCCCTTCACTGTAATCCCCACACTGTATGATGGTCTCCTAGATAGCCTCCATATAGTATAACGCACCAGATTGTCCTAAATATAGTATAATGCACTCCCCATCGGCCAACTCTATATTGTGTAATACACCCCCATAGGCAGACTCTATAGCACAAGACAGCACCCATAGGCAGACTCTATAGCACAAGGCAGAACCCATAGGCAGACTCTGTAGTATAAGGTAGCACCCCATAGGCAGACTCTATAGCACAAGGCAGCACCCATAGACAGACTCTATAGCACAAGACAGCACCCATAGTGAGACTCTATAGTATAAGGCAGAACCCATAGGCAGACCCTGTAGTAAAAGGCAGCACCCCATAGGCAGACCCTGTAGTATAAGGCATCACCCCCATATGCAGACCCTGTAGTATAAGACAGCACCCCCATAGGCAGACTCTAGTATAAGGCAGCACTCCATAGGCAGACCCTGTAGTATAAGGCAGCACCCCATAAAAAAACAGTAAATAAACTCACCACTCTTCCTCCTTGGTCCCACACTGCCCCGAGCTCCTGCTCATCTCCTGACAGCGGGCCCCAGGTAGTGACATAATTGCACCTGCTGTCAGTGTCAGAATCGGTGATGTCAGAAGCTGACAGGGGGATGATGGGAGAAGGAGCGTAGCACAGTGCTCCTTACCTCATCAATGTGGTCAGCTGTATCGGCTAAATGCCAAAACAGCTGACCTTGCAATGACGGGCGGGAGGCCCCATAGCGGCAGAGCAGGGAGATTGATTCTCCCTGCTCTGCCGCAGAATGTAACTGTATCGGCGCGCTGCGTGCATCGATACAGTTACAGTAGCGTAGCTCCGGGTGGGTCCCCTCTGAGCACCGGGCCCGGAGCGATGGCCCCCTCTGCCCCCCCCCGGTAGCTATGCTACTGGATAGTCTTCTATGTATTCCATTCTATGGGTGGCTTCACAAGAGCGCCAACATGGCAACCAGAGACTGCATTGATTGAAGCAAACAATTTTTCACTATGCAGAACATTCAGAGAAGCTGATCAGGCACCAGTCCCAGCATATGGCCTTGCAAATAACCTTAATAGTCCTCACTTACAGAGTAATATGCTATATATCACATTTATAGGTGGCGCATTAGAGTTCCAAATCGTGCATCCAAGAAAAAAAAGATGAAAAGCAGTATTCATCAGGTATGTGATTCAAAAAGTCTTTTATTTCCTATTCATAGCAGAGCAGAGGGCAGGGAGTGTGCCGGAGAGGCATAGAGAACGATGTCCATTTTGTGCAGCTGCGCTTCAGTGGGTTCAACTCAGTCTCAGTCTATTTGCCTACATCATGCTGCTTTCATATTTCACATTAAATTTGAGGGTATTTACACCCTAATTGGAGTAAAGGTTAAGGAGTTGCAGTTCTTTAATAGTAGCTGCCTCTTTTTAAATAGACCAAAAGTAATTGGACAAGTATCTCAAAAGCTTTCATGGGCTTTTCCCTCATTAATCCATTATCAATTAAGTAGGTAAAAGGTCTGGAGCTGATTCTAGGTGTGGCATTTGCATCTGAAAGCTGTTGCTGTGAACTCGCAACATGTGGTCAAAGGATCTCTCAATGGAAATAAAAAAAAGACCATCAATAGACTTAAAAATAATACTAAATTCATCAGAGAAATAACATAAATGTTATTAGTGGCCAAATCAACAGTTCGGTACATTCTACAAAAAAAGCACACTGGTGAGTTTGGGAAGTCAAAAAATCCTGGACATCCAGAGAAGAAAACAGTGGTGAATGACAGCAGAATCCTTTACATAGTGAAGAAAAACCTCTTCACTTCATCCACCCAAGGGAAGAACATTATCCAGGAAGTAAGTGTTTCAGTTTCTAAGTCTCCCATAAAGAAAAGTCCTTATGAGAGTAAATACAGAAGGTTCACTATAAGATATAAACCATTAATCGGCCTTAATAACAGAAAGGCCAGATTAGACTTTGCCAAAATATTTCTAAAGGAAATGCCATTGTTAGGGCTGGTCCAGGAAGAGCTAGAAATTGACTTAAGTATGTGTAATGCTGATTGTTGTACTGCTTGTGTGAAACTTTGGCTTTGAGATAATTAGCAAGTGAAAATTGAGGCAAAAATGTATTCACCAGTCCAGGCACTAAAGCCTGGCTCTGCTCCCTTCTTCTATGTATGCCACCCTTTGCTGTGCTCAACAACAAGTTTCTCAAGTAAAATGGCAAACTCCTTTGACTTGATCACCCAAGTACTTTTAAGGCCAAGTTAAACAGCTGTTTGCATCTGTTAGCCAGCCTAAGTACATGTGGGGGTTGCCTGGCTGCTAGGGAATCCCCACATGTACTTATGCTGGCTAACAGATGTAAATCATTCAGCTGTGGCAAGAAAAACTAAATCTCCGAGCACTAAAAAATACTTGGAGGACCTCTGAGCATGCTCAAGAAACCTCGAGTAACGAGTATATTCGCTCATCACTAATTGCAACTAGTAACTACATTAGGTGACTGCTTAGTGGCTTAGAGATGGGTCTACTTTTACCTTGTGTGGTGCGGTAACCCATGTTACAGCCAGGGGGCGCTGTGTGTGCTTCGGGATGCGCTTGGAGGCATAATTATGGTGATAGGACAAAGTCTGGCAGGATTGTAAATGGCCGGTATGTGTCACAGAGGTGCTCTGCGCTGTAAGCCCTAAATGATATGGTTATGCTGAGATTTATAGTTCCACAAGAGTTTGTTGTGTTTACCTATAAGGGTGGGCTTATAGGGTTAGCTGGTGAGCTGGGCGGGACAGGCTAACCACACAAACTCCCATCTAGGGGAGTGGTTACAACCATATAATGTGACTGAGGTCTGGTCACATGGTCAGAGTGTATGGATCTATTTGGTCCATGTGCAAGGTCCTGGACAGTCGGTGTTGGAAGCTCCTGTGAGTGGAGACTTCCTGGAAGCACCTGAGAGACCGTGAACCTGAATGCTCAGGGTGTTGGATTGTCCTGGGATGGACTGGAGTCCTGCAAGCACCTGGTGAGACCATGGACTGATGGCCTGTGTTGGAAGTGCCTGTGATTGGACTTCCTGAAAGCACATGGAGAGGCTGAGATGGCTTCTGTGTTGGGGAAGCTACAGTTCTTACTGTGAGTCTGGACTATCCGAGGTGCCTTGGTCACAAGGACGGTGATCCCAGTGAGGCAGCTTTCCCCTGTGAACCAGCACTGGCAGGAGTCAGTGGGTGGAGCTGGAGCTCCTGTAAGGTAACTCCAGGTAACAAGGGGTTACGGGTAGACACGGATATGCCATTGGAACAGACTATCGATGGTTAACATGTTCCATTGATGTATGCAATGAACTGTTTGTGTTATGGTTTATGATGTCTAATAAACCGAATAAGACTGTTTACATGGAGAAACTGTGCCTGAGTGCTTAAATCCTATGCCAAGCGAGTGTTCCCCAACCCACTCAGGTAGCATTGCACAACATTTGACATGTATTTTTAAATTCACACAATACAAATTCAAAGCAATATGCTGACACCATAGCAAACCTCTCAAAATATTGACACATAGAACACAAACAGCTCAGAACAAAATATAAAATAGTCTTATTATTCAAAGTTGATCAATTCATGCCAGTCATCATGTCAATATGTTAAGCAAAGAGGAAAGATGAGTAAGAATACATCCGTATACCTTTACTGTTTGGCTCTTATATTATAGCCATGGCCAGGCTAGGCTTCAGCTGAAGCCCTTAAATTAGAGAGGAGCAGGTCTTTTGAAATGTATTTGCCGTGATTAATTTTGCAAGAACCTCAATAATGAAAAGCTTGCAATTGCTTGGAAATTACACATGGGAAGAGGAGAGAGCACCCAGCTGACCATAAGAGCTTACATTCTACAGATGATAGATTGGACCCCACTGAGCATAAGAGCTTGCACTCTACAGGAGAGAAAGACCTGCTTATTATAAGAGCTTGCACTCAACAGGAAAGTTAACTCTACTGACCATAAGAGTTTATATGCTACATTAGAAAATAAGAGAGGACCCTGTTAACCATAAGAGCTTATGTGGCGCCCCTGAGGGTCTAGTCATCACAGAGGTACTGCATCTCAGCCAGAGGTGTGGCGCCCCAACTCTCTTGTAAGGAGGGGACACTGTACAGAACCCTAACACTTGCATCCATCACTAGACCTCCCCAGGCCAGGGATGAATTAGGTAGAGGGTGTGGGTGGAGAAAGTAAACAAGGGGAGGAGAGAGTGAGGAAGTCAGTCAGTTTGTGGGAAGGAAGAGAGGAGAGCAGACGTAAGAGAGAGTTGATGAGGAGAAGTGGAACAGAGCAGATGTGTGGGTCTGAAACTCCTGGAGGGACCAGGTCGCAGGAGGGTAGCCGGACCCTGAACTAGTGGAGGAACTACAGGTCCCAGCTAGGAACCTGGAGGCTGTTGTGACTGCAAGTGCGACAGCCAGACTCACACCCATTTTGCTGAAAAGTCAGACACAGAGAGTTCAGGGGACAGTGAAGACGTCACCCGATAGGACCCACGATTACAGGCTTGGGACACTGGTTGTGCAGAGCAGGACAGGAGAGGAGGGAGCCAGCGCAGTGAGTCAGGCAGGAAAGGCACCTACAAAAGGGGTTCTGGATGAGTTCCCTAAGCTATTGAAGATTTTGCTGGATCACTGACATGGAGGACACAGCACCCCGGCTGGGGAATAACATCCGAACTGTGAGTAAAAGGGTGGAAACTGCACCCTGCTGTGTCCTCTCCATTCTTTACTGTGGCACCTGCCCTGCACCATCACATCCTTCATTTCAATTATCACCTTTAACTGCCCTGGGGTCAAGCTCTGCCTGTGGAGAGCTGTAACAACTTTGCTGCCTCCCCATCTGCCCCAGAGGACCTGAACTGCAGTATCGGCTACTTGTGGCCGAATGCCACAGGAGGCGTCACAAACAATCCCCTTTCCCTATACAAACTTTATTCCCATTTCCACCATCATCCATTTTCTATTTACAATCCCTTTAATTGCGCACCCAGGGCCACAGACCGGGTCACTGCTGCCATGACCACCCCTTTAAGAACCGTCCGACCCATTCCGAAAACCCCACGGCCCTAGTGGGTGCTGCCCTTCCACTCTAAAGGTGAAAGACTTACACAGTGACCATAGAGATGGAAAATCACTCTGCCGTGCTCCACTAAGAACCACTGATCTGTGGTGACCCAGATACTGACCATCACTGTACACAGTATAACCTGCTCTATGTCATAGATGCAAGACATCATGGAGATGCCAAGTGGCAATGCAAAATTATGTTAATTCACTCTATGATACTTTATCAATGTGGGAAAATGGTATCAGGCATGTTTTCTTTTGCAAACTGCAAATTAAATCTCAATATATTTGACTTCTTGTGAAACCGTCATTTTCAGGAAATTCGAGTCAAACTTTATCCTCCGTCTTTTGATTGGTTTTCTGTCTACTGTTAATGATTCAAAAGTGAAGGAGATATCTTTAAACATGGAGTTGACGTAAGTAAAACTTTGACTTGTAAGATTGCCTGGTTCTGACCAGACCTAACACTGCAGTTTTTGCCTTTGTTTCAAGATAAAGTATCTTAAAGAAGCTCTCAGAGCTATTTTTTCACTAATCATCTCTAAATGTTTATGTAATGCAGTGTTGGTGTTTTAACGCACTTACCGATCACTGTCTTTCCTGTTTCCAGAGCTAATCCGGGCTACTTTTGGACCACATGACCTTAAATTAGAATATCCAGCTCACAATGGTGTATAAAGTAACTTTCTCAATGTAAGTCTATCGAGCTTCCTTCTGAGTCCCATAGATTTACATTGAGAAAGGAGACACCGCTCCACATAGTAGACCCTGTGTGAGCCAGCAAAGCTGGAAAGTGGTCCCATGGTCCAGAAGAGGACTGAAGCAGCGCTGGAAACTAGAGAAGATGGCAATTGGTGAAGATTTTAAGACACACTTTGTCACATAAATATTTTGTAAGTATTAGCGGAATAAAATGTCGGGAGTACTACTTTAAGAGACAAGAAACAGTTCAACTTGAGAATTTTTCTACTCTTAGAATTCATTTTTATTCATATTTCAAAGAAATATCACATGCTGAGTCTGTTTTGTCAGAAAAATGTAATTTTGTCTATGTGTTAATTAAAATAATTTATATAAGATAATAAAAATAACACTATATGTCTTTTCACTTTATATTTTGCTAATAATAATATAAAAAAATAAACTATTGGTTTTCGGATTTCCTTTATAGTTGGAAGTATCACTTTTAAATTATAGTACAGAACATTCAAAAAGTCATTTAAATGGAAATTTCTTAGATTTTACTCTAAATGTCGCCTCTTTCTGCTGACACTGGCTATTTTAGCGGTAGTTACATTACAGCTTCAGACAATCATTTTTCCTCTGTGATACACTATCAGGCTCTGCATAACTAGTAGTTCCTTTCCTTTAATATTTTAATCTGTCAAAGATAAATTGGTATCATTATTTCTATTAAAGTTAATGTAAAACCGCCTGTTCATTTCTTAGGCCCATGCAATGACGAGATTTGAATCAAAAACTTCCTCGAAACAAGTCAGATGATTTAGAATAGCTAATGCTAATACACAATAGGGAAATTAATTCCTGGGATATGTGGGTCAATGTATGGTGTTATCTGTACACCATTTATATGGAATGGATTCCATTAAAATCTAGCATGCAAAGATACTTTCCTCTAAAAGGAAGAGAACTGACTCTTCTCTGTACCTTGCATGCAAATCAATGAAAAACCCCTTAAACGGACAGTTGAGGAATTATATTATTTTTCTGCCCAAAGCTTATAAAGTTTTAAAAATATGAAAACAGACACATTTCCCTACACATGGAAAAAGAAATTGCTTCTTTCTTTTATTTTAGCCTATTATAAGCTTCTTTTAAAAAAATGTTTACCAACCAGACAACCCCTTCAATAAGGGTTGCGATGTCTGCTTCTATTGACAGGTCAAGCCATATTTATTCTGCAGACAGTGCTTTTGATAGAAGAGATGTTGGAACAAGAAGTTTTGGAAGGCGCAAGCTCTGTCCAGTCACTAAGACCTGCAGTGCTGCCCTGTGTAACAATATGGGTGTGTGTGCTGTCCAGCTGAAGTTATCAGCTTACTGCTCCAGTCAATTGGAGAGCACCACACCTTACTTAAAGGGAGGGTGCCGTGATTTTAGTTTTTGTATTAATAATTATTGATTATACAATCAATTATTTTTAATACAAAAGTAAATGTACCTCTTTCATACTTTTTTATTTATTCACTTTTACATTCACCACTGGAGGCCGCCATTTTCAATAGTGTGGGTGTAAGTGTCTGGGCACGACACTTGCACTCCTCACTTACGGCAGCCATGTACATAGGAGCCAACGGTCGGGCTCCGACCACATCTCCTGCCTCTCAGCTGTGACTTGGCCACGCCCACTGAGCTGCCACGTCACAGCTGTGAGAGGAGATCACGGCCATTTTGTTTATTTCCCTCTGCCATCGCACACACAGCTCAGTGCGTGCGATGGCAGAAGCTGCTGCTGGGAGAAGCTGCTGCCGAGGGTCCAGGGTAAGTATCTGCAGCGAGGAGCTGTGATTGCAGCCTGTACTTAGTATTACATTACAGGCTGCAATCACTGCCGACCTGTTCAGAGCACAGCAGGGAGATCGTCACACTAGTCTGCCCTGAACATGACTCGGTACTTCCTGGTAGAGGAAAGAAGGTAAGTACAGCGTTTTTATTTTCTTATGCATCTACCACTGCTACCAGCCCCTATATACCACCTAGCACTGCCTGCCTGCCTCTGTATACCACTGCCTGCCTCTGTATACCACTGTCTGCCTGCCTCTGTATACCACTGCCTGCCTCTGTATACCACTGCCTG
This sequence comes from Ranitomeya variabilis, assembly GCF_051348905.1. Classification (NCBI taxonomy): domain Eukaryota; kingdom Metazoa; phylum Chordata; class Amphibia; order Anura; family Dendrobatidae; genus Ranitomeya; species Ranitomeya variabilis. The sequence goes on from NC_135233.1 coordinate 1,058,993,465, forward strand.
CCTCTGTATACCACTGTCTGCCTGCCTCTGTATACCACTGTTTGCCTGCCTCTGTATACCACTGTCTGCCTGCCTCTGTATACCACTGTCTGCCTGCCTCTGTATACCACTGTCTGCCTGCCTCTGTATACCACTGTCTGCCTGCCTCTGTATACCACTGTCTGCCTGCCTCTGTATACCACTGTCTGCCTGCCTCTGTATACCACTGCCTGCCTCTGTATACCACTGCCTGCCTCTGTATACCACTGTCTGCCTGCCTCTGTATACCACTGTCTGCCTGCCTCTGTATACCACTGTCTGCCTGCCTCTGTATACCACTGCCTGCCTGCCTCTGTATACCACTGCTACCTGCCTGCCTCTGTATACCACTATCTGCCTCTATATACCACTGCTACCTGCCTCTATATACACCTACCACTGCTACCTCTGTCCTGGGTAGCTAATCCTGTCCCGTGTACTGTGTCCTCAGCAGTCAGTATCACACAGGACAGGATTAGATACATGGCTCAGCAGTTGGTATCACACAGGACAGGATTAGATACACGGTCCAGCAGTCGGTATCACACAGGACAGGATTAGATACACGGCTCAGCAGTCGGTATCACATAGGACAGGATTAGATATGGCTCAGCAGTCAGTATCACAGGACAGGATTAGATACACGGCTCAGCAGTCGGTATCACAGGACAGGATTAGATACACGGCTCAGCTGTCGGTATCACACAGGACAGGATTAGATACACGGCTCAGCTGTCGGTATCACACAGGCCAGGATTAGATACACGGCTCAGCAGTCAGTATCTAATCCTCTCCTATGCACTCCTCTCCCCCCCGCGTGTCTTTCCTCAATGTGGTTTATTATTTTTGTTGTGGGAGATGAGGGAGTCGAGGATTATGCGTTCGGTATGGTTTAAAAAAGATTAATAAAGGACTTTATTCTGGCCGAGTCTTTATTTACAATACAACTATAGGATTAGTAATGGATGGGTGCCTTATAGACGCCTCTCCATTACTAAGCCGTGGGCTTGATGTCACCGGACAATATGAAGGTGACATTAACCCCACAAATATGAACCCCACTTGCTACCGCTACAGGGTAAGTGGAAATTGCCAGGCAAAGCGCCAGAAAAGGCGCATGTAAAAGGCGGCTGAGAGCTGATGTTTTTAGCCTGGGGGGGACAGTATCCATGGCCCCTTCCTAGGCTATTAATGTCAGCCCGCAGCTGTCTGCATAATATTTGATGGTTATTAATTATAAGGGGGCCCCACGTCTTTTTTGGGGGGGTGTCCCCCATTTTAATAGCCAGTAAAGGCTATAAGTATACAGTTGCGAGCGTGTGAGTGTGAGCACACCCTCCCACCCACAGAGCAGTACACTGCTGTCCTGAAATACTGTGCTCCTGTCACCCTGCTCCTTCCACCATACGTCTCTCACCTCCCTAGAGCAGCACAATACCATATGGATCACGTATAATGCCGATATATATATATATATATATATATATATATATATATATATATATCTCACATATACTCCCATAAAGACCACACATTATGCCGGGATATTATAATATATATATAATATCACACATTATGCCGCCAAGTATTGTGTGATCTATGTGACGGTATTATATGTGATCTATATGGCAATATTATGTTTGCTCAGTGTTGTGGAATGATGTAAAAACTATATGACGGTGGTATATGAGAACTATATTGTGGGATTATGTGTGATCTATGTGGAAGTACTAGGTGAGAATTATATGGCGGTATTATTTGTGATCTATATGGTGGTATGTGAGAACTGTATGACAGTATTGTGTGATCTATTTGATAGTATTGTGTGTGATGTATATGGCGGTATTATGTGTGATCTATATGGTGGCATTATGTGAGAACACTATGGCAGTATTATCTTCAGAAAGTGGACCCATTCTATGGTGGTTCTGGCTGAGCACCTGCACGTGGGTCTGGGGTAATAGAGGGGGCAGCATGACCTTCAGTTAGGTGCAGTCAGGGCTAGTGAGGCAGCTGAAGAGAGGGGTCTCATTTTTATCGTTACTATATGGCTACATTTCCTTCCCAGCGTCACCCCGTACTTCGCCTGACGTCTCACTTTCACACATCGCCAGGACAGGATGGAGAAGACAGGGTCTGAGGAGGGGAATGGGGTCTGCATGCAAAGTCTGGATCAGAACAGGCCATCAACCCACAGAAATGTTTCCTGGATTTCTGTGGAGCAGACAAACAGACGGTCCATCCATGTGTATAAAAGACAGCGCTCTATGTACAATCCCTGGCTGCTCTGCGCACTGAACATGGTGCCCCCTCCATAGACCAGCACACTGCTCTCCTGAAATACTCTGTGCTGCTGTCACCCTGCTCCCTCCACCACATATCTCCCAGAATCCTTGCTGTCTGCCATCCTCGGTGACTGTCTACTTGTCAGTATAAGGCTGCCGTCACACTATCAGTATTTGGTCAGTATTTTACCTCAGTATTTGTAAGCAAAAACCAGGAGTGGGTGATAAATACAGAAGTGGTGCATATGTTTCTATTATACTTTTCCTCTAATTGTTCCACTCCTGGTTTTGGCTTACAAATACTGATGTAAAATACTGACCAAATACTGCTAGTGTGACGGCAGCCTTACTCTGCAGTGACCAACAAAATGGCTGCTCACTGGGTTCCTGAATATCATCCGCTCTTATCCCTTAGCAGACACCCAGAAGGGAAGGAGAGGAGTGACATCACACACACGTCAGCAGACTCCGCCCATAATTACTGCAGTGCAGTAATGTGAGCTAGTTGTACACTAGGTTTTTCTGAAATTTCAGCAGCTGCTCCCCCTAGTGTTTAAAAGTGGAAATTCCAAAACTTTTCAAATTATTTTTCATATTTTACTAAATTATAAACAAATGAAAATATTTTTTAAGAAAATTTAAACATTAATTCTTTACATTTTTACAATTGCTGTAAATTTTTTTTTTTTTATGGCACCTTCCCTTTAAGCTTCCAGCTTACTGCTGGAGGCAGCCAGATATACCCTTGCATTCTACTGGTTCAATCATGTTAGCTCAGCTCAGTATAGAGTGTATGTTTTCAGTTTTTGAACTCAGCTTGTTTCGTTGACTATTCTTGAGTATTTTGATTATGAACTTCCTGTCCTTTTGGTTTTATCTGGCTACCTGCCCACTCTTTCAAACCATGGAAGAGTGAAGCACATAAATCCTTTATTAATGTTAATAGGGAGCAGATGTGCAATAGCTGGCCATGACCACTGGAGGGTTAACCGAGCTGTACTGTGCAGGTCTGTAATTGAGCAGTTTTAACCATCGCCAACACTGGGAGCAGCTGATTGGCGGGAGTTCAGGGTGTTGCATCAATATGAAAGCAGTGCACCACTTTCTTTAAGTGTTTATTATTAGGGATGAGTGAGCACTAAAATACTCGGATGTTCGTTACTCGAACCGAGCAATTCCTAATGCTTGAATGCTCATTTTGAGTAAAGAGTATAATGGGAGTTAATAGGAAATCAGAGCACCTTTCCACCAGTCCCTACAAGGTTGTCTGGGGGAGCAGTGGAAATGTTGAAATGGATGGAAAAAGTGCTGAATGTAAGGAGAATAGCATATGGAAGACCCCTGCAAGCATCTCTGACTCCCAAATCGCTATTGAGAACAATAATGTCACACTTCTACTTCACTTTAAGTACTGACAATAAAACATTCAAAATCGAACAGAAATTGGTGTCTACAAGAAAAATAATATTAAGAAACATTCTTTCCTGTATAATGATGTGTATATAAGGCAAAATTAAAAAAGATTAAAAAAAATAATTTAAGTAAACCAAAATTTAATTCTTCATGAAAAAATTGGAAATTTCAATGTAATTTATACAGGAAGAGTTGCCAGACATTTGACGGCAGAGAGATTCAGATACACTTTGTTTAAGACATAAAGGATGGCCTCATAGATATTCTTTTCAAATTGTCATGTACTGGTACTCCTTTACTCATAAAGGCTATGTACTAAGAGCAAAGGCTGCCAAAACTTAGAAGCAGATTCATTCATACACACTTGAGGGCACCAACTGTATTACCTCATTCAAATATTGTGATCTATAGACCACTGAAAGTGTTATGATCTGGTGACCTTGGAGCCGCATGAGAGACTTTCTCAGGAGTAGGTGGTACCTGTACTGACCGCAAACCCTAAACTAACACCGCAACTAGAAGTAGCCGTGGGATGTACCTAACACGTCCTAGACATCTCGACACAGCCAGAGGACTAAATACCCCTATAGATGGAAATGGGAATTCTATCTTGCCTCAGAGCAGAACCCCAAAGGATAGGCAGACCCCCACAAATATTGACTGTGAGTATAAGAGGAAAGACACACGCAGGCAGAAAAACAGGATTTAGCAAAGGAGGCACTTCTAGCTAAATAGAAAAGGATAGGACAGAATTCTAAGCGGTCAGTATTAAAATCCTAAAAATATCCACAACAGATAATACAAATATTCCACATCTAACTAAAGACATAGAAAGTATATCTGCATCTCCTGAGAATCCAGCATGACTGAAAAATCCAAACAAAGTCTAAGCTGGACAAAAACACAATAAATTGCACTGAATTGCAAAGCACACTGCATGTGTGCACAGAGACAAAAAACCAGACACTTATCTTAGATGAATTGGCAGCAGGGCATGAGGAGCCAGAGAGAGATGCAATCCCTCCAAGTACAATGGACAACTGGCACAGACTCATGGATCCTGCACACCTAAATACCTAATAGAACTGCAATCAGCAGAAACACCTGCTCGGATTACAACCCCAAGACAACTGCACTACCACCAACAACCACCGGAGGGAGCCCAAGAGCTGAATTCACAACATGAAAGGCAACAATGGTTGAACATCATTCAAATATTTTGAAAGTGTAATTGATGAACTCCAGTCTCCTAAATTCATAAAGGCTTTTCACAAAAGTGCAAAGCCAGGAAAAGATGATAAGTAGGGTAATACAGTCATCCATAGACCCTTGAAGGCAACAACTTGTGGGCCTCATTAAAATATTTTGAAAGTGTAGTTGATGTACTCCTACACTCATAAAAGCTTTATACAAAGTGCACCAGGAAAAGCAGGAAAGGCAACAACTAGCGAGACTCATTCAAATATTGAAGATAAAAAATACTTTACCTGCTACTGTAATCTTTATGTGCTGTACCTGTCTGTTTTTACCCCCTGAGTGGCACTAAAAACCCACTCAGACAAGATGCTAACAGCAGGACAGCACAACACCTCAAAAGCATAGAGTGATAGCTCATGCCAGGTGTTAAGCTTTGTGTCCCAATAGTTGAAGGTCACAAAGGAATTAGGGAGAATGCAAGTTTTGTAGGACAAGTATTGCTTGAGCATCTTTAAAAATGTTCCTCATCAAAAATACCTGGTCATCAAGAAGTGGACTCTGGGAGGGCATCATGAAATGGCCTAGGCCTTTCACAGTGTACTCCTGCCTCTGCTGTACCTGGTGTGTGTTTCCCTTGTCTCTCCTTCTTGGTTGGACAAGGAAGCTTGCCCCTCTCCATAGCATTGTTTGATAGAAATTTTATCAACATATTTTCCACAATGGACCTCTGGTATAGCACCATTTTAATAGACCTCTCTAACTCAGAAAGGAGAGATGTAAGGTTCTCTTTTTAGCATGGGTCTAGCGGGGTGAACATCCAGTGCTCTTTTTTGGCCAAGATAAATGTAATGGGAGGGTCTAGTACATTAAGTCGGCCATATTTGCCAAGCTCCCTACAGCCAAGACTTTCTTGTCTCCATCATGATAACTACTCTCCTTGCCCTCCTCCTCCATCTCTTCCTCCTCATTCCCCTCCTCAGATCATCCAAGTAGGAGAGATGAAACAAAGCTTAGGTGGATACTAGCCTCTGTTGCACTATCAACCATCTCCTGTTCCTCCTCCTTAGCCTCCACATTGTTACCCAATATGCACTGAGGTGAGATGAGGCTGGGCTGGGTGGTATACCGACGGGTGTGTGGGAGGTGGTATTTAACAACTGACCTCTGCTGCTCACAAAGACTTGCCAGCATGTGCATTGTGGAGTTTCAGTAAAGAAAATTGGCGCACACTCAGGATAATATGGGAGCGAGGTGCTGGTGTAGTGGGCTGTGATAGCCCCACGTAAATAGAGAAGATAGTACACCGCACACTCTGTATATATATTGCAAAATGGTGAAGAATTTATTGACAAAATTGACTATGTGACATGAAAAGCGACCAGAGGTAATTATTATGACGTTTCGGCTCATCCAGAGCCTTAATCATATAATCGCTATGGAAAAACAAGAAAACAAAAATATGTAAACATACAATATATACAATAAACAATATTCAAAGTAAAAGGATAGGGTGGAGATACAAATAAAGTTCCCAACCTGGATGGAGAAAACAAAGGAACGGGTAAAAAAGGGAATAAAATATAGTAACTGCGTCGCAACATAATATGCTTGTTACATGGAACACCACGTATATCAGAAAAAGAAAATATATACAAAAGCATGATAACAGGGGTGGACTAAGGCTTGGTAAGCCAGACCCTACGACATTGCACTTTGAATATATAATATAATACAAACAATTTACCTTATATGTGCACAGAGGAGAGGATAATAGTCCTAGGAGCTGGAGTTTAAGGCCATGTGCACACGTTAAGTATTTTTCGCGTTTTTTTCGCGTTTTTTCGCTATAAAAATGTGATAAAAACGCGAAAAAAAACGCTTACATATGCCTCCCATTATTTTAAGTGTATTCCGCATTTTTTGTGCAAATGTAGCCTTTTTTTCCGTGAAAAAATCGCATCGCGGAAAAAAAAGCAACATGTTCATTAAAATGCGGAATTGCAGGGGATTCCGCACACCTAGGGGTCCATTGATCTGCTTACTTCCCGCACGGGGCTGTGCACACGATGCGGGAAGTAAGCAGATTATGTGCGGTTGGTACCCAGGGTGGAGGAGAGGAGACTCTCCTCCACGCACTGGGCACCATATAAGTGGTCAAAAAATAAGAATTAAAATAAAAAATAGTCCTATACTCACCCTCAATGTCTTCCCGCCTCCACTGCATGCTGTCGCTTCGGTTCCTGTAGCTGATGTGCGGTGAAGGACCTTGCCGATGACGTCACTGTCCTGTGATTGGTCGTGAGCGGTCATGTGACCGCTCACGTGACCGTGACGTCACGGAAGGTCCTGCGCGCACAGACCAGCTATAGGAAGAGGAACGGACGCCGGTGAGGAGATGTCTGGGTGAGTATAACCTTTTTTTTTATTTTTTTTATTATTTTTAAACATTCTATCTTTTACTATAGATGCTGCATAAGCTGCATCTATAGTAAAAAGTTGGTCACACTTGTCAAACAGTATGTTTGACAAGTGTGACCAACTTGTCAGTCAGTTTTCCAAGCAATGCTACAGATCACTTGGAAAACTTTAGCATTCTGCAAGCTAATTACGCTTGCAGAATGCTAAAAAAACGCGAAAAAAACGGAAAAAAAACGCAAAAAAAAAAATGCGGATTTCTTGCAGAAAATTTCCGGTTTTCTTCAGGAAATTTCTGCAAGAAATCCGCAACGTGTGCACATACCCTAACACTGTAGATAGGATGGTAGAAATACGTAAGATACAGAAGGCACATAGAAAATAAAGTATAGCTGATGGAGTTGTATCAGGTGTAGTGTACCTTAAGTGCCAGGTGGTAATGCGTGAGATCACGCTGAGGCTGCCCTTTTGTGGGGTCTGCAGGGAAGTAAGACATGGGGAGGTAAGGAGTATGCAACATATGCGGCCATAAATGCGCTGGAATGGCGATGGCAGAATACATGAGGAGAGGTGGTGGAGGAGTAAATACCTTACAATCAAGGTAGATAAGTGGCGCTCCCGCGCCCTGCTGCCGGTATGTAGCGTGGCCGGCGTTGTTGTGCCTTAAATGCACGGACCGGAAGTAGGACCTGCGGTACCGGAAGTGACGCGGGTGGCTCAGGAATGTCACTGCGCATGCGCTGCTGGCGATCCTAAGCGTGCCTGGTTGCTAGGGAACCCAGTCGCTGGCAAGATGTCAGCGGCTGGATAAAGATGTAGCGCCCGTGCGGGTAATGAGAAATGGAGTGTGGAGTACTGTGCAATTGCTGCGGTATGTAGGAGGAATAATGTATGGTCTAATAAACTGATGTATGGATGATGGTAGTGGTGGCATAAATGGGTATGTGTGCGGTGTTAAGGGGGGGGGGGTTTAACCCCAGAGTAATGCACTTGATATGAAGATAGAATATATATATATATACCTAACAATATGTATAATATAATAAGGCGCAGATATGGGCAAAGGTATTTGTGGTGTTAAAGAGGGGAAATGCCCCAAATTAATACACTAATGTGAAGGCTGGCTGTAGGAAAATGGTAAATATATATATATGTATATATATATATATATATATATATATATATATATATATATATATAAAAAATAATAAGATAAAACAATAAGGGGCAGATATGGGCAAAGGTACATATGGTGTTATGGAGGGGAACGCCCCATAGTTATACACTACTACGGAGACAGGCTGGAAGCCATGTATATTTTATAGAGAGCAAATATGGGCAAAGGTATCATCATACAACTGGAGACACTCACCCAGATATTCAACGGATCTGTAAGGGAAGAGGAAAGTGTTAGTAGGCTACAATGATGTTTAGAGCAGCCAGTCAATTTCTCTATTGAGGCCCCTTGGTGCGAGGGTAACAAGTGTGTATATCCAATATGTTTCCCTGGACCTTAATAGTTTAATGTGATTACCTCCCCATCTGGGGCGAGGTACCTGCTCCAAGACCTGGAATTTAAGTTGGGCCACTGTGTGTCTCGCCTTCGTAAAATGATCAGGAAGGGGGAGCCAGACTTTGTTACACCTGATGGTGGACTTATGGCTTGCGATCCTATCCCGTATGTGCTGCGTGGTCTCTCCCACGTAGAGCAGGCCGCAAGGGCACTTAATGATGTAAACTACGAAATTCGAATTGCACATGTAGAATCCGCGGATAGGGTAAGATTTCCCAGTCCTAGGGTGGGTCACATTGTCGGATTTAATCACGTTCGAACAGGCGGCACAGTTCAAGCAAGGGAAGGTCCCATTGTGGCGTGAGCTTAAGAACTGTTGGGTTGGTACTCGAAGTGTGCTACCCATGTCGGCCCTGACCAATTGATCACGGATGTTGGGGGGTCTCCTTGTGCTCATGAGCGCAGGCACCCTGAACGATGGGATTTCCGGATGGGTTCTACCCAGGAGGGGCCAATGTTTCTTAATGACGGAATACACCTTGGTCATGAACGGATGATGGGTGTGTACAAACGGTATCCTCTCCTGGGGTTGGCGTGGTGCAGGACTTGTCAGTGGATCGGAGGACCTACTGAGCTCCTGTGCCAGAAGGGTAGAGGGATAATTCCTGTCGCTGAACTTCTCAGCCATGGATGTAAGTCTGATTTGTCGTACTTCAGGGTCCATGACTATGCGGGAAACTCTTTTAAATTGAGACCGGGGTAGGCTATTTTTAGTGGTGGTTGGATGGCAGCTTGAATAGAGTAGCAAACTGTTGCAGTCAGTGGGTTTTGTATACAGATCCGTTTTGAGGAATCCGTTGGCATCTTTCAATACAAGGGTATCCAGAAAAGCTATTTGCGTCTCATGGGTGTGGATGGTGAATTTAAGCTCTTGAAAAGTTGAATTAAGGATGGAAAAAAATGAATTAAGGGTACCAGATGACCCTGTCCAGACTAGGAAGATATCATCTATGTACCTACAGTAATTTAGGACATGTTGGGAAAAAAACTCATTGTTATAAACATGATGTACCTCGAAATGATTCATGTATGCATTGGCGTAAGCCGGTGCCACATTCGAGCCCATTGCGGTCCCGCACGCTTGGACGTAGTATGTTTCCTCGTAAAGAAAGTAATTTTCGAATAGGACTGTACTCAAAAGATCGAGACAGAAGGATATGGCATTATGACACATATCTGTTTGTTCCAGGAGCTCTCTAGTGGCACGTATGCCCTTCTCGTGGGTTATGGAAGTGTATAGGCTGTTGACGTCCATAGTTACGAGAAGACTATGGGGTGGTACCTGATGGATCTGTTTGATTTTTTCAAGAAATTGGCTTGTGTCTAGTATAAACGACCTGGTGTTTTTGGTTAAAGGTGTCAGAATTTTTTCAAGAAATATCGACAGTGGTGAGAGGACCGAATCCGTGGAGGGTCCCTAGGGATGGCCCTGTAGGTACTGGTATCGGAGAGCTGTCTGAGTATCTCATCCTGGTAATGGGACCGATCCATGACAACTGTAGCGCCCCCTTTGTCGGCAGGTTTTATTGTAATAGAATTATTGGACCGTATGGAAGAGAGTGCCTGTTTCTCTTCCAGTGTCATGTTCGTATGTGTTGGAAAAAACCCTAATCTCTGTTCGTGTGACAGGGATTTGATGTCGCGATCTACAAGGGAGATGAAAGTTTCAATGGCATGATCTGAGTGTGGCGGTGAAAAGGTGCTGACATTACGAAGCCCCAAAGAAGAAATAGATAGTGCCGAAGTAGTGTCGGTAGATCCGGAGGACCTTACAAGTGGGTCCAATGCGGGCATATTGCCAAAATGAGTCTTAAGTCTAATGGACCTGTAGAAACGATGTAAGTCTTTTTCCAGTTGGAATGGATCCCAGTGGGGTGTTGGACAAAAGGATAATCCTTTCTGTAGGACTGTCAGTTCTGCTGGTGACAGGGAATAGCTGGAGATGTTAACCACTTGATTGGTTGGCTTACCTGGCTTCGGGTCACCATCCTTTCGCCGCGCTCATCGGGTTGGTCTGTTTGGTGTCGTCCTCCCCTGCGGCTTGTGGCTAAAAAATGTTGCCTGGTGGAACCGGTGGAGGAGTCACTGCCGGAACTGTATGACCCTGGTCGCCTGTAATTGTTGCGCCGCCGCCAGTTTGTGGTGTTGGTGGAGTCGCTCCATCTATAAACCTTGTCGGTGGCGTAGTCCTCACTGTCTCTCTGGAACTTGAGTCTCTTGCGTTCCTGTAGGTTCCTTTGGAATTCGGTGATGGCTTTATCGGTCTTCGTTTTAAGTGCAGTCCAATCGGTAGACGTGAGAGTGGTCGTCAGCTGGGTCTCGATGGCCTGAATGTTTTTTTTAACGTCAATAATTTCCTTCTGGAGGTGTTCAATAGTAAGGACAATCATGTCCAGTGAGCATTTATTGAGGATCTGTTTGTATCTTTCACAAAATTCGGGATTGTCCGCGAATAATGTGGGTCGCAAATTGCATCTCAATCCTCTAGGGATTTTACTCTGGCGATAGTATTCGGCAAGAGTAGTACAATGCAAGTCGTATGAGACTAGCTTACGCTTAGTCTTTTCATAATCCCTGGTTCTCAGGTCAGTTACGGGTGTTCTGAGAAACTCAGTAGAACCAGTTACTGTTGAAATAATATTGGCGCTAGTAGCTGTATCGTAAGTGAAAGTAGTAGTGGACATTAGGGCAATCCGGTGCAGCAGCCAAGACTATGGCAGGATAAGTAAAGAAAATTGGAGCGCACTCAGGATAATATGGGAGCGAGGTGCTGGTGTAGTGGGCTGTGATAGCCCCACGTAAATAGAGAAGATAGTACACCGCACACTCTGTATATATATTGCAAAATGGTGAAGAATTTATTGACAAAATTGACTATGTGACATGAAAAGCGACCAGAGGTAATTATTATGACGTTTCGGCTCATCCAGAGCCTTAACCATATAATCGCTATGTCTTACTTCCCTGCAGACCCCACAAAAGGGCAGCCTCAGCGTGATCTCACGCATTACCACCTGGCACTTAAGGTACACTACACCTGATACAACTCCATCAGCTATACTATATTTTCTATGTACCTTCTGTATCTTACGTATTTCTACCATCCTATCTACAGTGTTAAACTCCAGCTCCTAGGACTATTATCCTCTCCTCTGTGCACATATAAGGTAAATTGTTTGTATTATATTATATATTCAAAGTGCAATGTCGTAGGGTCTGGCTTACCAAGCCTTAGTCCACCCCTGTTATCATGCTTTTGTATATATTTTCTTTTTCTGATATACGTGGTGTTACATGTAACAAGCATATTATGTTGAGACGCAGTTACTATATTTTTTTCCCTTTTTTACCCGTTCCTTTGTTTTCTCCATCCAGGTTGGGAACTTTATTTGTATCTCCACCCTATCCTTTTACTTTGAATATTGTTTATTGTATATATTGTATGTTTACGTATTTTTGTTTTTTTGTTTTTCCATAGCGATTATATGATTAAGGCTCTGGATGAGCTGAAACGTCATAATAATTACCTCTGGTCGCTTTTCATGTCACATAGTCAATTTTGTCAATAAATTCTTCACCATTTTGCAATATATATACATTGTGGAGTTTCAGCATATGGTGATGTCGCACACCAGTCGGTGAGCTGGCACTTGCATGCACTGCTGCAACACTGCCGGAGCATCGGCAGCTGAAGCCAACTTGCAGAAAAGGGCCAATGGCCAAGCAGTTTTTAAAATTCTTTACCATAATTTTACACAACCGGCACTGTTGGTGGTGATCAGTTGACCACCTGGAGAATGTGCTTACAGAATTCAAGGTGGAACATTTCTATTGGGCTGGAATCCCACCTGGACCAGTCTGGGTATGTGTCCCAGACTTAGCTGCCATAAAGGAGGACTGGGGCCATGATGGCATTGAATATGTTTAGCCAGACCCTCACTAGCAGCTTCAGATGGTAGAGTTTCCTATGGATTGCATAGAAAGTTTTGCACGTCTTGTCCCCCAGTGTCTGCATGGCTTGTTTGAAGCTGACTGGTGAATATCCAGGCCCAGGTAAGTGTATTTGTCATCTCCTATAAGAGCACAGTTGTTTAGCACAAATGAAGGGTGCTGGCCCAATCTTGTCTTTCTCATCTGGAACACCATTATGTTGCTTTTTGCTTGGGTTGATGGCCAGTGCCCATGTGGAACTGAATACCTCCAAGATTTTCAGGTTGTCTTGGAGACCTTTCTCGGTTGGTGACAGCAGCAGTAGGTCATCTGCATACAGCAGGAATTTCACCTGAGGGTCATGTAGTGTGAGACATGGTGCCAGGGAGGATTCCAGAGCAGTGGCCAGTTTGTGGATGTAGATGATGAAGAGCTTTGGACTTATATCCTCCTGTGTTTTGTGTTGTGGATGTGACTCTGAATAAGGCTGTGCTGGGTGTAAATGTGGTCGGTGGAGCGGTGGTTTGACATGAATCTTGCTTGGATTTTGCTCTAGACATCGTGCTCGGTGAGGGAACTGGGAATTCTCTTGTTCAGAATGCTGTTGAACAGTTTTCCCAGGTTGCTGCTGACACACATGCCTCTGTATTTGAGAGGGTCATTACTGTCCACACTCTTGTGTGTGATGAGTGTTGGGTGTGATGAGGCCTTGGTTCCAGGTACAATGAAAGTAGCCAGCGCTCAGCACAATATTAAACAGTTTAACAATTACAGCCTGTGTTTCTGATGGGCTGTATTTCAGCATTTCTGGTGAGATTCCATCAAGGCCACTGGCTTTTCTATACCTCAGATATTTTCTCTATAACTTCCTGTAATTTGATTGGCGGATCTAGAGGATTTTAGAAATTTTGGACACTTTCCTCCATTGCCTTTAGATTTGCCATTTGTGCCCATGTGATTCCATAGTTCTCAGAAGGAATTGTCTTAGAGGGCATCTTGGAGATTGTTACATTTGGTGTAGATGTAACTCTGCTTCTTCCTCCTGAGGATGGTTTTGTATTGTTCTTGGTGTCCTAGGTGTTGTGAATTTACCTTTTGCTCCCTCTAGTGGTTACTAGTTTTTTGACTCTGGTTTTTCTGTCATTCCTTTTATCCGCACCTGGGTCGTTAGTTAAGGGTGTTGCTATTTAAGCTCCCTGGACCTTCAGTTCAATGCCTGGCAACGTAGTTATCAGAGCTAGTCTGCTGTGCTCTTGTCTACTGATCCTGGTTCCAGTTATATCAGCTAAGTCCGCTTTTTGCTTTTTGCTATTTTGTTTTGGTTTTGTATTTTTGTCCAGCTTGTTCCACATATATATCCTGACCTTTGCTGGAAGCTCTAGGGGGCTGGTGTTCTCCCCCCGGACCGTTAGACGGTTCGGGGGTTCTTGAATTTCCAGTGTGGATTTTGATAGGGTTTTTGTTGACCATATAAGTTACCTTTCTTTATTCTGCTATCAGTTAGCGGGCCTTGCTGGCTATGTCTCAGGGGCAGGACGAGGCTGAAGTGTACTGCCAAAAATTTCGGAAATGGTCCGTGCTGACACATTGGAACGAGTGTGCACTGGCCGCTAATTTTAGAAATGGCCTTTCTGAAGCCATTAAGAATGTTATGGTGGGTTTTCCCATTCCCACAGGTCTGAATGATACCATGTCCCTGGCTATTCAAATTGACCGGCGGTTGCGGGAGCGCAAAACCGCAAATTCCCTCATGGTGTTGTCTGAACAGACACCTAATTCGGTGCAATGTGATAGAAAAATCGCAAATTCCCTCATGGTGTTGTCTGAACAGACACCTGATTTAATGCAATGTGATAGAATCCTGACTAGAAATGAGCGGAAAATTCATAGACGCCGGAATGGCTTGTGCTACTACTGTGGTGATTCTACACATATTATCTCAGCATGCTCTAAACGTATAGCTAAGGTTGTTAGTCCTGTCACCGTTGGTAATTTGCAACCTAAATTTATTCTGTCTGTAACTTTGATTTGCTCACTGTCGTCTTTTCCTGTCATGGCGTTTGTAGATTCAGGTGCTGCCCTGAGTCTTATGGATCTGTCATTTGCTAAGCACTGTGGTTTTACTCTTGAACCATTAGAAAATCCTATTCCTCTTAGGGGTATTGATGCTACGCCATTGGCAGCAAATAAACCGCAGTATTGGACACAGGTTACCATGTGCATGACTCCTGAACACCGCGAGGTGATACGTTTCCTGGTTTTACATAAAATGCATGATTTGGTTGTTTTAGGGCTGCCATGGTTACAGACCCATAATCCAGTCCTGGACTGGAAGGCTATGTCAGTCTCAAGTTGGGGCTGTCGTGGTATTCATGGGGATTCCCTGCCTGTGTCTATTGCTTCTTCTACGCCTTCGGAAGTTCCGGAGTATTTGTCTGATTATCAGGATGTCTTCAGTGAGTCTGAGTCCAGTGCACTGCCTCCTCATAGGGACTGTGACTGTGCTATAGATTTGATCCCAGGCAGTAAATTTCCTAAGGGAAGACTGTTTAATCTGTCGGTACCTGAACATACCGCTATGCGTTCATATATCAAGGAGTCTCTAGAGAAAGGACATATTCGTCCGTCTTCTTCCCCTCTTGGTGCGGGATTCTTTTTTGTGGCAAAAAAGGACGGATCTTTGAGACCTTGTATTGATTATCGGCTTTTAAATAAGATCACTGTCAAATTTCAGTATCCTTTACCGCTGTTGTCTGACTTGTTTGCCCGGATTAAAGGTGCCAAGTGGTTCACCAAGATAGATCTTCGTGGTGCGTACAACCTTGTGCGCATTAAGCAAGGTGATGAATGGAAAACCGCATTCAATACGCCCGAAGGTCATTTTGAGTACTTGGTGATGCCTTTTGGGCTCTCCAATGCGCCTTCAGTTTTTCAGTCCTTTATGCATGACATTTTCCGGAAGTATCTGGATAAATTTTTGATTGTTTATCTGGATGATATTTTGGTTTTTTCTGATAATTGGGATTCGCATGTGGAGCAGGTCAGGTTGGTCTTTAAAATTTTGCGTGAAAATTCTTTGTTTGTCAAGGTCCGAGCTATTCTTGATTGGACTCAGCCCTCGTCAGTTAAGAGTCTACAGAAGTTCTTGGGTTTCGCTAACTTCTACCGTCGTTTTATCGCTAATTTTTCTAGCATTGTGAAACCTTTGACGGATATGACCAAGAAGGGCTCCGATGTAGCTAACTGGGCTCCTGCTGCCGTGGAGGCTTTCCAGGAGTTGAAACGCCGGTTTACTTCGGCGCCTGTTTTGTGCTAGCCCGATGTCTCACTTCCCTTTCAGGTTGAGGTGGATGCTTCAGAGATTGGAGCAGGGGCCGTTTTGTCGCAGAGAGGCCCTGGTTGCTCTGTTATGAAACCTTGTGCCTTTTTCTCTAGGAAGTTTTCGCCTGCCGAGCGAAATTATGATGTGGGCAATCGGGAGTTGTTGGCCATGAAATGGGCATTTGAGGAGTGGCGTCATTGGCTCGAGGGTGCTAAGCATCGTGTGGTGGTCTTGACTGATCACAAAAATCTGATGTATCTCGAGTCTGCTAAACGCCTTAATCCGAGACAGGCCCGCTGGTCATTGTTTTTCTCCCGCTTTGATTTTGTTGTCTCGTATTTACCAGGTTCAAAGAATGTGAAGGCCGATGCTCTTTCTAGGAGCTTTGTGCCTGATGCTCCTGGAGTCGCTGATCCTGTTGGTATTCTTAAAGATGGAGTTATCTTGTCAGCTATTTCTCCGGATCTGCGACGTGTGTTGCAGAGATTTCAGGCTGATAGGCCTGAGTCTTGTCCACCTGACAGACTGTTTGTCCCGGATAAGTGGACCAGCAGAGTCATTTCCGAGGTTCATTCCTCGGTGTTGGCAGGTCACCCGGGAATTTTTGGCACCAGAGATCTGGTGGCCAGGTCCTTTTGGTGGCCTTCCTTGTCAAGGGATGTGCGGTCATTTGTGCAGTCCTGTGGGACTGGTACTCGAGCTAAGCCTTGCTGTTCTCGTGCCAGCGGTTTGCTCTTGCCCTTGCCTGTCCCGAAGAGACCTTGGACACATATCTCCATGGATTTCATTTCTGATCTTCCGCTATCCCAGGGCATGTCCGTTATCTGGGTGATATGTGATCGCTTCTCAAAGATGGTCCATTTGGTTCCTTTGCCTAAGCTGCCTTCCTCTTCCGTTCTGGTTCCTGTGTTTTTCCAGAACGTGGTTCGTTTGCACGGCATCCCTGAGAATATTGTGTCAGACAGAGGATCCCAGTTCGTTTCCAGATTCTGGCGATCCTTTTGTAGTAGGATGGGCATTGATTTGTCGTTTTCGTCTGCTTTCCATCCTCAGACTAATGGACAGACGGAGCGAACCAATCAGACTTTGGAGGCTTATTTGAGGTGTTTTGTCTCTGCTGATCAGGACGATTGGGTGACATTCTTGCCGTTGGCTGAGTTTGCCCTTAATAATCGGGCTAGTTCCGCCACCTTGGTTTCGCCTTTTTTCTGCAACTCTGGTTTCCATCCTCGCTTTTCTTCGGGTCATGTGGAGCCTGCTGACTGTCCTGGGGTGGATTCTGTGGTGGATAGGTTGCAGCGGATCTGGAATCATGTGGTGGACAACTTGAAGTTGTCACAGGAGAGGGCTCAGCGCTTTGCCAACCGCCGCCGCGGTGTGGGTCCCCGACTACGCGTTGGGGATTTGGTATGGCTTTCTTCCCGCTTTGTTCCTATGAAGGTCTCCTCTCCCAAATTTAAACCTCGTTTTATTGGGCCTTACAAGATATTGGAAATCCTTAATCCTGTATCTTTTCGTCTGGATCTTCCTGTGTCGTTTGCTATTCACAATGTATTTCATAGGTCCTTGTTGCGGCGGTACATTGTGCCTATAGTTCCTTCTGCTGAGCCTCCTGCTCCGGTGTTGGTTGAGGGCGAGTTGGAGTACGTGGTGGAGAAGATCTTGGATTCTCGCCTCTCCAGGCGGAGGCTTCAGTACCTGGTCAAGTGGAAGGGCTATGGTCAGGAGGATAATTCCTGGGTGGTCGCCTTTGATGTTCATGCGGCCGATTTAGTTCGTGCCTTTCATGCCGCTCATCCTGATCGCCCTGGTGGTCGTGGTGTGGGTTCGGTGACCCCTCACTAAGGGGGGGGTACTGTTGTGAATTTACCTTTTGCTCCCTCTAGTGGTTACTAGTTTTTTGACTCTGGTTTTTCTGTCATTCCTTTTATCCGCACCTGGGTCGTTAGTTAAGGGTGTTGCTATTTAAGCTCCCTGGACCTTCAGTTCAATGCCTGGCAACGTAGTTATCAGAGCTAGTCTGCTGTGCTCTTGTCTACTGATCCTGGTTCCAGTTATATCAGCTAAGTCCGCTTTTTGCTTTTTGCTATTTTGTTTTGGTTTTGTATTTTTGTCCAGCTTGTTCCACATATATATCCTGACCTTTGCTGGAAGCTCTAGGGGGCTGGTGTTCTCCCCCCGGACCGTTAGACGGTTCGGGGGTTCTTGAATTTCCAGTGTGGATTTTGATAGGGTTTTTGTTGACCATATAAGTTACCTTTCTTTATTCTGCTATCAGTTAGCGGGCCTCTCTGTGCTAAACCTGGTTCATTTCTGTGTTTGTCATTTCCTCTTACCTCACCGTTATTATTTGTGGGGGGCTTCTATCCAACTTTGGGGTCCCCTTCTCTGGAGGCAAGAAAGGTCTTTTGTTTTCCTCTACTAGGGGTAGCTAGATTCTCCGGCTGGAGCGTGTCATCTAGAATCAACGTAGGAATGATCCCCGGCTACTTCTAGTGTTGGCGTTAGGAGTAGATATATGGTCAACCCAGCTACCACTGCCCTATGAGCTGGATTTTTGTATTCTGCAGACTTCCACGTTCCTCTGAGACCCTCGCCATTGGGGTCATAACACCTAGGCATCCCTCAGACCCAGGTGGTTGAGGTCTCTGTGTTTCTTGTTTGAGGCTGTTCTCAGGGTATTTCGAATAGCTTTACATTCTCTGTCAGATCAACCATTGATCTGTTTTTCTTTTGGCCTCTTGTAGTTAACATTTTATAAGTTCGGACAATTTGGCCATGGTGTATTATCACTGTGGATCAATGTGTATCATTGAGGTCTCTTGCAGCTTGACTCACTCCTTCTGGGCCTGACTTGTACTTATAGTTGTAGAAGTGGTGGAGCATAGCCTGTGTTTTGGGTCTGTTTGGAACCTCTTTATAATTTTCTGCCGACATCTTGGACCATTTATAGGATGAATCAATGTATAATGAACAGCGCTGCATCCAGGTGTAGAAATCTTCAAAATACACTTTATTGAGCCAAGGTACAGCAGCAACGTTTCGACCACAACTTGGTCTTTGTCAAGACCAAGTTGTTGTGCTTGACAAAGACCAAGTTGTGGTTGAAAAGTTGCTGCTGTACCATGTCTCAATAAAGCGTATTTTGAAGATTTCTACACCTGGATGGAGCGCTGTTCATTATACATTGATTGGTCTGGTTATATCCGGGACGGTTCCCTGGATGTGGAACGGGCGCCCCAGAACAGTCAGTGCTGTCAGCCTTTGTTTTTCTACATTTATAGGATGAAGGCTGCTCTAGTAAGGCTTTAATATTGATTTCTTTGTAGATGTCATATACAGAAGAAGTTGGCTGTCATCTGTTAGGTGCTTTTGTGGGGTAACTATGAAGGCGCCAATAATTGCCGAGTCCATATCTGTAATGGCATAGTCTACTACAGTCCTTGCATGGAAGTTTAATGTATATCTTTCTTGAAAATTTCTATAGCTATATATGTACTTGTATCTATATATCTATATCTATCAATATATAGATACTGGAGATAGATAGATAGATAGATAGATAGATAGATAGATAGATAGATAGATAGATAGATAGATAGATAGATAGATAGATAGATAGAAAATGCCTCCGGAGTTCTTCAACTCACAAAGTGTCCGGCTGACAGAGGAGTCCTTTCTTTCCAAGCTGGGGAATTCCTGGCTTCAGTGTGGAGGGGGGCTCAGTTGATTCAGAATCAAATGAGCTTATTACAAGGACCCGAGCACTCCAGCACTATGTGATACTTGGCACTGCTTGATACCTGATCAAGCACCCAGATGAGTGTGGAGCACACTCTCACATCACTATTGTTCAATACTGTTTTATATTTTTTACATTTTTAAATACTTTATAAACTATATTTAAATAGTTTAGGTCATTGGATGAATTGGTCAATTATTTTAGAATAATAACTATAATACACGTTGGAGATGAGTTATTAAAGTATTTTGTAGCAATGGTTACCTGTTTCCCTGAAAAATTTAGAATGTGTCCTTGGATGCCCATGAATTACACATTTATCCTATTATAACAGGTTAAAAATATTAAGAATTCAGTTAAGCTTTTTTGTTTTTTTTGCCAATCCTCTCTTATGTACAGGATCACTTACGCTAATGTACTGTAAATCCGGCTTTACACATGAATTTTAAGAGATACTCAAATTATTCTCCAAAGTCATGACAAAGTCATATAGTGGTTCTCAGATTTTTTTTTCTAGAGGTTCATTTAAATTCAACTTAAGTCAGATGAGGTTGGCTAATCTGATTCAGACTCACGATTAATTTTGTAGTGAATCTTTTTATACAAAATAAAATAAAATAAAAAAAGTTATTGTGTTTTTTTTCTCTAGTTTTGGAAGAACCTTTTCACAGATACCTCCCATAGATATTGTAAAGATCATCTGAAAGACATTTCACTATGTATTCTGAATGGAAAATACTGCTGTGTACAGCTTTACAATCCAAATTATTCCTTGGGGCTAATTCTTTTATCAGAAATTTTGAGTTGCCAGAGCCCTGGAATATGTTCTTCTCCAAGTTTATCTACACTATATTTTATATTTAATTAAAACAGTAGTTGGATACAATAATTCATTAAATGCGACCAAATTATTCACATGATTTCCTGATGTCCTGTATTCTAGGACTCCAATTAAATATATGTTTAAGGCCTTTCACATTCCATTTTTTAATTGTGGTGGTTCATGTGGATAGAACCCATGGGGGACTTATACTTCTGTCTCTCCTATTGTAATACCCGTTCATAATTTGCCATATACTATATTAAATTAGGTAAAACTTATTTGACTTGAGCAAGTCTATGCTAAATGTACTGAATTTGTTTAAAATTTTCTAAAATTTGTGGATTTAGGGAAATCAAATTCCATTGGATTTGCTTTGCTCAAATCCAAAGAAATATGCCCGACAATAAGTTGGTATATGTGCAAAGCATAAGAGTACATTCACAATGTGGCCATTTCACAAACAAAACCCAAGAAAAAAAATTAAAAAACAAAAAGAGCATATAGAGTATTCTACAGCAAGTAAATAAGTAAATAAATAGTAATAGTACAAGAAAATAACATGTACTATTAGACCATGTTCACACGTTCAGTATTAGGTCAGCATTTTATCTCAGTATTTATAAGCAAAAATCAGGAGTAAAACAGAGGAAAAGTAAAAATACGTGCACCACTTCAGTATCTTTTACCCACTCCTGATTTTGGCTTAGGTAAAATACTGACCAAATACTCAACTTGTGAACTTGGCCTTACGTGTACTATCATTTCTTTGGTTTGCTGTAAGCCCTTGTAGTTTGTACAAACAAGTGTGTGGCTCCCCTTTCTGGACTAAGGATTTATTCTGTACCCTTATTCACGTTGATGTCATTTGATACATAATAAGGTTTTAATATGATAGACAAGTTAGGACCATTCCGATGCATATGCCTTGTCACGGTGGAATGTTTTTTATGTATTTTTTTTAATTAAAATAGCATTGACTAAGTAGCTTATGTTATTTCCATGTATTATTACTTTTCACTTATTTACATTCTGTAGGGTATATGTTCATTTAGTTTTTTTCCTTTTTTCAAGGGTTTTGTCTGTGAAATGGCCACAGTGTAAACAAGCTCTTACACTTTGCACATATACCAGCTTATAGTCAAGCTCATTTCTTTAGTTTTGCTGTAATCTCTTGTACTTTGTACAATAAGAGGCCTTTCTGATCTAAGTATTAAATTTGTATAGCCTGCCATGAAAAGGTGTCTCTGTTCTGCCTGTAAATATTTCACCCCTCAGTGTGTCTTGGATGCAGTTACTGGTGGCTCAGCCATCCAATCTGGTACAGGGGTGTGCTGAAGCTGTCAGTTCTTTGATTGATCACCTGGGACAATGAACACCTGAAGACAGCTCAGCATTTCCAAGTATCAGATTGGAAGTCGGAGCTGTCAATAAAAACACTGACAGCTCAGCACCCCCCTGAACCAGACTGGAGACTGAGCTGCAGGATTTTGATTGTCAGATCGGATTTCCAATCTGAGACTTGGAGGTGCTGGGCTGTCTTCAGGTGTTCATTGTCCCAAATGATTGCCTGACTACTTAGCTGGGCTTGTAGTCCCAGACATTTGCCAGACATAGCTTCAGCTAAGTGGGGTTGGTTTTCTCTGTGCCTTATAGTTTGCTTGATGATATTTCATTGCGTGACCATGGATCTTATTCTGACCCTCCATCTGTTTATCCTCTTTGTTCTGCTATCCCCCTAATATTTTGACCTTGTCTCTTCCTTTTGTTTATGACTTACCCTCCTGGCTTTTGACCTTTGACTCCCTGCTTATCCTAACTCATCATCACACTAACCTTTATTCACATTGATGTCATTTGACACTTAGTAAGGTTTTAATACTAGAGACAAGTTAGGACTGTCCAAATTTTGCACACCTTGTCATGGTGGGATGACTTTTATGTGTTTTTGATCAAAGTAGCATTGACTAAGTTTCTTATGTTATTTACACATACTCATATATATGAATGTATATTATTTACTTAATTACTTGCTGAAGGTTATATGTGGAGCGCCCACTAGGGCCGTGGGGTACTCGGGCGGGGTCCGACAGTTTTTAAAGCGGTGGTCATGGCAGCAGTGACCCGGTCCATGGCCCTGGGCATCCAAAAAAATTAATGAAATGAAGGGGAAATAGAGTCTATAGGGAGGTAGTTCGTGATGCCACCTGTGGTGTTCGGTAATGAATGGCTGACGCTGCTTAAGGGGACCGCTGGGACCGATGGTGGCGCAGCTGGGATGGTTCTGCTCCTAACAAGTGGAGCGGGGCCCCAGGGCAACCAGTATAGTTGGTAAGGGATAGTAGGCGATGGGGTGCAGGACTGAGGGTGCAGGAAATGACTGGAGGACACAAGGATTGCAGTTTCCTTTACCTTTACTTGATATTTGCGGGTGCAGTCTGGGACACAGGTCCCAGGTGATGATAGGGTCTGGACAGCCTGGAAGCAAATTAGGGTCAACCTAGCCAGGTGGGTTTAGAGGCCTTCCTTCTGCACTATTCTTTTAGGTCCTTGCTGCTTTAATCTCTGTTCAAGTTCCTCTCCTTCATGTTGCTTCTAACCTGTATGGCAGGCAGCGTGAACACTGCCTTTTCACTGGCAGCCCCAGCTCTTTGCTGGGGTGCCTCCAGGCATTCAGTGTGGCCAGGGAGCTTGCAGTTCCCTGCCATCCAGATTCAGCTTTCGGGTCGTGCAGCACCCACACAGCCAAGGACTCTGGCGTCCTCTTTGTCAGTGCTCTGTTAAGGGGTGAGCCTGCTTACAGCTCCACTGCCCAGGTTCTCCTCGACTTGCCTGCTCTCCTCTCCCTCTCAGACTTCTCACTAGACTGGACTAACTCTGCCTCCAGGCCAGAACTTAGAGGGAATCTCCCCTGAAACCGGGTGTTAGAGCTCCCCTTTCTGGTCTGGAGTCAGAAAGGTGTTGGCTGCTGGTATCACCTGGTATGGGGACTCCTCCTTGCTTCCAGGCATGACATCACCCCCCTGTGAGGGAGGCAATGCCACTGTGGCAACCGGACTCTTGGGGTGCCACATATGCTCACTTTATGTTTTTTTTTGTTTTGTTTTGTTCAAATCTAGCAAAGTACCAAATCATCCACTAAACTGAGCAAGTCTGCACAAAATTAAATTTGGCAACATTTACTCACCTCTAAAACATATAGTTTAGAATTTTGTGTTTGGATTTGTCATTTAAGTTAAGATAGTGCAGCATTTCAATGACTTGGGAGCAGAAAAGGATCAAGTATTTTATTGTGAACTAACTAATAGAAAATACGTTATTATACTTGTTAGTAGAGTTGAGCGAATTTGTTCAGGTCCCCACTTATTTGGCAAGCTATAGCGCTTACCAAATAAGCTGCAGAGGGAATCTGGATACATGGAGTGTGCGGCTGATCAGCGCCGCAGCTGCATGTGCTGCGGCTGTGTCACAGTTACAGCACATGTATGGAGAGCCTGAAAGGTGTGTGCAGGGGAAAGTGGAGTTTCAGACTGGTTGGTATTATTTATTTTATACACTGTTATTAACTGCACCTTTGGATTGATGTTTGCTGACCACATGGTTATTTAAATGTACACTATAGCTATTACGCTTGTCTATTAATTTTTATCACTTCTTGGCATGGTCCTATTATTAATTGTTTTATACATTCTGGCTAAAATATGTGCACTATAACGATTTTGTATAGACATTAATTTTTATTCATCAATTATATGATTTTCTTGATTGATTGTTTCATTTTTTCATTGTTGTGTACACATTTATTTTTATTATTTTTTAATATTTTTTTCCACTTGGTATGTATTACTTATTTTTAATTCACTATTCTTCACATTTTTTCATGTCCCACATGGTATGGTTATAGGGGTCACAATGGTGCATTATTTTGAATTTATTTATATATTATCTATAAAAAATTTATATATATATATATATATATATATATATATATATATATATATATATATATATATATATATATATATATTTTTTTTTTTTTACCTCACAGCCTGATTCCTTTTTTAACATTGTTTTGTGTTGCTATTTTTAAAATAAATTATTTTTGTGACATCAATTTTTTCCCGTATGTGCATATTATTTTATCAATATTTTTTGTTGTTTTGTGGAATCATGTTTTTATAATTATCAATAAAGCAATATATTTCTTATTAGGCACTGTAGGAACACTGGAAGCACGGGTGCAGTGGAACCGGCTGAGGAACAAAAAAGTACTGGCATGTGGGGGCTGGACTGGATGTTACACAGATGGGCACAGACAGGTATGAGCAGATAAGTATAGGGTAGACAAGCAGATGGGTACATGGTAGACAAGAAGACGGGTGGACCTGGGGAACCTGATAACTAGCAAGCATGCAAGGCAAACTAACAACATTGTTCAGGCACACAGCCACTAAATGACAAAGTGATATAGGGCATGCTGAATCACGTTAGAAACTGCCAAAAAAATGTTTTACTGTACGACAGCTCTACACACAGAACAATTTCACCACCTTAAAATTACAACAAGGAATATGGCAGGCTGTATCACGTTTAGCAACAGAATTTTTTTTTCAATCTGCAATTTTGCATGAGCTATGCAAACAGTTCAATTTTACCACCATTAAATGACAAGGTAATATATGGAGTGCTGAATCACGTTAGCAACTGCAAACAAAAAAAAGAAATACTGTACAACAGTTCTACATACAGAACAACTTCACCGCCACAAAATTACAATGTGGGATATGGCAGGCTGCATCACGTTTAGCTACAGAATTTATTTTTAATGTGTGTGAGGACTGCAAACAGCTTAAGTCCACCTCAATAAAATTACAACATGGGATATGTCAGGCTGTATCACGTTTAGAAACAAAAAAAAATATATATTTTATTGCAAATGAGCTCTGCAGACAGCTTCATCTCACCGCCACAAGTTGCAAAATGGGATATGGTGGGCTGTATCACTGTAGCAACTGACAAAAAATATTTTTCATGGCCAACAGCTCAAATCACAGAACAATGCCACCACTCCACTAAATGACAAGGTGCATATTGAGAAGGTGACATATGCCTTGCTGTATCACATTTAGCAAGTGAAAAAATAAGATTTAGAATGCTATACTCATGCATGGAGCACAATAAAAGCAGGGCAAGGCCACAACACACTTCTATGAACCGTGCCTTGCTGTCGATGAATGTGTACCTCAGCAATGGCATAAAAGAAAACAGATGGAAAGGTCAATTTCATAGCCACACAGGACACTGGCCTTCTAAACTATCTGACTAAGAAACAACTGCATAGCTAACTAGCTAAAATCTATCAGAATAAACATTACTATTGTCAGGAGCAGCCTCTCTGCACTGCTACAATGTCAAAATGGCACTAAAACAAGATGTCCCTTCTTTATAAAGAGAGGGACGTGATTATATCAGCCAATGACACAAGCTGTTGTGTCAGGACATTGTGGATGTTTCCTGCTCCCTGATTGGCTAGCTACAATCTGCACACATAAAGTTAGGGAAAAAAGTTTACAAGCACGCTGCTCCTCTTAGCCCTACCATCCACCTACCCTCATCAAACATTTGACCAACGCTCATCATACACCACCATTATGGTAGTCAAAGTGATCAAAATACTTTAGTGGCCATGCAAATATTTTCCTGCACCTTTTATCGAATGTTTCTGATTTTCCTGATTTTATAAAATTGTGCTCATGTTTCTGATCATGAATCCCATATTTGTGCCGATTTTAAGTTTGGTGATCGTTTTTTGAACAAATTCACTCATTACTACTCAGGACCCTTTTATTAGGTACTGTAATAACACTTGACATTGCAGTAGAACAGTGCCTTAAAGAAACACTCATATTAACTTTTTCACTCCTAAACTTGTGTAAATGTTAATGATTTTTTTCCAGTACCTAGTGCCATTTGACTTATCTTTTGAATCATGTGATGTTGATTCAGACTCTCCAGAACACACTGCCTCCATGAGTGAGCCGGAAGTCTCATGTGCAATGTAGGCTATGGAGCCTTGTTCTGCTGCTCAATAGGCTTACATTGTGAATGCCGAATCTGGGACAGATAGTGTAGTGTAACTCAGAAAGACTGAATAGCCTTTGGGTGACCCAGAATAGCACTGGAATGGCACTGAAAACCAGAGAAGGTGGCAATCGGTGAGTATATTAACACATTGACACAACATTAACATTCACAGAGGTTTAGAGCAAAAAAGCTAATGAAAAAGCTTCTTCAATGCTACAGGTGATGGTATCACACTTCATAATTAGTTATTTTTCAATTTTTATTATCTTGCCCAGTTCAGTGATGATTCATTGCTTTAATTCTGTTAATATTTACAGCAGGTGGGATAACCAAGTAAAGAACCACGGTGCCCCAACTCAACCATGTGCAAGACCACAACTCTGCTGCTAAAAGACCTCCCTAAAATACTGCTGCTTATTGGATGCTGCACAATCAGCTGCCCAGCATGTGAAACACAATATTTTCAATAGCATAGATGGAGAGCACATTAACAACAAAGATATGATGCAAGTAAAGTAATGTGTGGCAATGTAGTATTGGAGTGAATGAGAGAGCAAATATTCACATATTGAAAGAGAAGGATATGAAACAGTACATAAACAACAATGACATGATCATATGCCTGCATGGAAGCCTTGATTGCAGATGCATTCCAGCAACGGACAGTACATTAAACTAAGTTCACGCAATTTGTTAAAAAAAATAAATCAGAAAACACCTTTAATTGCATGCATCCGCATGGTAAATCCAGAGATTAGCCCAGTGCATATTGAGCGGTGTGCAGGGAAGGGTATGAGATGTATTATTCCTTACATACTTTCAGTGGTGGATCCTGTGTTATCTGCCTCCATTGTTATGATAGGGGTCTTACCTTACATTATAATTATTTGTGTAATGAAAATAAAAGATCGATAATATTTAGATGAGGGTTTTGTGGGGGCAATATTATTACTTTCAGAACTCTTTATTCTTCTTAACACTGATGTCAGTTCTTAATTACATTGGCTGTAAGTTTAGGGTTGTTGTCCTTCTGAAGAATAAACTTGGCGCCAATCAGATGCTGATGATATTGCATGATGTATAAGTATCTGCATGTATTTCTCAGCACTGAGGACACCAATAAATGGGCATGTTGAGGAACGCAGATGCAGTAGACGGGCAAGGAAACTTAGTGCACCAGATGAAAGGCACATCATGCTTACTTCACTTTGAAATTGATCTCCAGCAATGTCATCAGCTTAGAACTGACTGCAATCAGTGTGATCACCTAGTGTTCAACGAATTTTGGCCGGAAGTGTTAGTCACAGAAGAACTGCAGCTTTATGCCCATACCTTCAACTTGGAAGCATGGCAAAGCAACTCAACTTTTCATGAAAACATAGCAACTGAAATGTAGAAAAATGTCTGCTAGTACTCTCGATTAATATGTCAAAATTTGAAATATTTGTCTGTAACAGAGGATAGTTTATTGTTTGCTGCGAAATACAGCCAGATACTTATCAGTCATGCAATACCACTAGGTAGGCATTTGATTTGATAGTATTTTATTTTGTAGCAGGATAACAATCCCAAACATACAGCCAATGTATTTAAGAAGTATCTTCGGCATAAATAAGAACAAGTGGAAGTGATGATACGGCCCCCACAGAGACCTGAATTTACCACGGTGTATGTCTGGGATTATATGAAGAGAAAGAAGAATTTGCATGACTGACATTCAAAGAAGATCTGTAGTTAGTTCTCCAAGATGTTTGGAAAAACCTCACTTCTAAGTTTCTTCAAAAACTGTGTGCAAGTGGCAAGTACCTAGAATATTTGATACTTTTATGTTGTTTAACAGGATCAATGAAAAAGTGTTTGGTGGTGTGTACATTTTCTCCAAGTCACTGTCTTGTACTGTGCATATAAACCAGCCAGGGATTTTGGTAGCACGAATTTGCCAAATTTTCTGGAAAAATTTGATTTGCGAGAAACTCTCTCAAATCTCAATACTGATCAACACCTCAGATAACTAGATTGCTAAAGAGACTTGGGAGCAGGAAGCTATCCCAAACAAAAGTGTGAATGAGCACATTGCCCAAATGAAGGATACAAAAGAGCACTTACAGCAAACCCAGGAGAGTCACACCTGAGTTTAGAATAGGTCTGCTAAAATTAGGAGCTTCAATTCCAAGGTCTTGGTTCCCACAGTGGGGAGTACATTTCTGGCTACATTGTAAAGTCCTTATGGAATTATGGAGAAGGCATGAACGGTAAATGATCAGGTACATTGGCCAGATATAAGTACAAATATAAAGTAAGGATTAGTGAAATTGACCCTTCAGGCCCAGCAGGCATTTTGGAAATTAAAGCAAACTCTGTGTGCCCAGCTGGTGTTAATAACACCAGATTTCCAAAAAGAGCTTCTTCTGCAAACTGATACCTCAGATGTGGATACAATAGTGGTACTGTCACCAGTGAGGTGTAGAGAAAAATTATACCATTGTGTAAGAGAGATTGGAAATTAAATATTCATTGCAAGTTAGTCGCCCGTCAGGGCAGTGGGGATACTCGCTACTGGGTCCGGTCACAATTAAAGGCTGGTCCGTGGCCCTGGGCGCCCAAGTAAAAGGGACGGTCATTAAAGGGGTTGTGGAAATAATGAAAGTTTGTGATGCCACCTGTGGTTTCTGCTTAAAGGGGTCCTCTGGGGCAGTTGTGCTGCAGCAAAGATGGTGTCACTTCCCACAGGTGAAGTGGGGTCCCCAGGTCTCCCGGTGTGTTTGGCAGGGATGGTGAATGCCGGCAGATAAATGGAGGACACAGGGTTGCAGTC
The DNA here is from genome assembly GCF_051348905.1 of Ranitomeya variabilis. Lineage (NCBI taxonomy): Eukaryota > Metazoa > Chordata > Amphibia > Anura > Dendrobatidae > Ranitomeya > Ranitomeya variabilis. The sequence continues at coordinate 1,059,023,079 of NC_135233.1, forward strand.
TTTACCTGGTTTACTGGTGTTAAGCAGCCTCAGTCCAGGGTACCGGCAACAGGTGTAGATGGAGTCCAGGCAGCCTGAAGACAAGTGGAAATCCCTTTGACAGATCAGTTTGGGAGCCTTCCACTATGCACTGGTCTGTAGTCCCTTGCTGCCTGTAGTTGTCTAAAAAGGTCCTCTTTTTCCCCTGTCCAGGGACAGTACCTGCATGGTAGGCAACCTGAGCCGTCTCTTTGGGGTCTCTGTCCATGGTGACTCTGGGCTCTGATTGCTGCTATACCTCAGGTATTTTGTGGGCAAGTCCCTTTTAGTTTCCTGCCCTCTGGTTCTGCCATGGGAACTGTAGTTCCTCACAACTTCGGGCTTCCGGTGCCCGGTTTCTGCGCTCAGCACAGAAAGGCCCAGTCGCAGGCCTCCTCTAGCTCCTAAGTCTGTCTGTGCTCCTTCAGGCTATGTGCACATGTTTAGGTTTTTTCGTGGTTTTTTTGCGATAAAAATGCTATAAAAACTCATTAAAAATGCATACATTATGCATCCTATCATTTAGAATGCATTCTGCATGTTTTGTGCACATGGTGCATTTTTTTTCCGTGAAAAAACGCATCGTGGTAAAAACAGCAGCACGTTCATTAATTTAGCTGATTTTCCGCGTTTTTCCTGCAATTCTATGCATTTGGAAAAAAAACGCACAAAAAACGCACAAAAAATGCATGCGATTTTCTGGCAGAAATGTCCGGTTTTTGTCAGGAAAATTTCTGCAAGAAATCCTGACGTGTGCACATACCCTCACTGTCTGCTACCAACTGTCAACTGTCTGATTGTCTGCACCAGACTGACTCCTCCTCCAGACCAGGATGTATATAGGGAAGTTCCCCTTAAACCGGGTTTAGAGCTCCCCCTTCTGGCCTGGAGTCAGAAAGTGTTGCATGTAAGATTACCTGCCAAAGAGATCCCTCCTGTCTCCAGGCATGGCGCTACCCTTCCCTAGAGGCCTGATTCCAGCCCATAAATGTCCTGCTGCTCCCTGAATCGGCGCCTGCGCAGTCTGCACTTTACGACACAATTTTCTTGAATACACATTGCAGTATCCAAGAAAATGGCGCCAGAAAGCGCGGACTGCGCAGGCGCCGATTCCAGGAGCAGGGGGACATTCATGCCCTGGAATCAGGGGATCTAAGTAAGTAATTGCTGTGGCATGAACTGCCACATGTCATGAGGGAGTGATCGTGTCCACCGTGTCCCCACGCCCCCTGATTCCGGCTAATTAATGTCCCCCTGCCCCCGGAATCGGCGCATGCGCAGTCCGCACTTTCCGGCGCCATATTCTTGAAGACACACTGTAGTATGTACTCAAGAAAATGGCGCAGGAAAGCGCGGACTGCGCAGGTGCCGATTCCGGGAGCAGGGGGACATTCATGTGCCGGAATGAGGGGGCGTAAATAATTGATGTGGCATGACCTGCTGCAATGTCATGAAGGCGGGATCGTGTCCACCATGTCTCCACGCCCCCTGATTCCGGAAGCAGGGGGACAATTATGGGCTGAAATCAGGGGGCGTGGGGACACTGTGGGGGTGGAAACTAAGTGATATGGGTGGGATTGTGACACAGATTTTGGCGCCAGCGCAGTCTGCACTTTCCTGCACCATTTTTTCTTGAATACGGACTCTGTGTCTATAATCTAACGCTAGAAGCGTCGCGCTTGCTCAGTCTATATAGGCTTTGGACAGAGTGACGCTCCTACCATTATATTATAGATCTTCAGAGAAAAAGAGGACTTAAACTCTATAGCGCCACCTGTTGGAAGTAGCGATCCTACAAGTCACAAACAACCCTTTAACGAGTCATACAATATGACTTAGGATAAAAGCCAAATCAGTATCTCAATTCGCAGACACGATGTTTCGGGCTGTTGGCCCTTGTCAGTGCAAAGCATGAGAACTAATTTGCCTAGGTGAGAGGCTCTGGACCGGGGGTCTAAAGGGTAAGGGTTCTCCTTGTGGAGAGTGACATACCAGCTCTGGCTTGTCAAAGTAAGGAGGCTTATTGTCCGTGCAATGCTCCTCAGGGAGCCCAAAATACCGTGTCTGCGAATTGAGATACTGATTTGGCTTTTATCCTAAAGGTACCGTCACACTCAGCAACTTTGCAAAGAGAACGACAACAATCCGTGACATTGCAGCGTCCTGGATAGCGATCTCGTTGTGTTTGACACGCAGCAGCGATCTGGATCCCGCTGTGCCATCGCTGGTCGGAGCTAGAAGTCCAGAACTTTATTTTGTCGCCAGGACGGCGTGTATCGTCATGTTTGACATCAAAAGCAACGACGCCAGCAACGAGCATAGGGGGCGTCGCAGCGTCTCCTTCTAGCCAGTCGGTACACTCCGGCTGTTTGACATGGAGCTAACAACCAGCGAGAACGAGAAGTGAGTCGCCGTTACGTCACAGGATCGCTCCTGCATCATTCTGGAGTTGCTGTGTTTGACGTCTCTACAGCGACCTAAACAGCGACGCTCCAGCGATCTAGTTTAGGTCGGCTCGTTGTCTATATCGCCGCAGTGTCGCCGAGTGTGACGGTACCTTAAGTCATATTGCACGACTCGATAAAGGGTTGATTGTGACTGTACATTTCTCCTAGGTTCCTGTATTATACTGTGTAAATAAATCAGCTGGGGAGTTTGGTAACAGAGATCTGTCTATTTCTCTGCTCTGTTTAGCCACAGCTAGTTTTTATAATACTCGTGGCAAATCACCTGCAATTTCTAAGTATGTTAAGAAAAGGGCAAAAAGTCTACAAGCCAATGCCTCCAGGAAAAACTGCTGTGTGAGTGAAGCAATTGTTTGTTGTACAGATAGCAGCTAGCTGGCCTAGGATTTTTTTTTATATCCTTTATATTTTACTTTTGATTATTTATATATCCAACTAAACCCATCTAAACTAATAAAACTGATTTCTGTCACTTGCTTCAAACTTGTCAGTGAGCAAATCACCTAACACATCTCAGCTGTTTTGAAAGCAATGAGCGGTCATACCAAATGTTGATTTATTTTAGTTTTCCCTTCCTCTCATTCACTTTACATTTTAACTGACAAAAATAAACTATTAGCACTTCTATAACTGAACAAATTCTTACTTTGCAGCATTTTTTCCACACCTGCCTAAAACTTTTGCATGGTACTGCATATGTTAAAACTAAAATTCATTTCAATTTTTAAAACAGTGATACCTTAAACTTGCATTTACAAATCTCCAACTGTAACAGGTGCGTAATTCATATGTTTTTCCATTTAATAATGGTTGAAAATACCAAGTAAAATTACTATATACCTCAGTCCTATATTAGTTGTTCATTGGCCTTTTTGTCCTATTCTTCCTAGAAGGTTCTCTATTTTTATTTCATAACATTACTGTAAGCTGTAACCTTCAAGCCTCCCTGACATAACTCCCAGTAAATGTCCTTATTGTGTCATACTTTATAACATTTGTTTGGGCTTTCTTTAATAATTTATGAACTGCCTAACGTACCATCTGTCATGGAAGAAAATCAAAGAAAAAATCACTTAGTCATAATCACAGATTTCATTTTTTTATGCTATTCCATGGCTTTTATTTCTGTATAGATTTGTAGATCGGGAAGTTTTAATGTATCATATCTATTTCCATTTGTGTTTGAAACATAAAATAGATTTTCAGAGTAAACAGAGCTGAGAAATGATAAAATACTGAATTTTTTTAGGCTACCGGAGAATGGCGTATGCTTAAAATGTCTCAACCTGAAAATATAACTTTAGTCATCATTACTGTGCCATATGGTGTGAACTCATGAAGTCTGTTACATTACAAGGGAGGATGAGACTTTAAAAGGCAGTCAATAGGTCTATGTTTCATCTGAATATGCATTTATGTAAATGTGTATCATAAATTTGTACCATAACTAATACAACATTTCAATTACAGAAGCCGCCAGGTTAGAGAACTTTAGATAAATCACCTATGCTTGAAACAGAACTTCTTGAACCAGCAAAACAAAACAAAAAAAAATCCTGTCCAACATTGCAGTTAATTCTTTTTGACATGTTTTTATGTTTTGTTACAGGAAATGTTAAATAAGATTTTGGGGAACTTGATTTCCGTGGCAGATATATTGTGGCATAGCACGCAACTTAATGAAGAATTTATGCTGGAGGAGTCAACTGGAGTTTATTCTGGAGGTGTCATGAATGGTAGACAAGATAGTGGCCAAATAGAAATATACATACGTTGTTGCTAAAGAGTACCTTAGGCCAATATATGATTAAATTCATGGGAATAAAGTAATTCATAATTATTTTCTACATATATTTTCAGAGAGGTTGTTCTCCCAGTTCCAACTTACCTACATGAGTAAAGATTCTAACTAAAGAATTAAGGACAGAGCCATGGTTAGACTTTCACCTGGTGTAAAGTTTCAGTATGCTATCAAAACTGTGTATCTGGCCAAGGCAAAGTGTCTTTTTGGTACCCTGGTGGCACTCAAGACTTATGGCTAGAGATAATCGAATCAATTCACAAAGAATGGACTTTGAGTGGAATTTCCAGAAATTTCCATTTACTGTGAAATCAAACAGTTTGTGATTCAGTTGGCCCCCAAAAATAAATGTCTAGTGCCAAGTCACACTGCAGTAGAGTCACAAAGTGCAATAATGGTTTCAGACATGGCTGGGCTGGCTATACCAATAACGCCCTGCAGTTGTCACTTCACATGGTTTAGTGTAGTTAGTCAAGTGGGACTTTCTCAGCCAGTATAAAAGATGAGGGCTGGCCAAGGAGTGAAACTTTATGTCTTTACAATGTAGGGATAGGAGGTCACAGTACACAATGCATTCAACATAGGGACCGAAAAGAGTGTGACTGTAAATTAATTTATCTGTGATATATTACAGTAACAGTAGAGCAGCTGTATAACAGCATTATTTTATATTAACACACGATCTCTTAGTGAAAAGTCACTACGTGCTGGCCTAATCCAATTTCTTTGGATCAAGAGGACCAGTGCTGGGATGTTTTCTCCAGCGGTCACTGTCACGTCTGCCCCAATGTCCTTTGCTGCTCCACATTCGATTCGACAGATAGACTTAAACAATTTCAAATTAGACATCTTATATAATGCAGTAGCCCGAATGTACATAATCTCTTATACTACATGCAGTTGCCCACTAGTGTATGTGGGCTTGATATCTAGAGAACTTCAAGTACGGGTGCGGGAACATGTGAGGGACATTGGTGCGGCCAACACAGTGGCCGACCCCTCGGATCCCAAATCAATCCCCTGTCTTTTTAAGGCTTACCACAACTGTGATCCTAAATCATTCATGGTTAGGGAAATTGATGTCATCCATACTGGGAACAGAGGAGGAAATATAAAAAAAAAACTGTTCACCTTATGCATTCATATTACATCTCCTGATGGAACTATTGTGCACATCTTGCTGCCATTTGTCCCGCGTGCAATCTAGCCTCTATGCATAACCATGTGCTGTGAATCTTCATATGCCCTCGTGTGTGCGTGGTTACGCTTGGTGCCATGGCACGTTCGGGGGAGCGGAGCGAATGCACTTTAGGAGCTTTTCCATTTGCTCATCATGAATCACTTTGTTGACCATGTGACCCGTTACCATGGAGATAAAAATAGCAGCCCACAGCCGTTCCAGAAAAGGCTCATCTATTAACCACTAGCAGCAGCACCATCGGCACTTCTGGCAGAAATCAGCTCGGCTGTAGAAGTACAAAACACACATAATAATTGGCCAATTTTGCCTGTTGAAAACATATGAGTGTGGATAAAGCAAAGGGTGTAATGGAATATATGTCACATTGCTAGCATGAGTCATTTCAGGTTTACGTAGCCTGTGACAGTGACACCATTAACTCCTCCACTGCCATAGCACATAAGTTGTGGAAAGAAGAATTTCCATTTCATAACTGATACCTGTCTCTTTTCTGCCCCTTATTCCCCTAACTCACAGCACATTGTGGACTAAGTAAGATACTACACCAAAACAACTTCCACAAGTTGACTTACTGGAGGAGATAAACATTCATCATTTATACTTGGAATATATGGAGCCTGTGGAGATGGAGGATCCAGTTCTAAAACCAAACTGGATTGATGGCTCTGCAAGCCATGTGGTAGGAGCACTCGCATTAATAGTAGCCCTCTGAGCCAGTAGAAATCTCAAGGTGAAATTCAGGTTGGTGAAAAGAACTCATCCCATTTACCGCATAAACGTAAATGATATTCAAATTCATGGTGATGATGATTCTATGGTGAACAAGACCTGGAAACCAGACAGAAATGCTAACGGAGTGAGGTTATCAGGGGAGGCGGGTGTTGGCCTTGTTGATGCACAGTGCAGGTGATGTGCAAATAGTACAACATATTTGGCAAAATCTGCTTGTTCTGCAGTCAGCTCAAGAGCAGATGATGTCAGGACTGCTATTGATGAAGGAGGCTCAACAGTACCTGTAAGTTATGGTGGTGGTAATTCCAAATTTTGGGCATCTTGGGTGTGGGAATTCTTTTCCCTTTGCCTGTGTACCAATCTGTTGCAGTGTACAGGCTGTGCTGTTAAAAAATAAGCAGGGTACATCCTGACACACATGGATTAAGAATTATGTCACTCTTTCACCACATGAAAATGCATCACCTGTGCATATGGAGAAAACAAGCTGACCAGAAACTTGAACAGGGCTTAAGGTGTTCTATATGGAGAAAGCAATCTGACCAGAAAAATGAGCAAGGCTTAAGCTGTACTGCTCCTTCTCCTCTTGAATAACTTTCTGTTAGTCAGTCTGCATCTGCAATTAGTGCCTTGTAGTTGCTGAAAGCAACTACATCATCATCCTCATCTACTGCTTTCCATACACTTACCACAATAGCATCATTGATTCTACTTTTTGTGCTCCCAAAAACATGTGATCAGTCTTCCATTTATGTGGAAATTGTCATCCCATATGTCCACCATAATTGATTCTAGACCTCCTGGATGACATTGCCTTTTGCGAATGAATTGCATGTGCTCAGCATCAAAGAGAAATACCTATCCACCATTTTTTGTACCAAAACAGCTGTGGCTGCATGGGTTTGGCACAAAATACTAAATATTTTAATCAGACAAAATTCATAGTGTTCAGTGTTACATCAATTTTGTACACTACTCACTTATGTAGCTTTTGGTGATATTAAATTATATTGTGACTGCATCTGGTGTGGCTTTCCCTGGTAGCGGCACATGCGCAGATGGAGATCTGTCATGATTCTCAATGGCGAGAGAACATAGCTCAGCATATATGAGAACTAGCTCTTGGAAGATGGAAACTATACTGACCATGAACTAAACCTGCCGCACAACTAGAAGTGGCCGGGTAGCATGCCTACGTTTTTTTATCCCTAGATGCCCAGCGCCAGCCGGAGAACTACCTAATCCTAGCAGAGGAAAAGACAGTCCTGGCTCACCTCTAGAGAAATTTTCCCAAAAGGCAGACAGAGGCCCCCACATATATTGGCGGTGATTTTAGATGAAAAGACAAACGTAGTATGAAAATAGGTTTAGCAAAAATCGAGGTCCGCTTACTAGATAGCAAGAAGACAGAAAGGGCACTTTCATGGTCAGCAGAAAACCCTATCAAAACACCATCCAGAAATTACTTTAAGACTCTAGCATTAACTCATAACACCAGAGTGGCAATTTCCGCTCACAAGAGCTTTCCAGACACAGTAACGAAACAGCAGCTGTGAACAGGAACAAAATGCAAAAACACACAAGGACAAAAGTCCAACTTAGCTGGGAGTTGTCTAGTAGCAGGAACATGCACAGAAAGGCTTCTGATTACATTGTTGACCGGCATGAAACTGACAGAGGAGCAAGGTTATATAGCGACTCCCACATCCTTATAGGAGCAGGTGAACAGAGGGGATGATGCACACAAGTACAATTCCCCAAGTGGCCACCGGGGGAGCCCAGAATCCAATTTCACAACAGTACCCCCCCCCTCAAGGAGGGGGCACCGAACCCTCACCAGAACCACCAGGGCGATCAGGATGAGCCCTATGAAAGGCACGGACAAGATCGGAGGCATGAACATCAGAGGCAGTGACCCAAGAATTATCCTCCTGACCGTATCCCTTCCATTTGACCAGATACTGGAGTTTCCGTCTGGAAACACGAGAGTCCAAGATCTTTTCCACAACGTACTCCAACTCACTCTCAACCAACACCGGAGCAGGAGGCTCAACGGAAGGCACAGCCGGTACCTCATACCTGCGCAACAATGACCGATGAAAAACATTATGAATCAAAAAGGATGCAGGGAGGTCCAAACGGAAGGACACAGGGTTAAGAATCTCCAATATCTTGTACGGGCCGATGAACCGAGGCTTAAACTTAGGAGAAGAAACCCTCATAGGGACAAAACGAGAAGACAACCACACCAAGTCCCCAACACAAAGCCGAGGACCAACACGACGACGGCGGTTGGCAAAAAGCTGAGTCTTCTCCTGGGACAACTTCAAATTGTCCACCACCTGCCCCCAAATCTGATGCAACCTCTCCACCACAGCATCCACTCCAGGACAATCCGAAGATTCCACTTGACCGGAGGAAAATCGAGGATGAAACCCCGAATTACAGAAAAACGGGGACACCAAGGTGGCAGAGCTGGCCCGATTATTGAGGGCGAACTCCGCCAAAGGCAAAAAAGCAACCCAATCATCCTGATCCGCAGACACAAAACACCTCAAATATGTCTCCAAGGTCTGATTAGTCCGCTCGGTCTGGCCATTAGTCTGAGGATGGAAAGCAGACGAAAAAGACAAATCTATGCCCATCCTAGCACAGAATGCCCGCCAAAATCTAGACACGAATTGGGTCCCTCTGTCAGAAACGATATTCTCCGGAATACCATGCAAACGAACAACATTTTGAAAAAACAGAGGAACCAACTCGGAAGAAGAAGGCAACTTAGGCAAGGGAACCAGATGGACCATCTTAGAGAAACGGTCACACACCACCCAGATGACAGACATCTTATGAGAAACAGGCAGATCCGAAATAAAATCCATCGAGATGTGCGTCCAAGGCCTCTTCGGGATAGGCAAGGGTAACAACAATCCACTAGCCCGAGAACAACAAGGCTTGGCCCGAGCACAAACGTCACAAGACTGCACAAAGCCTCGCACATCTCGTGACAGGGAAGGCCACCAGAAGGACCTTGCCACCAAATCCCTGGTACCAAAGATTCCAGGATGACCTGCCAACGCAGAAGAATGAACCTCAGAGATGACTCTACTGGTCCAATCATCAGGAACAATGTCATGATCTCTGCAGGCAGAGATCATAGCAAGCCTATAGAGGGACAAGCTCTCGGAGATGGAACTATACTGACCATGAACTAAGCCTGCCGCGCAACTAGAAATAGCCAGGTAGCATTTCCTATTTATCGCTAGATGCCCAGCTCTGGCCTAAGACCTAAATAGCTAGCAGAGGGAAATATAAGACCTGGCTCACCTCTAGAGAAATATACCAAAGAAGACAGTAGCCCCCCACATATAATGACGGTGAGTTCAGATGAAACTACAAACGCAGCAGGAAAATAGTCTTAGCAAATTTGAGGTCCGCTTACTAGATAGCAGAAGACAGATAGTATACTTTCATGGTCAGCAGAAAAACACTAACAAAACACCATCCAGAGATTACCTTAAACTCTGGCATTAACTCATAACGCCAGAGTAGCAATCCCTGATCAACGAGAGCTTTCCAGACACAGTAACAAAACTTCAGCTGTGAACTGGAACAAATAGGCAAAACAAAACATGGACAAAAGTCCAACTTAACTAGTAGTTGTCTAGAAGCAGGAACAAGCACTGAGAGGCATCAGATAACATTGTTGACCGGCAAGAAACCACCAGAGAAATGAGCTTAAATAGCGACACCCACTACTGATGGAACCAGGTGAAACAGGAAAGAGGATGACAAGTCCAATTCCACAAGCGGCCACCGGGGGAGCCCAGAATCCAAATTCACAACAGTACCCCCCCCTCAAGGAGGGGGCACCGAACCCTCACCAGATCCACCAGGGCGACCAGGATGAGCCCTATGGAAGGCACGAACAAGATCAGAAGCATGAACATCAGATGCATTGACCCAAGAATTATCCTCCTGGCCGTAACCCTTCCAGTTGACCAGATACTGGAGTTTCCGTCTGGAAACACGAGAGTCCAAAATTTTCTCCACAACGTACTCCAACTCACCCTCAACCAACACCGGAGCAGGAGGCTCAACTGAAGGTACAACAGGTACCTCATACCTGCGCAATAACGACCGATGAAAAACGTTATGAATGGAAAAGGACGCAGGGAGGTCCAAACGGAAAGAAACAGGATTAAGAATCTCCAATATTCTATAAGGGCCGATGAACCGAGGTTTAAACTTAGGAGAAGAGACCCTCATAGGGACAAAACGAGAAGACAACCACACTAAATCTCCAACACAAAGCCGAGAACCAACACGACGATGACGGTTGGCAAAACGCTGAGTCTTCTCCTGGGACAACTTCAAATTGTCCATAACCTGCCCCCAGATGTGATGCAATCTCTCCACCACCGCATCCACTCCAGGACAATCCGAGGATTCCACCTGACCGGAGGAAAATCGAGGGTGAAACCCCGAATTACAGAAAAACGGGGACACCAAGGTGGAAGAACTGAGGGCGAACTCTGCCAATGGCAAAAAAGCAACCCAATCATCCTGGTCAGCAGAGACAAAACACCTCAGATATGTCTCAAGGGTCTGATTAGTCCGCTCGGTCTGGCCATTAGTCTGAGGGTGAAAAGCAGATGAAAAAGACAAATCTATGCCCATCCTAGCACAGAATGCCCGCCAAAATCTAGACACAAATTGGGTACCTCTGTCAGAAACAATATTCTCAGGAATACCGTGCAATCGGACAACATTCTGAAAAAACAGAGGAACCAACTCAGAAGAAGAAGGCAACTTGGGCAGAGGAACCAAATGGACCATTTTAGAGAAACGGTCACAGACCACCCAGATGACAGACATCTTCTGGGAAACAGGCAGATCTGAAATAAAATCCATCGAGATGTGTGTCCAAGGCCTCTTAGGAATAGGCAAGGGCAACAGCAGTCCGCTAGCCCGAGAACTACAAGACTTGGCCCGAGCACAAACGTCACATGACTGCACAAAGACTCGCACATCTCGTGACAGAGAAGGCCACCAGAAGGATCTTGCCACCAAATCCCTGGTACCAAAAATTCCGGGATGACCTGCCAATGCAGAAGAATGTACCTCAGAGATGACTCTGCTGGTCCAATCATCCGGAACAAACAGTCTATCAGGCGGACAACGATCCGGTCTATCCGCCTGAAACTCTTGCAAAGACCGCCGCAGATCAGGAGAAACGGCCGACAAAATTACTCCCTCCCTAAGGATACCTGTGGGTTCAGAATTACCAGGAGAGTCCGGGTCAAAACTCCTAGAAAGGGCATCTGCCTTAACATTCTTAGAACCCGGTAGGTATGACACCACAAAATTAAAGCGAGAAAAAAATAAAGACCAGCGCGCCTGTCTAGGATTCAGGCGTCTGGCAGTCTCAAGATAAATCAAATTTTTGTGGTCAGTCAATACCACCACCTGATGCCTAGCCCCCTCGAGCCAATGGCGCCACTCCTCAAACGCCCACTTCATGGCCAAAAGCTCCCGATTCCCAACATCATAATTCCGCTCTGCGGGCGAAAATTTGCGAGAAAAGAAGGCACAAGGCCTAATGACGGAGCAGTCGGAACCTCTCTGCGACAACACTGCCCCAGCTCCGATCTCCGAAGCGTCAACCTCAACCTGAAAAGGCAGATTCACATCAGGCTGACGCAACACAGGGGCAGAGGCAAAACGGCGCTTAAGCTCCTGAAAGGCCTCTACAGCATGAGGGGACCAATTAGCAACATCAGCGCCTTGTCTGGTCAAATCAGTCAGTGGTTTAACGACATCCGAAAAACCAGCAATAAATCGGCGGTAAAAGTTGGCAAAGCCCAAAAATCTCTGAAGACCCTTAAGAGAGGAGGGCTGAGTCCAGTCACAAATAGCTTGCACCTTGACGGGATCCATCTCAATGGAAGAGGGAGAAAAAATATACCCCAAAAAGGAAATTTTCTGGACCCCAAAAACGCACTTAGACCCCTTCACACATAAAGAATTAGACCGCAGAACCTGAAAAACTCTCCTGACCTGCTGGACATGAGAGTCCCAGTCATCAGAAAAAATCAGAATATCATCCAGATATATTATCATAAATTTATCCAGAAAATCGCGGAAAATATCATGCATAAAAGACTGGAAAACTGAAGGGGCATTAGAAAGACCAAAAGGCATGACCAAATACTCAAAGTGGCCCTCGGGCGTATTAAATGCGGTCTTCCACTCATCCCCCTGCCTGATCCGCACCAAATTATACGCCCCACGAAGATCAATTTTAGAGAACCACTTAGCACCCTCTATACGAGCAAACAAATCAGTAAGCAATGGCAATGGGTATTGATACTTAACAGTGATCTTATTCAGAAGCCGATAATCAATACATGGTCTCAAAGAGCCGTCTTTTTTTGAGACAAAGAAAAACCCAGCTCCCAAGGGAGAAGAAGATGGACGAATATGTCCCTTTTCCAAAGACTCCTTTATATATTCCCGCATAGCAGCATGTTCCGGCACAGACAAATTAAACAAACGACCCTTTGGATATTTACAACCCGGTATCAAATCTATGGCACAATCGCACTCACGGTGCGGAGGTAACGACCCAAGCTTGGGTTCGTCAAAGACGTCTTGATAATCAGAGAGGAACTCAGGGACTTCAGAGGGAATGGACGACGAAATAGAAACCAAAGGTACGTCCCCATGAATACCCTTACATCCCCAGCTCAACACAGACATTGCTCTCCAGTCCAAGACTGGGTTGTGAGACTGCAACCATGGCAATCCCAGTACCAAATCGTCATGTAAATTATACAGCACCAGGAAACGAATAATCTCCTGGTGATCCGGATTGATAAGCATGGTTACTTGTGTCCAGTATTGTGGTTTATTATTAGCCAATGGGGTGGAGTCAATCCCCTTCAGAGGAATAAGAGTCTCCAAAGGCTCTAAATTAAAACCACAACGATTGGCAAAGGACCAATCCATAAGACTCAGAGCGGCGCCAGAGTCAACATAGGCGTCCGTGGCAATGGATGACAAAGAGCAAATCAGGGTTACAGACAAAATAAACTTAGACTGAATGGTGCCAATGGAAACAGACTTATCAAGCTTCTTTGTACGCCTAGAGCATGCTGATATAACATGAGTAGAATCCCCACAATAGAAACACAATCCATTCTTCCGTCTAAAATTCTGTCGCTCGCTCCTGGACAGAATTCTATCACACTGCATACTTTCTGGCGTCTTTTCCATAGACACCGCCAGATGGTGCACCGGTTTGCGCTCCCGCAGACGCCTATCAATCTGAATAGCCATTGTCATGGACTCATTCAGACCTGCAGGCAAAGGGAACCCCACCATAACATCCTTAACGGCATCAGAGAGACCTTCTCTGAAAGTTGCCGCCAAAGCGCACTCATTCCACTGAGTAAGCACAGACCATTTACGGAATTTTTGGCAGAAAACTTCAGCTTCGTCTTGCCCCTGAGATAGTGCCATCAAAGTTTTTTCTGCCTGAAGTTCCAAATGAGGTTCCTCATAAAGCAAGCCCAAGGCCAGAAAAAACGCATCCACATCGCGTAACGCAGGATCCCCTGCTGGCAATGAGAAGGCCCAATCTTGAGGGTCACCCCTGAGCAAGGAAATCACAATCCTAACCTGCTGAGCAGGGTCTCCAGCTGAACGAGACTTCAGGGACAAATAAAGCTTACAATTATTTCGGAAATTCTGGAAGCTAGCTCTATTCCCTGTGAAGAACTCCGGCAAAGGAATTCTCGGCTCAGATACCGGAGCATGTACCACAAAATCTTGTAAATTTTGTACTTTCGTGATGAGATTATTCAAACCCGCAGTTACACTCTGGAGATCCATTATTGTCAGGTGCACACAGAGCATACAGAGATTAGGAGGAGAGAGAGAAAAAAGACTGCAGCAAGGCAGACTGGAGGAAAAAAAAAAAAAAAAAAAAATTCCAGCAGACTTCTTATAACTCTCCTTTCTCAACCTGGGTCTTTAACACTTTATTGGCCGGTCAAACTGTCATGATCTCTGCAGGCAGAGATCATAGCAAGCCTATAGAGGGACAAGCTCTCGGAGATGGAACTATACTGACCATGAACTAAGCCTGCCGCGCAACTAGAAATAGCCAGGTAGCATTTCCTATTTATCGCTAGATGCCCAGCTCTGGCCTAAGACCTAAATAGCTAGCAGAGGGAAATATAAGACCTGGCTCACCTCTAGAGAAATATACCAAAGAAGACAGTAGCCCCCCACATATAATGACGGTGAGTTCAGATGAAACTACAAACGCAGCAGGAAAATAGTCTTAGCAAATTTGAGGTCCGCTTACTAGATAGCAGAAGACAGATAGTATACTTTCATGGTCAGCAGAAAAACACTAACAAAACACCATCCAGAGATTACCTTAAACTCTGGCATTAACTCATAACGCCAGAGTAGCAATCCCTGATCAACGAGAGCTTTCCAGACACAGTAACAAAACTTCAGCTGTGAACTGGAACAAATAGGCAAAACAAAACATGGACAAAAGTCCAACTTAACTAGTAGTTGTCTAGAAGCAGGAACAAGCACTGAGAGGCATCAGATAACATTGTTGACCGGCAAGAAACCACCAGAGAAATGAGCTTAAATAGCGACACCCACTACTGATGGAACCAGGTGAAACAGGAAAGAGGATGACAAGTCCAATTCCACAAGCGGCCACCGGGGGAGCCCAGAATCCAAATTCACAACAGAACAAACAGTCTACCAGGTGGGCAACGATCAGGTCTATCCGCCTGAAACTCCTGCAAGGCCCGCCGCAGGTCTGGAGAAACGGCAGACAATATCACTCCATCTTTAAGGATACCTGTGGGCTCAGAATTACCAGGGGAGTCAGGCTCAAAACTCCTAGAAAGGGCATCCGCCTTAACATTCTTAGAACCCGGTAGGTAAGACACCACAAAATTAAACCGAGAGAAAAACAACGACCAGCGCGCCTGTCTAGGATTCAGGCGCCTGGCAGACTCAAGGTAAATTAAATTTTTGTGGTCAGTCAATACCACCACCTGATGTCTGGCCCCCTCAAGCCAGTGACGCCACTCCTCAAAAGCCCACTTCATGGCCAAAAGCTCCCGATTCCCAATATCATAATTCCGCTCGGCGGGTGAAAATTTACGGGAAAAAAAAGCACAAGGTCTCATCACGGAGCAGTCGGAACTTCTCTGCGACAACACCGCCCCAGCTCCGATTTCAGAAGCGTCGACCTCAACCTGAAAAGGAAGAGCAACATCAGGCTGACGCAACACTGGGGCGGAAGAAAAGCGGCGCTTGAGCTCCCGAAAGGCCTCCACAGCATCAGGGGACCAATCAGCAACATCAGCACCCTTCTTAGTCAAATCAGTCAATGGTTTTACAACATCAGAAAAACCAGCAATAAATCGACGATAAAAGTTAGCAAAGCCCAAAAATTTCTGAAGACTCTTAAGAGAAGAGGGTTGCGTCCAATCACCAATAGCCTGAACCTTGACAGGATCCATCTCGATGGAAGAGGGGGAAAAAATGTATCCCAAGAAGGAAATCTTTTGAACCCCAAAAACACACTTAGAACCCTTCACACACAAGGAATTAGACCGCAAAACCTGAAAAACCCTCCTGACCTGCTGGACATGAGAGTCCCAGTCATCCGAAAAAATCAGAATATCATCCAGATACACAATCATAAATTTGTCCAAATAATCGCGGAAAATGTCATGCATAAAGGACTGGAAGACTGAAGGGGCATTTGAAAGACCAAAAGGCATCACCAAATACTCAAAATGGCCCTCGGGCGTATTAAATGCGGTTTTCCACTCATCCCCCTGCTTGATTCGCACCAAATTATACGCCCCACGGAGATCAATCTTAGAGAACCACTTGGCCCCCTTTATACGAGCAAACAAATCAGTAAGCAGTGGTAACGGATATTGATATTTAACCGTGATTTTATTCAAAAGTCGATAATCAATACACGGCCTCAAAGAGCCGTCTTTCTTAGACACAAAGAAAAAACCGGCTCCTAAGGGAGATGACGAAGGACGAATATGTCCCTTTTCCAAGGACTCCTTTATATATTCTCGCATAGCCGCGTGTTCAGGCACAGACAGATTAAATAAACGACCCTTAGGGTATTTACTACCCGGGATCAAGTCTATGGCACAATCGCACTCCCGGTGCGGAGGTAGTGAACCAACCTTGGGTTCTTCAAAAACGTCACGAAAGTCAGACAAGAATTCAGGAATCTCAGAGGGAATAGATGATGAAATGGAAACCAAAGGTACGTCCCCATGAGTTCCTTTACATCCCCAGCTTAACACAGACATAGCTCTCCAGTCAAGGACTGGGTTATGAGATTGCAGCCATGGCAATCCCAGCACCAAAACATCATGTAGATTATACAGCACCAGAAAGCGAATAACCTCCTGGTGATCCGGATTAACACGCATAGTCACTTGTGTCCAGTATTGTGGTTTATTACTAGCCAATGGGGTGGAGTCAATCCCTTTCAGAGGTATCGGAGCCTCCAATGGCTCCAAATCATACCCACAGCGTTTGGCAAAGGACCAATCCATAAGACTCAAAGCAGCGCCAGAGTCGACATAGGCGTCCGCGGTAATAGATGACAAAGAACAAATCAGGGTCACAGATAGAATAAACTTAGACTGTAAAGTGCTAATTGAAACAGACTTGTCAGGCTTCTTAGTACGCTTAAAGCATGCTGATATAACATGAGTTGAATCACCACAATAGAAGCACAACCCATTTTTTCGTCTAAAATTCTGCCGCTCGCTTCTGGACAGAATTCTATCACATTGCATATTTTCTGGCGTTTTCTCAGTAGACACCGCCAAATGGTGCACAGGTTTGCGCTCCCGCAGACGCCTATCGATCTGAATAGCCATCGTCATGGACTCATTCAGACTCGCAGGCACAGGGAACCCCACCATAACATCCTTAATGGCATCAGAGAGACCTTCTCTGAAAATCGCCGCCAGGGCGCACTCATTCCACTGAGTAAGCACAGACCATTTGCGGAATTTTTGGCAGTATATTTCAGCTTCATCTTGCCCCTGAGACAAGGACATCAAGGCCTTTTCCGCCTGAAGCTCTAAATGAGGTTCCTCATAAAGCAACCCCAAGGCCAGAAAAAACGCATCCACATTGAGCAACGCAGGATCCCCTGGTGCCAATGCAAAAGCCCAGTCTTGAGGGTCGCCCCGGAGCAAGGAAATTACAATCCTGACCTGCTGTGCAGGGTCTCCGGCAGAGCGAGACTTCAGGGACAAAAACAATTTGCAATTATTTTTAAAATTTTGAAAGTGAGATCTATTCCCCGAGAAGAATTCAGACAAAGGAATTCTAGGCTCAGACATAGGTGCATGAACAACAAAATCTTGCAAATTTTGTACCTTTGTGGCGAGATTATTCAAACCTGCAGCTACACTCTGAAGATCCATTTGAAACAGGTGAACACAGAGCCATTCAAGGATAAGAAGGAGAGAAAGAGAGGAAGGCTGCAGTATAGGCAGACTAGCAAGTGATTCAATTAAGAGCACACTCAGAACTAGAGGAAAAAAAAAAAAAAAAATTGTAGCAGACTTCTACATCATCATCCTCATCTACTGCTTTCCTTACACTTACTCGTCTACCACAATAGCATCATTGATTCTACTTTTTGTGCTCCCAAAAACATGTGATCAGTCTTCCATTTATGTGGAAATTGTCATCCCATATGTCCACCATAATTGATTCTAGACCTCCTGGATGACATTGCCTTTTGCGAATGAATTGCATGTGCTCAGCATCAAAGAGAAATACCTATCCACCATTTTTTGTACCAAAACAGCTGTGGCTGCATGGGTTTGGCACAAAATACTAAATATTTTAATCAGACAAAATTCATAGTGTTCAGTGTTACATCAATTTTGTACACTACTCACTTATGTAGCTTTTGGTGATATTAAATTATATTGTGACTGCATCTGGTGTGGCTTTCCCTGGTAGCGGCACATGCGCAGATGGAGATCTGTCATGATTCTCAATGGCGAGAGAACATAGCTCAGCATATATGAGAACTAGCTCTTGGAAGATGGAAACTATACTGACCATGAACTAAACCTGCCGCACAACTAGAAGTGGCCGGGTAGCATGCCTACGTTTTTTTATCCCTAGATGCCCAGCGCCAGCCGGAGAACTACCTAATCCTAGCAGAGGAAAAGACAGTCCTGGCTCACCTCTAGAGAAATTTTCCCAAAAGGCAGACAGAGGCCCCCACATATATTGGCGGTGATTTTAGATGAAAAGACAAACGTAGTATGAAAATAGGTTTAGCAAAAATCGAGGTCCGCTTACTAGATAGCAAGAAGACAGAAAGGGCACTTTCATGGTCAGCAGAAAACCCTATCAAAACACCATCCAGAAATTACTTTAAGACTCTAGCATTAACTCATAACACCAGAGTGGCAATTTCCGCTCACAAGAGCTTTCCAGACACAGTAACGAAACAGCAGCTGTGAACAGGAACAAAATGCAAAAACACACAAGGACAAAAGTCCAACTTAGCTGGGAGTTGTCTAGTAGCAGGAACATGCACAGAAAGGCTTCTGATTACATTGTTGACCGGCATGAAACTGACAGAGGAGCAAGGTTATATAGCGACTCCCACATCCTGATAGGAGCAGGTGAACAGAGGGGATGATGCACACAAGTACAATTCCCCAAGTGGCCACCGGGGGAGCCCAGAATCCAATTTCACAACAGAGATCTCGGCACCAAGATCTTGGGAGATGAGATCTCAGTGCTGAGATCTCATCTCCCAAGATCTTGGTGCCGAGAGCTCCATCTCTGGAGATGATATCTCAGAGCTGAGATGTCATCTTCAGAGATTTTGTTGCCGAGATCTACATCTGTGCATGCGCCGCCCCCAGCGTCCATTTTCCCGGAATCCACCGCACAGGAAACCATGGAACTGAGGGGGCTCTGGCCTTCACAAAATGTTGGCAGAGCCCCCACAGCACCGGAGACACCCGCAGCAGCACCGGACACCCCCGCAGCAGCATCGGACACCCCCACAGCAGTGCCAGACACCCCCTCATCCCAGTCTGCGGCCTTTCAGCAATGGTACCGGTAAGGTATATCCGCATTATAAGACACACCCCCATTTTCCTCTCAAATTTTGGGGAAAAAAGTGTGTCTTATAATCCGAAAAATACGGTATACTGTACCCTCTGCTGCTTGTGCATCATATAGTGCATTTACATATTTCACATTAGCACTTTATGAATATTAAGGTCTTTAATATATCTTTCTGACTGGCACAGTTACTCTGCATTTTTATCTCATTTTACTTGGGTTGTATTGATCTTTTTAGATTCAATAAAGATTTATATTATTTATTATGATTGGGCATTTTGCTTCCTTTTCTTTGTAGGTTTTTTGGAATCTTTGTAATTGCCTATACTTTTGGCTAGGCCTCATTTTGGGTTTTCTAAGTGTTTCAAAAAGTTTTCTTTCTTGACCAGTGAGTTCAAGCAATTAATACAGCGGTACTCACAAAACTCCAAGATTGTGTGCCACACTGTTCATTAGTAGAGATGAGCGAATATTTCAATGTTCGGTTTGGATTACGTTCGCCGAATTTGCAATATTCGCCGATTAATTAGTCAAATATTCGACGAACGTAATTAAATGCCATTTACGTCAATTGGAGGCAAAAACAAACGCATGCACAGCATCTTATAACGGCCCCAAATGCTGTCAAAACATATCAAATGAGGGACAGACACCAGGGAAGTGGCCTCAATTCACCCACAGTACAGATTTAAATATGGCACTGCAGCAATCAGCCAGGCATGAGGTATGGGAGTCTGGCACAGCATTTACAGATTTCAATTGAACGTCACAGTAAAATGAGATGGATGAGGGATCAGTGTATGGCCCCTTTGCTGGGAGCCCTGATATCATATGCAACACCTCTACCTGCTTTCATGCTGAGCCACACTCAGGTGGCACAAATATAAGTTTTGTAGACTACGATTGTCAGAAAAATGTAAGGATAGTAACACGTGTAGTTGAGTCCAAGGGAGAGGAGGCCTGATGGTGTCGGAGGCCTACTGCTACAGGCAACACACATTAAGGAGACCCAACCAGCAGTGCTCACTAGGGTTGAGCGACCTTTACATTTATAGGATCGGGTCGGTTTTCACGAAACGCGACTTTTTCAAAAGTCGGGTCGAGTGAAATCGGCCGATCCTATAAAAAAGTCGGGGTCGGGGTCGGCCGAAACTCGAAACCCAATGCAGTGCATTGGGTTTCCAATGGTTCCCAGGGTCTGAAGGAGCGGAAACTCTCCTTCAGGCCCTGGGATCCATATTTAAGTGTAAAATAAAGAATTAAAATAAAAAATATCGCCATACTTACCCTCTGATGCGCCCTGGTACTAAGCGGGAACCTTCCTTCCTTAGAATCAGCCTTCCAGGACCTTGCGGTGACATCGCGGTGACGTCGCGGCTTGTGATTGGTCGCGCGGCCGCCCATGTGACTGCTCGCGCAACCAATCACAAGCCGTGACGTCACCGTGACGTCACCGAAGGTCCTGGAAGGGCTGATTCTTAGGAAGGAAGGCTGCCGGAAAGAAGCCGAGGGTGAGTATATTCCTATTAGGTATATACTCACCCTCGCACGCGCCCTGCTTCTTTCCGGCAGCCTTCCTTCCTAAGAATCAGCCCTTCCAGGACCTTCGGTGACGTCACAGTGACGTTGCGGCTTGTGATTGGTCGCGCGAGCGGTCACATGGGCGGCCGCGCGACCAATCACAAGCTGCGACATCACCGCGACGTCACCGCAAGGTCCTGGAAGGCTGATTCTAAGGAAGGAAGGTTCCCGCTTAGTACCAGGGCGCATCAGAGGGTAAGTATAGCGATATTTTTTATTTTAATTCTTTATTTTACACTTAAATCTGAATTCCAATACCAATTCCCGTTATCTTAAACATATTGGGAATCGGTATCGGAATTCCGATTCCAGATTCAGAAGATCGCCGACTTCATGGCCGACCCCACACAGGGGTCGGGTTTCATGAAACCCGACTTTGCCAAAAGTCGGCGACTTCTGAAAATTGCCGACCCGTTTCGCTCAACCCTAGTGCTCACATTTCCAAAAATTTTTGGTAGAAACCACCAAAGTGGCATCAATTTCTCAACAGTAGAAATAGTATAATCGGGTACGACAGGTTTTTTATGATAATCTGCCCTAAACAGGTTTTCAGGGAGCACCTAAAAATATCTAAGTTGTTGTTATACTCCTAGTTTCATGGGGGACAAAGGGTAAGAGGTGAGTCATCTAGGTAGGAGATTGAACTGAACCAGACAAAGTCCAGATCAGGGGTGTTACCGTCTTTTACCCATTACCCTTTTTGGTAGAGCATTGAACAGCAAGGTGGATTGTTGCTGAGGGGAAAAAAAAATAAATCTTTAAATCTTCAGCTTAGCGAGTGTGAACGAGCTGAGTGTGACCTGAGCGTAAGTGTGAACGGCGGTAAGTGTGACTTGTGATTCAGTGAAGAGGTATTTGGAAAGCCTTTAACAAATACCTGTGTGAATTGGTGTGAGTTGCTGAATTGGGAGTAGCTATATTCACAAGGGGCTAACTTAGGGTGGGGGCTCATAATTAAGGGGTTATAAGGGGCAGCTGTTTGGGACTCAAGTCCTTTTTGGTAGAGCATTGAACAGCAAGGTGGATTGTTGCTGAGGGGAAAAATAAAAAATCTTTAAAGGCCCCGTCTCACACAGCGACGCTGCAGCGATACAGACAACGATGCTGATCGCTGCAGCGTCGCTGTTTTGTCGCTGTGTGGTCGCTGGGGAGCTGTCACACAGACAGCTCTCTCCAGCAATCAACGATCAGGGGAACGACTTCGGCATCGTTGAAACTGTCATCAACGATGCCGAAGTCCCCCTGC
The DNA here is from genome assembly GCF_051348905.1 of Ranitomeya variabilis. NCBI lineage: Eukaryota > Metazoa > Chordata > Amphibia > Anura > Dendrobatidae > Ranitomeya > Ranitomeya variabilis. The sequence continues at coordinate 1,059,045,314 of NC_135233.1, forward strand.
AGCACCCGGTAACCAGGGTAAACATCGGGTTACTAAGCGCAGGGCCGCGTTTAGTAACCCGATGTTTACCCTGGTTACCAAAAAAACAAACAGTACATACTCGCCTTTCGGTGTCCAGGTCCCTTGCCGTCTGCTTCCTGCTCTGACAGTGCCGCTGTACACTGAGAGCAGAGCGCAGCGGTGACGTCACTGCTGTGCTGTGCTCTCACTGTACGGCCGGATCTCAGTCAGAGCAGGAAGCAGACGGCAAGGGACCTGACGGACATCAGATCGTGAGTATGTACTGTTTGGTTTTTTTTTTACATTTACGCTGGTAACCAGGGTAAACATCGGGTTACTAAGCGCGGCCCTGCGCTTAGTAACCCGATGTTTACCCTGGTTACCAGTGAAGACATCGCTGGATCGGTGTCACACACACCGATTCAGCGATGTCAGCGGGACCTCAACGACCAAAAAAAGGTCCAGGCCATTCCGACACGACCAGCGATCTCACAGCAGGGGCCTGATCGCTGGTACGTGTCACACATAGCGAGATCGCTACTGAGGTCGCTGTTGCGTCACAAAACTTGTGACTCAGCAGCGATCTCGCTAGCGATCTCGCTATGTGAGACGGGGCCTTAAGTCTTCAGCTTAGTGAGTGTGAACGAGCTGAGTGTGACCTGAGTGTAAGTGTGAACGGCGGTAAGTGTGACTTGTGATTCAGTGACTTAGGAATCAGGGAGTTTCCAAGGGAGGAATTGCTGTCTGTATTTTAATAATACTTTGTATTTATTTTTATTTAACGTTTCTGTCTGGTGCAATCCCCATTAGGAAATGTGCTCCACTATTGTTAATGCCATCCAGTGCACATCTTGCCACATATATGCAGTCCTTGATCAGCCGGTTGAGGGTGCATACTGCTGTGCGAGATGTGAGCACGTTGTGCATTTGGAAGCCCAGATTCTGAATCCAAATGTGCAGCTGGCAACACTGAGATCCATAGACAATATGGAGAGGAGTCTTCTGCTCACTGAGCAGACGCTCAATGGGATAGATGAGGGGGGGATGGTAGGATGGAGCTGCAGGACAGTAAAGTAGCTAGCTGGGTGAAATTCAGAAAGCGGGGTAGAGGGAAGAGTGCCAGGGAGGCTAGTACTGATCTGGCACACCCCAATAAGTTTGCTAAGTTGGCAGATGAGGGGGGTGCCATTACAGGGGTAGCACTGCTGCAGCCAGGCATGTCCTCTGAAAGCCGGAGGAGTGACTGCTACAGTAAGAAGGAAAATAGGAGAGCAGTACAGGCCAGACAGGTGCTGGTAGTGGGGGACTCAATTATTAGGGGAACAGACAGGGCAATCTGTCACAAAGACAGGGATCGTCGGACGGTGTGCTGCCAACCTGGCGCTCCAGTCCGACACATCACTGATCGGGTGGACAGATTACTGGGAAGGGCTGGTGAGGACCCAGCGGTCATGGTGCACATTGGCACAAATGACAAAGTTAGAGGTAGGTGGAAGGTCCTTAAAGATGATTTCAGGGAATTAGGCTGCAAGCTGAAAGCAAGGACCTCCAACGTGGTATTTTCTGAAATACTGCCTGTACCACGTGCCATGCCAGAGAGGCAACGGGAGATTAGGGAGGTTAATAAGTGGATCAAGAATTGGTGTAGGAAGGAGGGGTTTTGGTTCCTGCAGAACTGGGCCGACTTCTCAGTGGGCTACAGGCTCTACGCTAGGGATGGGCTGCACCTCAATGGGGAAGGTGCAGCTGTGCTGGGGGAGAAAATGGCTAGAAGGTTGGAGGAGTGTTTAAACTAGGGATTGGGGGGAGGGTATTCAATTTATAGGAGGGTAAGATAGGGCAGATAGAGACCTGGGCACAAATAAGGAAGTTGGGGGTGGCGGTGGCATGGGGGGTGGGGTTAGAACAGTTAATAATTTAAGAAAGAATAGAGGTACAGAGAGGAACATCAAGTGCATGTATACTAATGCCAGAAGCCTCACCAACAAAATGGACAAATTAGAATTAATGTTGTTGGAGCATAATTATGACATGGTGGGGATATCTGAAACATGGCTGGATGAGAGCCATGACTGGGCTGTTAACTTGCAGGGCTATAGCCTTTTCAGAAATGACCGTACAGATAAGCGAGGGGGAGGGGTGTGTCTATGTAAAATCGTCCTTAAAACCCATCCGGCGTGATAATATAGGTGAATTTAATGAAAATGTAGAGTCCCTGTGAGTGGAGATAAGGGGAGAGGGAAAAAATAATAAATTACTGATAGGGGTTTGTTATAAATCTCCAAAAATAATGGAAGCAATGGAGAATATCCTCGTAAAGCAAATAGATGAAGCTGCGACTCAAGGAGAAGTAATTATTATGGGGGACTTCAACTACCCTGAAATAGATTGGGGAACAGAAACCTGCAGTTCCAGCAAAGGTAATCAGTTTTTGACAACTATGAGAGACAATTACCTTTCACAACTGGTTCAGGACCCAACAAGAAGGGGGGCACTGCTAGACCTAATATTAACCAACAGGCCAGACCGCATATCAAATATAAGGGTTGGGGGTCACTTGGGGAATAGTAATCACAAAATAATAAGTTTTCGTGTATCCTTTAATAAGATGTGCAGTAGAGGGGTGACAAGGACACTAAACTTCAGGAGGGCAAATTTCCAACGGATGAGAGATGATCTTGGTGCAATTAACTGGGACAATATCCTGATACATAAAAATACACAAAGAAAATGGGAGACGTTTATTAGCATCCTGGATAGGACCTGTGCACAGTATATACCGTATGGGAATAAACATACTAGAAATAGGAGGAAACCAATATGGCTAAATAAAGCTGTAAGGGGCGCAATAAGGGACAAAAAGAAAGCATTTAGAGAATTAAAGGAAGAAGGTAGTGATGAGGCATTAAATAAATACAGAAAATTAAATAAATTCTGTAAAAAGCAAATCAAGGCAGCAAAAATTGAGACAGAGAGACTCATTGCCAGAGAGAGTAAAATAATCCCAAAATATTCTTTAACTACATAAATAGTAAGAAACTAAAAAATGAAAGTGTTGGCCCCCTTAAAAATAGTCTGGGGGAAATGGTGGAGGAGGATGAGGAAAAAGCCAATATGCGAAATGACTTTTTTTCATCAGTATTTACACAAGAAAATCCCATGGCAGACAATATGATCAGTGATAATAAAAATTCCCCATTAAGTGTCACCTGCTTAACCCAGCAGGAAGTACGGCGGCGTCAAAAAATCACTAAAATTGACAAATCTCCGGGCCCGGATGGGATACACCCCCGAGTACTGCACGAATTAAGTACAGTCATTGATAGACCATTATTTTTAATCTTTAAAGAGTCCATAATAACAGGGTCTGTACCACAGGACTGGCGTATAGCAAATGTGGTGCCAATATTCAAAAAGGGGACAAAAACTGAACTCGAAAATTATAGGCCAGTAAGCTTAACCTCTACTCTGGGTAAAATCCTGTAGGGCATTCTAAGGGATGCTATACTGGAGTATCTGAAGAGGAATAACCTCATGACCCAGTATCAGCACGGGTTTACTAGGGACCGTTCATGTCAGACTAATTTGCTCAGCTTCTATGAAGCGGTAAGTTCCGGACTGGACCAAGGGAACCCTGTAGATGTAGTGTATATGGACTTTTCAAAAGCTTTTGATACGGTGCCACACAAAAGGTTGATACATAAAATGAGAATAATGGGGATAGGGGAAAATATGTGTAAGTAGGTTGAGAGCTGGCTCAGGGATAGGAAACAAAGGGTGGTTATTAATGGAGCACACTCGGACTGGGTCGCGGTTAGCAGTGGGGTATCACAGGGGTCAGTATTGGGCCTTCTTTTTAACATATTTATTATTGACCTTGTAGGGGGCATTCTGAGTAGAATTTCAATATTTGCAGATGACACTAAACTCTGCAGGGTAATCAATACAGGGAAGGACAATTTTATATTACAAGATGATTTATGTAAACTAGAAGCTTGGGCTGATAAATGGCAAATGAGCTTTAATGGGGATAAATGTAAGGTCATGCACTTGGGTAGAAGTAATAAGATGTATAACTATGTGCTTAATTCTAAAACTCTGGGCAAAACCGTCAATGAAAAAGACCTGGGTGTATGGGTGGATGACAAACTCATATTCAGTGGCCAGTGTCAGGCAGCTGCTACAAAGGCAAATAAAATAATGGGATGTATTAAAAGAGGCATAGATGCTCATGAGGAGAACATAATTTTACCTCTATACAAGTCACTAGTTCGACCACACTTAGAATACTGTGCACAGTTCTGGTCTCCGGTGTATAAGAAAGACATAGCTGAACTAGAGTGGGTGCAGAGAAGAGCGACCAAGGTTATTAGAGGACTGGGGGGTCTGAAATACCAAGATAGGTTATTATACTTGGGGCTGTATAGTTTGGAAAAACGAAGACTAAGGGGTGATCTTATTTTAATGTATAAATATATGAGGGGACAGTACAAAGACCTTTCTGATGATCTTTTTAATCATAGACCTGAGACAGGGAAAAGGGGGCATCCTCTATGTCTGGAGGAAAGAAGGTTTAAGCATAATACCAGACGCGGATTCTTTACTGTAAGAGCAGTGAGACTATGGAACTCTCTGCCGTATGATGTTGTAATGAGTGATTCATTACTTAAATTTAAGAGGGGACTGGATGCCTTTCTTGAAAAGTATAATGTTACAGGGTATATACACTATATTCCTTGATAGGGCGTTGATCCAGGGAACTAGTCTGACTGCCGTATGTGGAGTCGGGAAGGAATTTTTTTCCCCAATGTGGAGCTTACTCTTTGCCACATGGTTTTTGCCTTCCTCTGGATCAACATGTTAGGGCATGTTAGGTTAGGCTATGGGTTGAACTAGATGGACTTAAAGTCTTCCTTCAACCTTAATAACTATGTAACTATGTAACTTGTGTGTCTCAGAGTTTGAAAATTGTGAGAGGCCATGAGAATTGGCTAGAGATAGAAGCTAGGATGCAGTTGGGGAGGTGGAGCTGTTGAAGTCTCCCAGAATAAGGGTTGTGAATTGTGAGGATATGAAGTGTGGCCGCAACACATAAAAGTGGTCAAGGAAGTGGGTGGGTGAGCCTGGGTGATGGTATGTGACTGCTACTCTGAGGGAGATGGGATGGAACACCCTGATAGAGTGAACCTCAAAAGAAGAATGGTTTCAAATCGGCCTGCATTTATTTATTGGGATAAAAACAAGATGGTTGTTGGCAGCGAGGAGTGTAGGGTTATCGATGAGTTAGCAGTAGTGTTGAGCGATACCGTCCGATACTTGAAAGTATCGGTATCGGAAAGTATCGGCCGATACCGGCAAAGTATCGGATCTAATCCGATACCGATACCCGATACCAATACAAGTCAATGGGACTCAAGTATCGGACGGTATCCCTGATGGTTCCCAGGGTCTGAAGGAGAGGAAACTCTCCTTCAGGCCCTGGGATCCATATCAATGTGTAAAATAAAGAATTAAAATAAAAAATAGGGATATACTCACCCTCCGAGGCAGCCTGGACTTTACCGCCGTAACCGGGAGCCGTTGTACCTAAGAATGCGCGCTTGCAGGGCCTTAGATGAGGTCACTGCGCTCTGATTGGTCCGTAGCGGTCGCGTGACCGCTACGCGACCAATCACAAAGCAGTGACGTCTTCTAAGGTATTTCAAGCGCTTGAAAGACCTTAGGTACATCACTGCTTTGTGATTGGTCGCGTAGCGGTCACGCGACCGCTATGGACCAATCAGAGCGCAGTGACCTCATCTAAGGCCCTGCAAGCGCGCATTCTTAGGTACAACGGCTCCCGGTTACGGTGGTAAAGTCCAGGAGCCGCCGGAGAGGTGAGTATATCCCTATTTTTTATTTTAATTCTTTATTTTACACATTGATATTAATCCCGATACCGATTCCCGATACCACAAAAGTACCGGATCTCGGTATCGGAATTCCGATACCCGCAAGTATCGGCCGATACCCGATACTTGCGGTATCGGAATGCTCAACACTAGTTAGCAGTGATCATACAGTGGGATACTTGCATATTACATGTGTTGTAATCTGGATGTGGTTAAGCCATATGCTCACTATTACTTTTCTTATAACTAATTGTTGTCAACAGCCTGTGGCCTCCTCGGATGATTCTTCGCCCAATCATGTCATTGTCTGGATGATAGGGGCCAGCTGAGAGCTATTGGCTACTAAAGGTACCTTCACACGAAACGACATTATAACGATATCGCTAGCAATCCGTGACGTTGCAGCGTCCTCGCTAGCGATATCGTTTCGTTTGACACGCAGCAGCGATCAGGATCCTGCTGTGATGTCGCTGGTCGCTGAATAAAGTCCAGAACTTTATTTGGTCGTCCGATCGCTGTGTATCGTTGTGTTTGAAAGCAAAAGCAACGATACCAGCGATATTTTACACTGGTAACCAGGGTAAACATCGGGTTACTAAGCGCAGGGCCGCGCTTAGTTACCCGATGTTTACCCTGGTTACTAGCGTAAAATGTAAAAAAAACAAACAGCACATACTCACATTGCGTCCCCTGCAGTCTGCTTCCTCCTCTGACTCAGCGCCGCAAAGTGAAAGTGAAAGCAGCACAGCGGTGACGTCACCGCTCTGCTCTCACTGTACGGCGCTCAGTCAGTCAGGAAGTGGACGCAGGGGGACGTGAATGTAAGTATGTGCTGTTTGTTTTTTTTAGATTTTACGCTGGTAACCAGGGTAAACATCGGGTTACTAAGCGCGGCCCTGCGCTTAGTTACCCGATGTTTACCCTGGTTACCAGGGGACCTCGGCATAGTTGATCGCTGGAGAGCGGTCTGTGTGACAGCTCTCCAGCGACCAAACAGCGACGCTGCAGCGATCGACATCGTTGTAGCTATCGCTGCAGCGTCGCTTCGTGTGAAGGTACCTTAAGAGCACAGCGCTTGTTTCTGTATGACTCATGGCCTGTGATCTCTGTGATTATTGCCAAGCCATTCCAATCTGTTGGCCACAGAAATGCAGCATTTACACCTTATGGATGCAGACTCTTTACAAAAGCTGATGGCTGTCGCAGTCCCCCCAATACCAGTTTCCCCATCACCATTACTTCTCTTAAAAAGATGTGCCTGTGCTATAGCAAACAAGTCAGAGACAATATCATCTGTTCACTGAAAAATTCTATGTCTGCCAGGCTGCATTTCAACAATGACAACTAGACGAGCAAGCATGGACAGGGGAATTACAGCTAGATGACTTGGCACTGGGTGACTCTGGCGGCTGTTGGGGCAGTCGGGGAAGGGGCTGCTCCACAAGTCTTGAAATCCTCAAGGTTTGCAGGGCACTTGGGGATGTGCAAATAAACCACTACACACCATAAGATGGATAACTAAACTACTAGACAACAGGGTTTGGAGAACTAAACTACAAAACAGCTATGATTGCAGAACTAAACAAATTAACACCAGAACATGGAGAACTAAACTAATAGACAACAGGGATTGGATAACTAAAATACTAAATAGCTTTGGGTGGAGAACTAAACTAGCACACACCAGGGAATGGAGAGCTAAAGCAGTAGACACTAAGGTGTCACTAGACACCAAGTCTTGGAATCTCCAGGGCTTGCGGAACAAACATCTGTATGTAAAAGTTCCTGCAGTACTTCTGCCTCCTCTACCTCCTCTAGGGCCGCCACCTGTGCCCGCAACCTCTGCATTAATTAAACACAAGTTTCAACACTGCAGAGAGAATCCCTCCCCCATCTTCATACTGCGCAACCAGGGCTCACCGTAATCAGGCAGTGTTTACAATAATATGCCTTGGAGATCGCAGTCATACAGATCAAGAGTTGTGGACAGCTATCCATGCCTAGTTTGAGCAATGGCTGTCTACAGAGAAGGCTGTGTGTGATAATGGTGCAAACCAGGTGGTGGCCATATGCCGGGCCAACCTTACACACATGCCTTGCATGGTGTGCATCCTCAACCTGATGGCACAGCAATTCCTCCCCCACTGGATGCACTGCTGCAGAAACCACTGTCGTGCTGACTTCCACCATTCCACTTCAGTTGGTATAGAGATCTTTCTGACTACTGGTTAACCGGTTGATATGCGATATGACCACCACATGGAATTAAACTCTGCATGTGTTGCAACAACTGTGGAAGCAGCGCCAAGACCTGGTATATTACTATTGTCAGAAAAATGTAAGGATAGTAACACGGGTAGTTAACTCAAAGACAGTGGAGGACTGCCAGTATCGGAGGCCTACTGCTACAGACAACACACATGAAAACGACCCAACGCGGAATCTATACATTTACAAAAATTTGTGTTAGACACTAGCAAAGTGGCATCAATTTTACCACAGTAGAAATAGTATAATAGGGACCTACAGGTCTTCCACTACACCCAACCCAGCAGATTGACACGCAAGCAGGACTCTTCACATTTCCACAAATTATTGTTAACATCTCCAGCAGCAACAGCAGGCACAAAAGCCCCACTAAACATATCAGAGACTGCAATTACACAAGAACAATGCAGCACACTAAAAACTACAACATCCAGTAACAGAAGTTGTCAGTTGTCTTTGGATAGGACGTCACATTATTGGATCAATAGTGCTTTCAGAACCATTAACACCTACCCCATATACACCTCGAACACCAGGCCTAATCCCCCTTCCTCCATGACCTCGCTTTTTAACAGTCATGTTGCTCAGATAGTGTGGTGGGAGCACACTATTAGCAACTAAAAATAGATTTTTCACTCTGCATAACCTCTGCACACAGCTGAATTTCAGATGCACAAAATTAGAAGATGAAATATAGCGTGATCAATAGTGATGAGCGAATATACTCGTTACTCGAGATTTCTCGAGCAAGCTCGGGGATCCTCTGAGTATTTTTTAGTGCTTGGAGTTTTAGTTTTTCTTGCCGCAGCTGAATGATTTACATCTGATAGCCAGCTTAAGTACATGTGGGGATTCCCTAGCAACCAGGCAACCCCCACATGTACTTATGCTGGCTATCAGATGTAAATCATTCAGCTGCGGCAAGAAAAACTAAAACTCCGGGCACTAAAAAATACTCGGAGGACCCCCGAGCATGCTCGAGAAATCTCGAGTAATTAGTATATTCGCTCATCACTAGTGATTAATCATGTTACTCACAGCAGAAAGAATTGTTTTAGTGTCGATGAAGCCTGTATGACAAAGAAGATCTGCTCCAAAAAATTTTAAAGTGAGATGTCCCCTACTGTATGGCATTAGTAACAGATTTTTTTTGTTTTGTGTGGATGAGGCCTGTATAACATTGACTAGATGTTACAATTTCAAAATGAGATGTCCCTTACTGTATGACATTATTGACAGAAGAATTTTTGGGGGGCCTGTCGATAAGGCCTGTATAACATTGACTAGATTCTCCAAACAATTTCAAAGTAATATGTCCCCTAACGTATGACATTAGTAACAGAAGAATATTTTGGGGCCTGTCGATAAGGCATGTATAACACTGACTAGATGCTCCAAACAATTTCAAAGTGAGATCTCCCCTTCTGTATTCGGTTTGTAACATATTTTTTTTTTCTTCCTGTGGATGAGGCCTGTATAATCTAGAAGATTATCTGTGGCATTGGAATACCCTCTTTCCTACAGTTGCTGCTGGTAAGGTGCAGGTTTGCTGGAGAAATATGACCAACGTGACATTACATGAACTGATCAGGAAAAGGGCCATGACGACAGTGAGAATGGGAACATACAACAGGATCAATAACAGGATGGCTATGGGAAGTACGAGATCCAGGATCCAACCTACAACTATTTCTCATCTGCCCAACACCAATTACCAGAGAGCATTTGATGCTCGTCAGAAGATAGGTGTAACAGATGCTCGTCTCAAGCTAGCTATAAAAGATGCCCATGAGAAATTGGATGCCAAAAATGGACATAATCTAGAAAATAGACTCCAAACAATTTCAAACTCAGATCTTGGGTGCTGTATCACAGTTGTAAAAAAAAATAAAATAAATTAAATTCAATGTGCAACAGCTCTGCACGCAGAACAATTTCAACACCACTAAATTAAAAGGTTGGATATAGCGGGCTGTATCACATTTATCAACAGAAAAAAATAAGTATTTTAATGTGCTTAAGGTCTGCAGACACTTTCATATCACCGCCACAAAATGACCATCTGGCATACCGTGGACTGTATCACATTCAGCAACAGAAAAAATTAGAATTTTTCTTAATGTGCGTGTTAGGTGTTGATTGCCCACCGCTGCACAGGGGGAATCTCGAACCATCTCCGCTGCGGTCTCCCATTCTCGTCTAGCCGCAGTGGAGCATACTCTGCAGAGACGTCGGTCCCAGCGTCTGGCTCAAGCTGATACTGTGTGGCTGGTTAGTGCTGTCCTTCCAGGCTCAGCCATTGTAACCAGTCCTGATCAGCGGCGAGCAGGCATCCCTGGGACTAAGTCCTGCTTTTCTTATTCTGAGCATGCCCAAGGGACGACCTCTCATTGGAGGTCGGGGGTCACATGCTCAGGCCCTGTAGCAGCTCCTATTGGACCACTAGGAAGGTCCTGGAGAGCTTCTGCTATAAATGGTTTGCATGGCAGCACGGCCATGCGCTAGTATAAACTTATTAACGTGTGTGGATGTATGCCTGTTAATGGATGAAAGCTCTGAATCATTCCCATCCCTAGTGTTCTTGACTGTTTGCAAATTGTGCAAGCTACCTAGCGCCTGACAGTGCTAACCCACAAAGCTAGCACACGATACAGCATCTGATTGCAGTGACCGCCAGTGCAGCGCCGTGCGCTAATGGAGCTCTTTCCTGGCCCAAGTCTGGGTGGTTAGTGACGTCCACCAGAGCAGCACTGCACACACTCTTGTGCAGTAAATTATTAGTCCTGTTAATCTCTGACACCCCAGAAGCAGTGTGGAGTGCAAGAGGTCTAGAGTAACTCTTTCCCTGAGTCTTGGGACAGAGTTCTGTGACTCTTTACTTGTGCCTTTTGTGTGGTACCGTGGCCCTGTGATGCAACAGGGTTCGCTTCCTTCATACCAGGTGAAGCTAACCCATGTGTGTATACACATTATACCGCCATATAGTCCATCATTATTCAGCAGCTGGTTCCTTCTCTGCACGGTGGACCCCGGGCTGCAAACGCACCTTATACCATCCTAATAATTATTTGGTGCATTCCGCTAGCCATAACAGGCGTTAAGTCTGCAGACAGGTTCATAACACTGTCACAACATGACAATATGGGATACGGCAGGCTGTATCTCATTCAGCCAAAGAAAATATTATAATTTTTTTTAATGTGCGTTAGGTCTGCACACAGGTTCATATCACCACCACAAAATGACAGCTTGGGATACGGCAAGCTGTTTTACATTTAGCAATAGAAAAAAATATTTTTGTAATACGCGTTAGGTCTGCAGACAAGTTCATATCATAGCAACAACATGACAAAATGGGATACGGCATGCTGTTTCACATTTAGCAACAGAAAAACTTATAATTTTTTTAATGTGCCTTAGGTCTGCAGACAGTTTCATATCTCCACAGCACTAAATGACAAAGTGGGATACAGCAGGCTGTTTCACATTTAGCAATAAAACAAATTAGAATTTCTTTTTAATGCGCGTTACATCTGCAGACAAGTTCATATCACCTAAACAAAATGACAATGTGGGACACAGTGAGCTCTATCACATTCAGCTACAGAAAAATTTAGACTTTTTTTAAATGCAAGTTACGTCTGCAGACAGCTTCATATCACGGCTACAGCATGACAACATGGGATACGACAGGCTGTTTCACATTTAGCAACAGAAAAAAATTACATTTTTTTAATGTGCCTTAGGTCTGCAGACAGTTTCATATCACCACAGCACTAAATGACAAGGTGGGATACAGCAGGCTGTTTCACATTTAGCTAGTGAAAAAATATTAATTAGAATGCTATACTCTTGTATGCAGCACAATAGTAGCAATGCACAACACGTGCCCTGCTGGCATTCTTTGTGGACCTCAGAATGGCCAAAAAAAGAAAAAAAGTGCTGGAAGGTAAATTTGACAGCCACACTAGACACTAGCTACCTACAGTATCTGACTGATATACAACCACCTATCTAAGTAGCTAAAATGTGGATACAGCAGGTTTTTTCACATTTAGCTAATGAAAAAATATTATTTAGAATGCTATACTTGTGCATGGAGCACAATATAAGCAGTGCACAACAGACTTGTAGGACATGTACCCTGCTGGCTTTGTCTGTGGACCTCAGTAATGACGCAAAAAAAAATCCAGAGGGTAAATTTTACAGCCACACTGGACACTATCTAGCTGCACTATCTGACTGATATACAATCGCCTAACTAACTAGCTAAAAGTACCAGCGTTACGAGCAGCCTCTCTGCACTGTTACAGTGCCAAAATGGCACTAAAACAAGATTTCCGCTCTTTATATGGAGAGGGACATGTGATTTCAGCAGCCAGTAACACAAGCTGTTGTGGCAGGACATTTTGGGTGTTTCCTGCGCCCGGATTGGCTAGCCGCAATGTGCATACATAAAGTTAGGAAAAAAAATAAAAATGACTGCTTACAAGAACGCCGCACCTCTGAGCTCTGCAAACTCCTCCCCTCATAAAACCCATGCCAAATGCTCATGATTCACCACCATTATCGTTGCTAAAGTGCTGAAAATATTTTTGTGGCAACGCAAATATTTTCTCGCACTTGTACCGATTGTTACCGATTTTTACCGATTTTATAACATTTTGCTCGGGTTTCCAATCATGAATCCGAATGTGCCATATTCATGATGAATTTATGTTTGGCGATCATTTTCCAAACAAATTCGTTCATCACTATTCATTAGTTTAGCTTACAAGGTGAAACTTTCTTTAATAACCTGCTCTATAAACTATAAATGACATATTCCATTGTTGCAATTAAAAAAGGTATGTGGTGATTCAGAATCCTCGCTGCCAAAAGTCCAACGTACGATCAAAGACAAAAAAATGAGGTATGAATGCAGTTTATTTCATCAACGCGTTTCAAGGTTTGCAAATCTTTTAATCAGGAGAAAACCTCAATGAGCTCATTTTTATACATGTTTGTTGTGGGATAAGAGCCTAGTTTGATCTTCTTGTTTCTCTCCAGTTTCTCTATTTTATACATGATCCCCAGTTAATATAGTACAATTTTGTTTACCTTCAGTCACAACTAGAAGGAGATTTTTGCGTACTCAAAATTTTTGCATTCCAGAAAGTGATGGGCGAGCGTGCTTCCAACTACTCCAGTATCGCATGGTGCTCGAGTGCTTGAGTCCCTTGAGCCATGCAGCTCTCTCTCCTTTCTCTCTCCTCTGACCCAACCTTAGCTAAGAGTAAAAATCTTCCAGAAAAATACTTGACTGGTTAATTAAGTATTATGCTCGTTACTCAAATCAAGCACCTCGGTATTCCAAAGTGCTCGATTAAAGTCACTTTTTAAAGTGCTCATCTATTTTTTTTGCAACTGCCACTTTGGGTGACATTTAGGGTTTAGAGTTGTTTTTGCTTGATTCATCATTTGCAACTTTTTTTAAAAGTCACAAAACTTGTTGCAAATGTAGTATGTAAATGTAAAATGTAAATGTAAATGTAATTGTAGTAGAACTTATGACTTTCTGCACAGAAAAGTTGTAAGACAGGTTAAAGACAAAAACAAAGAGCATGTTTTGATTTTGCACAAATACTTTGAACTGGGTGCAACATTTTGTATGAATTTGGTGCAGGGAAGGTCAACGAATATCACAAAACAGAAAGATAAATAGTGACTTAAAAAGAGACAGCACAGTACTCGTACAGGGCTATGGTCTTGGGATGAAATCCCACTAAGGACATCATCTACAAGGATTTTGTATGCTCTCCCCATATTTCTGTGGGTTCCCCCTGGTTCTCATTTTCCTCCCAAATTACAAAGACATATTGGTAGGGAATAGCATTGAGCGATACCTTCCGATATGCATTGGTATCGGTATCGGATAGTATTGGCCGATACCGGCAAAATATCGGATCTCGCCGATACCGATACCAATGCATTTCAAAGGGACGCAAAGTATCGGAATGGTTCCCAGGGTCTGAAGGAGAGGAAACTCTCCTTCAGGCCCTGGGAACCATATTCATGTGTAAAATAAAGAATTAAAATAAAAAATATGGATATACTCACCTCTCCGGCGGCCCCTGGACCTTACCGCCGTAACCGGGAGCCTCCGTTCCTAAGAATGAGCGCGTGAAGGACCTGCGATGACGTCGCGGCTTGTGATTGGTCACGTGAGCGGTCACATGAGTGCTCACGCGACCAATTAGAAGCCGCGATGTCATCGAAGGCCCTTCATGCGCTCATTCTTAGGAACGGAGGCTGCCGGTTACAGCGGTAAGATCCAGGGGCCACCGGAGAGGTGAGTATATCCATATTTTTTATTTTAATTCTTTATTTTACACATGAATATGGTTCCGATACCGATTCCCGACATCACAAAAGTATCGGAACTCGGTATCGGAATTCTGATACCGCAAGATATCAGATTGCTCAACACTAGTAGGGAACTTAGATTGTGATTGTGAGCCCCAATGGGGACAAAGATGAAATTGTTTGTACAACAAGGTAGAATTAATGCGGGTACACTTAAAAATAAATGTATTGAGCACTAGATATTCTAATAATTTCATTCTTTCTATACAAAATGATAAGTGGCAAACACATATTGCTTTAATACATTGACTGTAAGTAAACTGTATGGCTTATAATTCAGAAATTAGCATAAATGAACGTTAAGCGAATGCAAACAAGACCTCACAACACAGCATGGATATTATTACCACATGGTAACAGCCAGAAGGGCAGAAGCTTCAAAATGTTCAGTTGAAGTAACAGCAGGCAATTGAGCTGATTCCCGCTGTTTTGAAAATCCTTTTTAAGATTTTTTTTTATTATATAAAAAAGGCAATTGAATATTTTGGCAATCAGACAAGCTATAAAATAAATTATAGATATGAAAATTCCAAAGAAGATGTAAACTACAGGCAACAAAGAATGGGGTGATTTCTTCACCGTTGACGACACACTAAATAAAGTTCTTAAATTTTTCTATAACATTATGCATTCTGTGTGTTTAACATTTTTGCATGTAAAATGTTAACTATGGTAACTGGTGACTTTTTGCCACCTATTAAATAGATTATTTTGGTGTCTTGCACGATAGTTTGCACTTATCATAAATCTGTAAAATCTAGACTACACATTTGCACGCTATACAAAAGTCTCCATGGTAACAGACTACAAACAAACTGTGTAGTCTGATCCTGTAGTCATAAAATTTAAAGAGATTCCAGGACTCATGAACTCAGGCTTTTCATCCAAAAAACACAAACTGGTAATCCTATTAGGACAAATTTAAGCCCATCCCAGACCTTAATTGTTGATGAAAGCCTTAAGGTACCTTCACACTCAGCAATTTTACAACGAGAACGACAATGATCCGTGATGTTGCAGCATCCTGGTTAGCGATCCCGTTGTGTTTGACACGCAGCAGCAATCTGGATCCCGCTGTGATATTGCTGGTCGGAGCTAGACGTCCAGAACTTTATTTCGTCGTCAGGTCGGCGTGTATCGTCATGTTTGACAGCAAAAGCAACGATGCCAGCAATGTTTTACATGGAGCTAACGACCTGTGAGAATGATAAATGAGTCACCGTTACGTCACTGGATCGCTCCTGCATCGTTCTGGAGCTGCTGTGTTTGACGTCTCTACAGCGACCTAAACAGCGACGCTCCAGCGATCTAGTTTAGGTCGGCTCGTTGTCTAGATCGCTGCAGCGTCGCTGAGTGTGACGGTACCTTTAGCATGGGCTGAAATGTACGCTAATTGGATTATTGTGTTTAATGGATTAAAAGCCTGATTCAATTTGTGAGTGCTGAGATCTCTTTGAATTTTATACATTGTATTTTCCTGGAGCACTACTTCACATATGGAGTGCTGATCCAGTGATAAAGTGATCCTACAGTCATGACCCTTACAATCTGTCCTTGTCCCCTTTAGTGTGAAGCTAAAAGGGACTATGACTGCAAGGTCAGACCATGCAGGGTTAGCATAGTATATCTATAAAAAAAAAAAAAGCAGATTTTTTTAAATCAAGTCTAATTGCATTTTTTAAGCAGGTAAAATAGTGTTTATACCCTTCAATATATCTTTTATCATTTTGAAATCCAATGGTCCAAATCCAGAGATCTAGGCAAATAAGTTGCTACTCAGTTTTTGCTTATAATAAATGACTTTTTTCCCCCAAAATGTAAAGTTTAATTGTATTTCCAATGATTTCATTACAGGAGCACAATCTTCCGAGCACTAAAATTCATCCTTTGTATCTCTGAGGTTGATACAAAATTATGAAGTGTGAAATGGAAATGACAAAATGAGAGATGCACATTGCGAGGCATCACTTAGCAACTCCAAATACTGTACATAGACAACGGCTATTTAGACTGAAATGGATAATATGAAAGACCCTGGAAAGTACAAGAGTCCTGAATTATTCTTTAAGTATATCATTATGTTGTCAGAAATAATGCATAGCAGAAAAGAGCAATCTATCAATATAAATGCATCGAATCCATAGTAGATGAGGAGGGGTGCTAGCAATAATTCGGTTTCTTTAATAGGAAAAGTGAAAAAGCCACACAAATAATGTTAGAGATCAGCTTACATATGGCTTACACTATTTAAAAGGAACTACTCACTTTAAGAGGTTGTGTCGTGTTTTAAGGGGAATTTGTCATTAAAAACCTATACACTGGCAACTTCCCCTTTCATTTAAAATAAGCTCTGGGGGCAGATTCTTGAGGAGATCTATGCCTGACCCATAATTCTTATCAGCTCATTTACTTATTAAAATAAAACATGGATTTCCCTGGAATAAGACATCAGATTGCAGAAATAAAGGTATAATTTTATTAATCTTTCTATGATGTACATGCCCATATAGGCAGCTTAGGAGGGTTGATTCCATTTTAAAATTATCACCAGAAATAAGCGAATCTGCAGAAATTCGGCCTGGAAATCAAATTCTCATTTATTTGTTTGATGCAATTAGAATTCGGCTCAGTCCCTGTATACGGGTTTGCTTGCTGGTGCTCTCTTGGAGGAATTCCGGTCTTGGTCCAGGGGGGTTTCCCTGTGGGCCTACTTGTTTGAAGTCACCAATAAAGATTTACAATTTACCTTACGTCCTTGTCCGGCTGGTTCCTAGGGTTCAGCTTCCACAGTATACTATGTGGTCCAGTGGGTTCACTATCCCCTTTCTGCCTGCCTCAGAGTGACAGATGAACCCCGCTGATACACCATTTTATGCCCAAAGGGAACTAGCCAGTCTGCTACAAAGTCAGGACCAACTGGTGACTTTCATGCAGACGCTGGATGCTCGTAGCAGTTCCCTTCAGGCTGCTGAACTCAACAATGCTACCCAACTTGCAGATGTACATCTGGAATTTGACCGGCAACACGAGATGCAGACCTGGATGCTGAATTTCATGTCTTCACCAGTCTGCAAATAGCTGCCACCCCTCCTTCTGTTTAAGTTCCAGTACTTAATCCGGAGGTCGTTGCTGCATCCGGTCCAGCTCCTCGCCTCTGCAAATCCACTCAGTATTCTGGTGATCCTAAGCTGTGCAGGGGGTTTCTCAATCAGTGTCAGTTGCACTTTTAGTTGTTGCCCCAGCAGTATCCAACAGACATAGCTAAAGTGGCATTCTTAGATTCCCATTTGGAGGGAGAGGCCTTGGCGTGGTTTAATCCCTTACTGAACTGGAATGATCCCATTGTGTCTCATCTCCAAGACTTCCTGGATACCTTCCACAAGATCTTTGACAAGCAAGGAAGAGTGGTGTCGTCGATGGAGGCTCTCTTCAATCAACAACAATGTTCTCTCTCGGTCAGTCAATATGCCATCCAGTTTCGTACTCTGGCTTCTGAGTTACAGTGGACCAATGTATATATAGTAAATAATTTGGCACTCAACTTATTTGTGGCTCTTGCTTTGAAAAGAGTTTTTTATTGCAGTCCAAAATAAATGTTTTGGTCAAAACGAGACCTTCTTCAGTAAACTGCGTTCAGATATTTTACAAAAAGAACAATAATAAGATACATAATCATGTGTACAACAGAAGGTACAACAAACAAAAACACAAAATATAAAGTAAATCTCATATCAAATAGGTACGTTGTGGTGAAGGTGAGGGTAGGGAAAATGAGGAGAGGAGAGAAGGAGTATATTACATACCCGACTGCTCTTGTGGTAAGTATAGTAGGTGTCACTGTACATCAATATAGGTCCATATGTGTGGGGTCTAGCCCTGAGAGACCTATAGGGAGCGTAGTCTCCCTAGAAACATAAGAATGAACTTTGGAAGGAGGTACAGAACACAAGTGACGTAAAGAGTGTACTGATCATAATGGTATACTAACCAGGTGTAGCAATGCGTCTAATGTGTCATTAAGGCCTGAGGCTTCAGATTTGTAATGAGAAAATAACTGTAATGTAACATATGGATATGAATAAATATCAATCCTGATGTGAAGAGTACATAAAGTGTAAAAGATAGTGGAGATAGTATCTCACCTAGTATGAATCACTGGGCGTGGACGGAGCTGGTGTAGCTATACGTCTAAATGTGACATCCAGGCATGAGGCTACAGATTTATAATAAGACAATAGCTGTAATGAAGCATATAAATAAATGCCAACCCTAGTGTGAAGGGCACATGTGATATAAAAGAGAGTGGAGATAACATCTCACCTAATATGAATCACAGGCGTGGATGAAGTAGGTGTCGTTATACGTCTAACGTGACATCAAGGCACAAGGCTTCAGGTTGTAGTAAGACAATAGCTGTAATGCAGCATATAAATAAATGCCAACCCTAGTGTGAGGGGTACATATGGTATAAAAGAGTGGAGATAGCATCTCACCTAATATGGATCACTATGAATGGGTAATATAAGGGCCAGACCTAAAATCATATATAAATCGTATATAAATGCAATGTAACAACAATATTGCAAGAGCCAGAATTATATACATAATATGCAGCTCACTCAGTTAGTGGAGTACAGTAAGATGCGTCACTTAGATTAAGGAGGGCGTACTCGGCAAATTGGCGTGCCTGTAATATATATGTAAGATAATAGTGCGGTCTCTAAGATACATGCGAAATGAAGGTAATGCTTATCCAGATGTGTCTGTAATGTAGCATCTCTAACGTGGTGTCCTCCGCTGGTTAGATAATGTGAGGGCATACTGAATGTGACTAAGTAGGCTGGGGGCGGGACCAATGGTGATACTGTAACCGGAAGTGCATCATCAACGGTCTGCAGGAAAAAGTGGTCCTTGAAAATAAAGAAGTTCTTTGTAAGTACCAGTGTCAATAAGTCAAGACAAAGATATATGATGTCAGGATTAAGTTGTGAGGTGGTAAGTAGATGTTTCACACTAGAGATACCCTGGGAGTGTGGGATCGAGGTGTAGAGATCTTTTACGTCAAGGGAGACTAGTATTGAGTCTCCTGGAAGGGAAGTGAGTTTCTGTAGTTCGTGTAAAAATTCGCCTGTATCAAGTAAGAACAATGGTAATTTATATATGATAGGAGTAAGGATTTTCTCCAGAAAAATTGTAAGTGGTGAAAGAATTGACTCCGTGGAGGCCACAATGGGTCGACCCGGGGGATGTTCAAGGTTTTTATGAACCTCGGGTAGTATGTAGAATACCGATATGATGGGGTGGGTTTTAGTTAGATAGTCACGCGTCTTTTCATCAATCACACCTCTATGGACATAGGGGATCCGGGTGTCCCTAATCAGGTTCCTAATCATGGCAGTGGAGTCTGATGTTAGTTGTAAATAGACAGTGCTATCATTGAGTTGTCGATAGACTTCCTTAATGTAGTCAGACTTATTCATGCCTACAATTGCCCCGCCTTTATCGGCTGGCTTGATCACTATGTCTTTGTCACTGCGTAGTGATTGTAAGGCTTGAAAATCAAGAGCACTTAGATTAGGAGAGGTGTGCAACTTGTGTCCTTCGATATCCTGTCGAAGTTTAACGAAAGCCTGATCGACAAAGCCGATAAATGTCTCTATGGCATGGGAACCCCTAGGAGGTCTGCACGAACTCTTTTTGTGTAGGCCTAAACTTAGAGAAGAAATAAGTGAGTCTGTAGGACTCGAGGATGGGGTAGAGAGTGTATCAGAGGATTCAAAATGCACGAGTAATCTCAGACGGCGATAGAAGCGGTGTAAGTCCATGTCCATATCAAAGGTATTAAATCTGTATGAGGGACAGAATGAAAGTCCCTTCTGCAGTAAGCCATGTTCTGTAATACTGAGAGTCCTTGATGATATATTAATAACTAGCAGTGAGTTACCTGAGATCGAGTCACTCTGTAGAATTCTGTGTCTCTTTTTCCATTGGCTCCTGCAGGTCCTCTTCTTCTTTGCTGTCGTAATCTTCTTTGGCTTAAAAAATTCCCAGGTCCGCTGAAGGTGTCACATCTGTCAGATTCGGAACCTGAAGTAGAGGGATCGCTAGAAGAGCGGTAATCGGACCTTATAGTATTGGGACGAGAAGAGGATCTATCCTGCCAGTGGAAGACCTGATTATTTTCGTAATCTTCAGAGTCCAGTTCAGAGTTGGGAGCCCTTAAAACGGACTTATACACAAAGCCTACTGACAAAAATAGTCTTTTACACTTTCAGAGTCTTCACCTTATCGCTACTAAAAAATCCATTCCCCGGTCCCAGTTTAAAAGAGTACAAAGAATAGTGACGGAACCAAATCTCTTGAGAACCAGAATGGATGAAATGTACAACAAATTTAGGGAACGTGGCTACCCCCCTAATTTACTGACTGACGTTATCAATCCTCCAGCTACACCTCATCCATCAGCAAATAAGAGAATTCCATTTGTCCATGTATACCATCCATACGTACATATCCTACATCATACTATCAGACGACATTGGAATATATTACGCACAGCTCACCCGGGCATTCCCGAATTTCAGGAACATTTTTTTCCATGTTACAAACGTCCTGCTAATGTTCGAGACTCTTTAGTCAGGGCCAACTTTGGGGGCACCAAACATGACACTACCCAACGTTTTCTTAATAAACCCAAGAATGGAACTTTCCCGTGCCTGCACTGCAATCAGTGTAACATCGTGATTAGGGGTGATTCCATTTGCCATCCACATTCTGGCAAAAGATATAACATTAAATGTTTTTTGACTAGTTGTGACACTTCTTTTGTAGTATATTCTATCAAGTGTCCCTGCGGTCTTCTTTATATTGGGGAAACTACCCAGTCTATTAAAGACCGCATCTCCAAACACAAGTCTACTATCCGTTGCAGAAAAATGTTGCTGCCGCTCCCATTTCACTTCATTTCCAAAGGACATAACATATCACAGCTCAAATTTCAGGTCTTAGAGCATATCTCGATACCCAGATGGGGGGGTGATAGGATCCACCTCCTGAAGAAAAGGGAAGCCTTTTGGATCCATGAACTTCAGACCCTTGCACAAAGGGCCTTAATAGAGAATACGATCCACTGGCCTTCACCTGATGTTGCATTTTGCTACATACGTACTGACTCCTATGAAGATTCAATCTGTTACAGGTCACATATGTACAACTTATGATATACTGTTTAGTGCAGATTATTCTACCTCTCAGACTTACAGATTTGGGCGTATTGTGTTATAATACATTGCCCTTATGATGTTACTAATATATTTGTCTTTTTCTACAGAGTTGCCTATATTGATCACTTCCTGCAA
The DNA here is from genome assembly GCF_051348905.1 of Ranitomeya variabilis. Classification (NCBI taxonomy): domain Eukaryota; kingdom Metazoa; phylum Chordata; class Amphibia; order Anura; family Dendrobatidae; genus Ranitomeya; species Ranitomeya variabilis. The sequence goes on from NC_135233.1 coordinate 1,059,067,236, forward strand.
GTCACCTCCTGGTCTCTCCCTACCCTTGGACTCTCCCCTCCTCCATTCCCCACCCGCCTGATCTTTAGTCTTCATGGCTTCAATTTTTTCATATTACAACCACTATCCCTCCAGTACATCTAGGCACTGTGCGTCTACATTCCCTTTAGCCCCATTTTCCTTATTTCTTTTTTTCCATTCGGCTTCTAATATCCCAGGCTGTGTCTCCAGACACCGGCGATCATGTGACTATTTCATGTCACATTACTCGCTTTAGGATCGCACATCTGTGACATATTCTCCTTTAGTCACTAATTATAAGCGTCTCCACGCTAGTTTCCTAGATACTGCGATCATGTGACCACCTTTAGATTACTACCTACAGTTACCATGACCACGGAGCATGCCCAGTGTTAGCGGATGATCGCGTCACCGTTGATGACGCACTTCCGGTTACGGTATCACCATTGGTCCCGCCCCCAGCCTACTTAGTCACATTCAGTATGCCCTCACATTATCTAACCAGCGGAGGACACCACGTTAGAGATGCTACATTACAGACACATCTGGATAAGCATTACCTTCATTTCGCATGTATCTTAGAGACCGCACTATTTTCTTACATACACTGTGTTCCAAATTATTATGCAAATTGGATTTAAGTGTCTTAAAGATTTAATTGTTTTGTTTTTCAAATAAACTCGTGGATGGTATTGTGTCTCAGGGTTCAATGAATCACTGAAATCAATCTTAAACACATGTGATAATTAGTTTTCCAGGTGATTCTAATTAAAGGAAAACTACTCAAAAATGATGTTCCACATTATTATGCAGGTCACAGGTTTCAAGCAATATGGGAAATAAAAAGGATCTATCTGCTGCTGAAAAGCATTAAATAGTGCAATGCCTTGGACAAGGTATGAAAAAATTAGATATTTCACGAAAACTTAAGAGTGATCATCATACTGTGATGAGATTTGTGACTGAAACAGAGCACAGACAGAGTTCATGCAAATGAAGGCATAATGAGGAAGTTTTCTGGCAGACAAATTCATTGGATTAAGAGAGCAGCTGCCAAAATACCATTACAAAGCAGCAAACAGTTATTTGAAGCTGCTGGTGCGTCTGGAGTCCCTCGAACCTCAAGGTGGAGGATCCTTCAAAGGCTTGCTGTGATGCATAATCCTACTATTCGGCCACCCTTAAACAGTGTTCACAAGCAGAAACGGTTGCAGTGGGCCCAGACATACATGAAGTCTAATTTTCAAACAGTCTTGTTTACTGATGAGTGTCGAGCAACTCTGGACGGTCCAGATGGATGGAGTAGTGGATGGTTGGTGGATGGCCACCATGTCCCAACAAGGCTGCGACGTCAGCAAGGAGGTGGAGGAGTCATGTTTTGGGCTGGAATCATGGGGAACCAGCTGGTAGGGCCCTTTAAGGTTACTGAAGGTGTGAAAATGACCTCAGCAAAGTAAATAGAGTTTCTGACTGACAACTTTCTTCCATGGTCTAAAAAGCAGAAACATGCCTTCAGGAACAAAATCATCTTCATGTATGACAATGAATACCTCTGAGTAATTGGCTGCTATGGGCATAAAAAGAGATAAACTCATGGTGTGGCCACCATCTTCCCCTGACCTCAACCCTATAGAGAACCTTTGGAGTATCATCAAACAAAAGATCTATGAGGGTGTGAGGCAGTTCATATCAAAACAGCAGCTCTGGGAGGCTATTCTGACTTCATTCAAAGAAATACAAGCAGAAACTCTCCATAAACTCACAAGTTCAATGGAAGCAAGAATTGTGAAGGTGATATCAATGAAGGGCTCCTATGTTAACATGTAACTTGGCCTGTTAGGATGTTTGGGAGTTAAATAGCTTTTTTGTTCAGTGAATGTGACCTCCTAATGCTGCAAATTCCACAAATGAGCATTTTCAGTTCTTTAAAACATATCAAATGTTTAGAAATACTACTGTGCCTAATAATTTGGAACAGTGCATTTTAAGTTTTCATTCATTTTGGAGATTATACTGTTATCATTGGGAGGTTTCTTCAATGAAATTCGATGTATACTCTAACGGGTGATGACTTTTATTAGACTGACTGTCATTTGCACCAACCATTTAGGAAAATCCGAGAAAAATGTCATTTGCATAATAATTTGGAACATAGTGTATATATTACAGGCACGCCAATTTGCCAAGTACGCCCGTTGATGACGCACTTCCGGTTACGGCATCACCATTGGTCCCGCCAACCAGAACAAGATGTCCGTGTGGTTTTCTTTCAGAGTAGCGCTACGTCACATCCGGTTTCGCGGTCCCGCCTTCTATCCACCTGACTTCCGTTCCTCGTGTTATTTAAACACACAGGACGATACACACCCAAGACTAGCGGTGGATACCGTGTTTGGAGGCCGTGCCCTTCACCTCACATACCGGCGCTATCAGGTAATATGATTCTACATTACTTCTTACATGCTAGCTTGAGCGCTTTTAATTTTAACAGCGTTGTTCCCCTCTTTTTAGCCTGTGGGTGCTCTATTGTTGACTGTGCTCATCGCCCCACCACTACAGCACTTTATTTAAGGTATCTACTCCTTTATAAATGAACTTTACAGTTTCCATTTGGCCACCATCTCCTGGTAGGCTCCTATAGTCTCACCACATTTCCTCTATTGTTGCTCCACAGCTACATTTAACCCTATCATTAATGCCCCAAGGTGTGGCGGCGCTCTTGTTAGTATTACATATATACCCCAACCATCCCTCCTTCCCTCCAGTCTCATTTATCCTCATTTTCCTTTTTACACCATACCAGGCACACTTCGTGTTACTTTTTCTCCTGCATGAACTCTGCCATATTTGCTATAATTAAGCACGATACGTTATTTTTTCTTCTGCTCTATCGGCTTTTTTATGTACTCACTGTTACCTGTTATGGTTCTCAATGGCAAGAGAACATAGCCCAGCAAACATAAGTACTAGCTCTTGGAAGGATGGAAACTAAACTGACCATGAACTAAACCTGCCGCACAACTAACAGTAGCCGGGTAGCGTTGCCTACGTTTTTTATCCCTAGACGCCCAGCGCCGGCCGGAGGACTAACTAATCCTGGCAGAGGAAAATATAGTCCTGGCTCACCTCTAGAGAAGTTTCCCCGATAGGCAGACAGAGGCCCCCACATATATTGGCGGTGATTTTAGATGAAATGACAAACGTAGCATGAAAATAGGTTTAGCAAAATTGAGGTCCGCTTACTAGATAGCAGGAAGACAGAAAGGGCACTTTCATGGTCAGCTGAAAACCCTATCAAAATACCATCCTGAAATTACTTTAAGACTCTAGTATTAACTCATAACATCAGAGTGGCAATTTCAGATCACAAGAGCTTTCCAGACACAGAAACGAAACTACAGCAGTGAACTGGAACAAAATGCAAAAACAAACGAGGACTAAAGTCCAACTTAGCTGGGAGTTGTCTAGCAGCAGGAACATGCACAGAAAGGCTTCTGATTACAATGTTGACCGGCATGGAAGTGACAGAGGAGCAAGGTTAAATAGCGACTCCCACATCCTGATGGAAACAGGTGAACAGAGGGGATGATGCACACCAGTTCAATTCCACCAGTGGCCACCGGGGGAGCCCAAAATCCAATTTCACAACAGTTACCTCACCACGCACTGTGCAGAGCTATTTACCTCAATACCACTTCCAACATATTTGATTAAGATACGATTATGTGCTATGACCAATATTCTTCGTTGGTTTGTGTTTGTCATTTTGTATATACTTTCTTTATTTTTGTACTGGTTGTACTTTATATTTTGTTTATTGTTATTTTGCTATTGTAGTGACTGATGAAAGTCCTTATGGACTGAAACGTTTCAAGTGCTACAAATAAATCAAACCCACCGTTGCTTAAGTTGAGTGCTAGACTTCTTTTTTACTTTGATGTCACGTTAGACTTATAACGACACCTGCTTCATCTACGCCTAGTGATTCATATTAGGTGAGATGTTATCTCCACTTTCTTTTATATCACATGTGCCCCTCACACTAGGGTTGGCATTTATTTATATGCTTCATTACAGCTATTGTCTTATTATAAATCTGTAGCCTCATGCCTGGATGTCACATTTAGACGTATAGCTACACCAGCTCCGTCCACGCCAAGTGATTCATACTAGGTGAGATACTATCTCCACTATCTTTTACACTTTATGTACTCTTCACATCAGGATTGATATTTATTCATATCCATATGTTCCATTACAGTTATTTTCTCATTACAAATCTGAAGCCTCAGGCCTTAAAGGGAACCTGTCACCCCGTTTTTTCCGTATGAGATAAAAATACTGTTAAATAGGGCCTGAGCTGTGCATTGTAATAGTGTATTTTGTGGACCCGGTTCCCCACCTATGCTGCCGAAATACGTTACCAAAGTAGTCGTTTTCGACTGTCAATCAGGCTGGTCTGGTCAGATGGGCGTGGTGTCTTCCCCCAGATCTTGCTTAGTTTTCCGTTGGTGGCGTAGTGGTGTGCGCATGTCCAAAGTCCCGAATCCACTGCACAGGGGAGTGAAAAGAGCGCGATGTGTGCTATTTCATTGGTGATCGTGGGGGCGGCCATCTTCCTTTAGCCGCGCGTGCGCAGAATCGGCGCTCTGCTGGCCGCGGCTTCAGGAAAATGGCCGCGGGATGCCGCGCGTGCGCAGATGGAGATCGCGGCGGCCATTGTCCTGAAGCAGAGATGTGAGCGGAGAAGGCGGCGGCTCCGTACCATGAGAAAGGGAAGCCACCTCGGGCACGACCAGCTGCTGCTCCCCGACAAATGCTCCGGGGGGTTCGTGGCCAGGGGCGGCGCTGTGGTTGGCGCAGGAGGCGGCGGATACCTGCACGTCCTGCCCTCCCCCGGCCCGGTGCACCATCCCCTGCACGGACTGTGCGCTCCGGAGCAGCAAGCAGCGGCCAGCTTCATCAACTCCACCCCGCATGGACCCGCCGCCAGAGCCGGCCTACTGCAGCCTGCACTGGGGCGCCCTCCGGCGAAGCGATGATTAGAACTTGGAGATGGAAGTCAACAGTATCTTTCTGAAGGATTAAAAACACCAAAAGGCAAAGGAAGAGCCACTGTATTCTGTCCCGACAGCCCAAAAACTCCAAAATCACCTCTGGAAAAAACAAGATATGACACCTCACTTTTTTTTTTATTTTTTACATTTACACTGGTAACCAGGGTAAACATCGGGTTACTAAGCGCGGCCCTGCGCTTAGTAACCCGATGTTTACCCTGGTTACCAGGGGACTTCGCACAGTTGGTCGCTGGAGAGCTATCTGTGTGACAGCTCTCCAGCGACCACACAGGTTTTTTTTCCTATGTAAGACATACCCCGAAAGTAAGACATAGTGGGACTTTTGAGTGGTAAAAGAATGTAAGACACTGTCTTACTTTTGGGGAAACACGGTAGGAGAGAGGAGTGGCTAACCGAGCACAGCTGAAAGCAGGAATTTCCACATGGCCTATTAACCCCTGTCCTGCTGAAAGAAAACAAAACACTTAATACACAGGAGAAGTGCTTCTTCTCAGAGATGAAGCAGAAGCCATCAGATGCCGTCTTCTGGTACTGCTCTGTCATGGTAACTGTACCCCCCCCTTCTATGAGGGACCTCCGGAACCTCAGGACCTGGTTTATCTTGGTGGGCCGCATGAAAGGCCCGAACCAGTCTGGTTGCATGAACGTCAGAAGCTGGAACCCACATCCTCTCCTCAGGACCGTACCCCTTCCAATGCACCATGTATTGAAGTGACCGACGAACAAGAAGAGAATCTAAGACCTTTGCTATCTGGAACTCCAGATTACCATCGACAATGACAGGAGAAGGTGGCAGAGGTGAAGATAATGCAGATGCCACTTACTTCTTGAGAAGAGAATGGTGAAACACATTGTGGATTTTAAAAGTAGGTGGCAGAGCAAGGCGGAATGCTACCGGTTTGATGACGGCTAGGATCTTATAGGGACCAATAAACCTGGGACCCAATTTCCAAGATGGAACCTTTAGCTTAATGTTCCTTGAGGACAGCCACACCAAGTCACCAACACTCAGGTCCGGACCCACCAAACATCTCCGATCAGCCACACTCCTATATTTGGAGCCCATTTTTTGCAAATTATTAATCACCCCCTGCCAAATCGTAGAAATAGAAGAAGAGAACCATTCCTCCTCCAGTAAACCAGAAAGGCGATCACCATTGAACGAACTAAACTGCGGATTATACCCATATGCCCCAAAAAATGGGGACTTACCAGTTGGTTCCTGACAGCGATTATTAACTGCAAATTCAACCAACGGTAAGTAGGTCACCCAGTCCTCCTGATTCTCAGATACAAAACATCTAAGATTTGTCTCTAAATTCTGATTAACCCGTTCAGTCTGCCCGTTAGACTGTGGGTGAAACGCCGAAGAAAAAGACAAATGGATCCTCAGACGGGTTCAAAACGCCCTCCAAAATTTGGAGATAAACTGCACCCCCCGATCAGAAACAATATCTGTAGGAATCCCATGCAGTCTTATTATTTCCCTGATGAAGATTTGCGCCAGAGTTTTGGCATTAGGCAAAGCTGGCAAAGCAATAAAATGAGACATTTTACTGAACCTGTCCACCACCACCAGGATTACAGTGTTCCCTGCAGACACAGGTAGATCCATAATAAAATCGACCGACAAATGAGTCCAAGGTCTGCTGGGAATCTCCAAAGGTAGGAGAGCCCCTGACAGATGAGTATGTGAAGTCTTAGAACATGCACAGATATTGCAGGCGGCGACATACTCCTGAACATCCTTATAAGCACCTGGCCACCAAAAACGCCGAGTAAGTAGATCCGCGGTAGCCTTAATCCCTGGATGTCCAGCCTGCACCGTATCATGATGTTCACTGAGGATTCTAAGACGGAGATTCACTGGTACAAACAGTTTACCAAGAGGACAGGTAGCAGGGGCATCCCCCTGAGCATCCGCCACCTCTCTTTCAAGATCGGAGCATATGGACGCCATCACTACCCCTTTTTGTAGTATAGGTACCGGTTTGCACTTATCGCCTCCCCCAGGAAAGCAACGGGACAAAGCATCTGCCTTAACATTTTTGCTTCCCAGCCTAAAAGTAACAAAAAAGTTAAATCTGGTAAGGAACAAAGCCCATCTTGCCTGACGAGGTGTAAGATGTTTTGCCGACTCCAAGTAAACCAGATTCCTATGGTCAGTGATCACCATCACAGGGTGAACCGCTCCTTCCCAGAAATGATGCCACTCCTCAAATGCCCATTTGATAGCTAAGAGTTCCGATTACCAATATCATAGTTTCTCTCAGCAGGAGACAGTTATTTAGAAAAGTAAGCGCATGGTTGCCATTTACCAGGAGACGCACCTTGCGATAATACAGCCCCCGCTCGCACCTTGGATGCATCCACCTCCACAATGTATGGCTGAGTGACATCAGGCTGAAAAAGAATCAGCGCAGAAGCAAAACACCCTTTCAAAGTGTCAAATGCCTCCCTGGCAGGACTGGACCACTTGGAGAAGTCCGTCCCCTTTTTAGTCATATCAGTGAGTGGTTTAGCTACTACTGAAAAGTTCTTTATGAATTTACGGTAGTAATTGGCAAAACCCCAAAACCTTTGTAAGGCCTTCAAATCCTCAGGATGATCCCATTCCAATACCACCTGGACTGTCGCCGGATCCATGCGAAAACCGGTGGCAGATAATATATATCCAAGGAAAGGGATCTCCTCAACCGAGAAAATGCACTTTTCAGGTTTGACATACAATTTATTGTCACTCACGAAGTATCAGTAGGACTTGTCTGACATGTTGCTGTTGTGACTCAAGGGCAGGTGAGTACACAAGAATGTCATCCAGGTAGATAACAACAAACCTGCCTACAAGGTGACTAAAGATGTCATTAATAAAGTGCTGGAAGACGGCGGGCACTTTCGTCAACCTAAAAGGCATCACTAGATTCTCGTAGTGTCCTTCTGGTGTATTGAACGCAGTCTTCCACTCATCACCCTCCTTAATGTGGATAAGATTGTATGCCCCCCTGAGGTCCTTTTTAGAGAACCATTTTGCCCCAACAATTTGATTAAAAAGGTCAGGTATAAGAGGTAGCGGATACGGATCACAGACTGTGATAGCATTAAGCTCCCAGAAAACCAGGCAAGGACATAACCTGCCATCCTTCTTCTTTACAAAAAATAACCCTGCAGCAAGGGGAGAAGAGGAAGGTCGGATATGGCCCTTAGCCAGACTTTCTGTAATATAGTCCTTCATGGCCTGCCTTTCTGGACCTGAGATGTTATAGAGTCTGCTTTTGGGCAGCTTGGCACCAGGAACCAGATTGATGGCACAATCATAAGGACGATGTGGGGGAAGCTCTTGGCTCCCCTGCTCAGAAAACACATCCACGAAGTCTGACAGGTAATGGGGCACAGATTGGGTATCCACCCTTGCCAACAGTGTACCCAAACAGTGTCCTTGACAGTATGTACTCCACTTTACCACTTCCTGTGTCTGCCAATCAATTACTGGATTGCGCAGAGCGAGCCAAGGAAGTCCCAGTACCACAGGTGAGGGCAGTCCCTCAAGCACATAACATTTTAACACCTCAGAGTGTATGGCCCCTACCTGTAGCCGTAAGTCATGGACTACCTGCGTGAAGTTCCCCTGCCTTAAAGGACCGGAATCGATAGCTATAATGGGTATAGGTCTGGACAAGGTTTGTGAGACAAGGCCTTGGTCCCAGACGAACCCTGCGTCGACCAAATTAAACCCCGCCCCACTGTCCAAGAAAGCGGACACATCAACCTTATTTTCACCCACATATAAAATAGCTGGAAGGAAAAAACGAGTCTTTCCCACAGAGGTTATGAGTACACCCGAGTTGCCTACCTCCCCGCAACCTGGGCTCTCTAGTTTTGTTTAAACAAGTGACGGGTAGGACATGTGCCCACAAAATGACCTTTCTTGCCACAACAAAAGCACTCTCCCCCTTACGCCAAATTAATGCAAGTTTGCTAGGTTGGGACGCTGCACCCACTTGCATGGGTTCCACAGTAGAATCAGTACTGGTCACGCTCAAACTTGGACCTCCTGCCCCCAGAGGTGTCTCCTTATGCCTCTGGCGAAGACGGCGATCAACCCGGATCACCAGAGACATGGCCGTCTCAAGGGAATCCGGAGTCTCATAGAGAGCTAAAGCATCCCTTACTCTTACGGAGAGACCCTCGCAGAACTGACTACAGAGGGCCGGGTTATTCTACCTAGTGTCAGTGGCCCACTGCCGGAACTCGGAGCAGTATTCCTCCGCTAGACGGTTTCCTTGCTGAAGTTAGCGCAGAGACGACTCAGCCAAGGAGACATGATCAGGGTCATCATACACTAAGCCCAAAGCCTGGAACAAGCCCTCTTCTGACTGAAGTGACTGCGAGGCAGATGGAAGAGAAAATGCCCATGCTTGCGGGTCCCCCTGTAGGAGCGAGATAACAATCCCCACCCGTTGCTCCTCTGTACCAGAGGATACCGGACGCAGCCGGAAATAAAGTTTGCAGGCCTCCCGGAACACAACAAACTTGTCCCACCCTCCGGAGAACCTGTCTGGCAGCGCAACCTTGGGCTCCACAATGGTTTATTTGGAAAGCTAAATCCCCACACCAGACGTAGCAGAGTGCTGTGAAACCACCGTGAGTAAATCCGCCACCTCCAGACTGAGCTGCTGCAACTGCCCTGTCAGTGCTGTAATAGGATCCATAATGGATCAGAAAATGCTTTCGGGTCTGAAATAATGTCACGATTGGACTGGCAAGTAAACTGGGACCAGGGGAACCTTTCCTGGCCCTAGCTCTAGGGGGCGCCGTAACTCGCCCTGTTCCCAGGGATACCTCAGATGGTGAGGATGCCGAGGCCTCCGCCCTAGCCCTGTCTCCTGACTGCCACCCTGCGTCTGTCCCCCTCCCCACCCGGGGAAGAGAGGCGCTACCATGTACAACAGTACACCAACCCGACAAACAGGGGAACGAAGACAAGGGTAAAAAGAAAACTCCACTCACACAAAATATGCTCTCACAAATAACAGAGGTATCCACCAGGGTGTGAAGGACGGGGAGAGTAAATAAGGCAGGTAAGGATGAGGAATTTTCCAAGCGTACAAACCATACAACTGTCGCACAATAAATTCCTCCAGCTCTCCAAACACCAGCTCCTCAATACTCCAGGTCTATCTAGCAAGTGCTATTTCAGACAAAGATGTGACCAGAAGGCTTAGCTTATATAGGAGAGAGGAGTGGCTAACCAAGCACAGCTGAAAGAAGGAATTTCCACATGGCCTATTAACCCCTGTCCTGCTGAAAGAAAACAAAACACTTTTAATACACAGGAGAAGTGCTTCTTCTCAGAGATGAAGCAGAAGCCTTCAGACGCCGTGGTCTTCTGGTACCGCTGTGTCGTAGTAACTCCGTGACATTTACTTTATATTTTGTGTTTTTGTTTGTTGTACCTTTTGTTGTACACATGGTTATGTATCTTATTATTGTTCTTTTTGTAAAATATCTAAACGCAGTTTACTGAAGAAGGTCTCGTTGACCGAAACGTTTATTTTGGACTGCAATAAAAAACTATTTTCAAAGCAACAGCCACAAATAAGTTGAGTGCCAAATTATTTACTATATGCTTACTGGTTTGGGGAACCTATCTTGTGCACCAACACAGCTGTGCCACGATATATATTTCACTACAGTGGACCAATGAACCTTTGATTGGAGTCTTCCAACATGGACTATCCGGGAGACTAAAAGACGAATTGGCGGTTTGGGAGCTACTCGATACCTTGGATGACTTAATCTCTCTTGCAATCCAAATTGATCACCGCCTACAGGATCAGACCAAGGAAAGAACCCATGAAAGGCATTCCCTCATCTAGCTCCATCCTTCCAAAGCCTCCTCATCCTGTCGGTTCCTACTCCAACTTCGGTCTTCAAGCCTATGGAGGTCGACTGCATCAATTTGGATGAACGTAATTGTGGGAAGAGGTTTGCCAAAAAACTGTGCCTATACTGTGGGAGTGCTACCCATTTTTGTGGCCGGTGTCCCAAAAGGCTGGAAAACTTCATAGCCTAGGTCAGGTAAGACAGGCCTTCCTAGGTAAGAGTGATTCCTCTCTATCCCTTACTGTCTCAATGCAGGTGTTGACTGGAGGGGAGAGATTTTCCGACAGCATACTTGAATTCCGGTTCTGCAGGTAATTTCGTGCAGCAAGCTGTGGCTCTTCGGTTTGGGATTCCAGTTGTTCCTTTGCAGCATCCTTGTCTTATCACCTCCATAGACAGAAGACCACTGCAGGACTATATCTTGGGCATCACTGAGGAGGTGGAACTTTAGATTGGGGCTTTCCATAAGGAGAGGATCGCCTTCTATGTACTGCCAAACCTTTCTCCTCCATTTCTGCTATATTTTCCCTGGCTTCACATCCACAAGCTGGTTCTGGATTGGCGGACAGAAGACGTTCTTCGTTGGGGAAGTCGTGTCATCATCACTGTCTCACACCTATGCAGCCAGGTTACAGTCCACAACCTCCTCCAGCCCTTCCCGAGTTGCCTGCGGCCTACTGATTCTTTGCAGATGTGGTCAACAAGTGTGAGGCAGAGACCCTACCACCACACAGGCCGTATGACTACCCTATCGATCTCATTCCAGGTTCTACTCCTCCCAGAGGCTGGATTTACCCGCTGTCACCTGTCAAGACTCAAGGTATGGCTGACTACAACAAGGAGAATCTGGCTTGAGGGCTCATTCAGAAATCCTACTCCCCTACTGGTGTGGGGTTCTTCTTTTTGAAGAAGGATGGATCCTTGCGTCATGCAGTGACTATCGAGGTATTAATGCCATTACAGTAAAGAATAAGCATCCTCTGCCTCTTATTCCAGAGCTCTTCGTTCACCTTCATTGATCCAGAATCTTCACCAAGTTGGACTTCCTAGGAGCCTACAATCTTGTCAGGATTCATTCTGGGAATGAGTGGAAACGCCTTCAACACTCGTGACTGACAATATGAATACCGGGTAATGCCTTTTGGGCTAAGTAATGCGCCAGCGGCATTTCAGGAATTTGTCAATGATGTTTTCTGTGACCTTCTCTATGTCTGTGTAGTGGTCTATCTGGATGATATCTTGGTGTTCTCTCCGGATCTCTCTACTCATAGAAGAAATGTCCACCAGGTCCTTCTACAATTGAGGAAGAATCGTCTGTATGCCAAGTTTGACAAGTACCTCTTCGAGCGGAGCTCTCTACTTTTTCTTGGTTACATAATTTCTGTCACAGGTCTTGAAATGGATCCTGAGACGGTGTCGGGTGTTCTCAAGTGGCCATGTGCCGTTGGAGTCATAGCCATTCTGCGATTCCTAGGGTATGCCAACTACTACCGGCAGTTTATCCTGCACTTCTCGGATCTGACCAAACCATTCACTGCTCTGCCTCGAAAAGGGATCCAATCCTAAAGAGTGGCTTCCAGAGGTGGAGTCTTCCTTTTTGACCCTCAAACAAGCCTTCTCTACTGCCCCATTCTCCATAGGCCAATGTTCAATAAGCAGTTCTTCATGGAGGTGGATGCTTCCTCTTCCGAAGCCGGAGCCGTTTTCTTGAAGAAGCTTCCTTCTTGAAAGATGTTGACCTGTGGGTTCTTCTTTAAAGCGTTCTCATTCTGTGAATGCAACTACTCCATTGGTGATAGAGAATTGTTGGCCCTCAAGTTGGCCTTGGAGGAATGACATTATCTCTTGAAGGGTGCAGTTCATCCGGTCATTATCTACACCAATCATAAAAACTTTGCCTACCTTCAGTCGGCTCAGAGGCTTAATCCTCGTCAGGCTAGATGGTCACTATTCTTCACCCGTTTTGACTTCCATCTCCACTTCCGTCCAGCTGAGAAGAACATCAATGCTGATGCTTTATCCAGGTCTTTTATCTCCGATGACCAAGAGGAGGAACCCCACCACATCATTGATCCATCTAGAATGATCACCTTTGCACCAGTCAGGTTGGCTCAAATGCCTCCGGGTAAGATGTTCATTTCTGTTCCGGACAGGAGACATATACTGCTGTGGGGGCATTCTTCTAAACTTGCTGGGCATGCGGGGCTGAGAAAGACCATGCAGCTGATTTTGCGTCACTACTGGTTGCCCAAGATGCATCTAGATGTCTGCGATTTTGTTGCCGCCTGTCCCACATGTATTCCCAATAAGACCCCCATAGGCTTCCCACTGGTCATCTTCTGTCTCTTCCCATGCTGTCTGCCTCCTGGTGGCATATCTGTTATGACCCCAGTGGACAGGGTCTCAGAGGAACGCGTAAGTCTGCAAGATACAAAAATCCAGCTCATAGGGCTGTGGTAACTGGGTTGACCAAATAGCTACTCCTAACGCCAACACTAGAAGTAGCCGGGGATCATGCCTACGGTGATCGCTAGATGACTCGCGCCAGCCGGAGAATCTAACTACCCCTAGGAGAAGAAAACAAAGACCTCTCTTGCCTCCAGAGAAAGGGACCCCAAAGCAAGATACAAGCCCCCCACAAATAATAACGGTGAGGTAAGAGGAAATGACAAACACAGAAATGAACCAGGTTCAGCAAAGAGAGGCCAGCTTACTAATAGCAGAATATAGCAAGATAACTTATCTGGTCAACAAAAACCCTATAAAAATCCACGCTGGAGATTCAAGAACCCCCGAACCGTCTAACGGTCCGGGGGGAGAACACCAGCCCCCTAGAGCTTCCAGCAAAGGTCAGGATACAGATAGGAACAAGCTGGACAAAAATACCAAACAAAACAAAAGCAAAAAGCAAAGAAGCAGACTTAGCTTGAAAAACAGGAACCAGGATCAGAGGACAAGAGCACAACAGATTAGCTCTGATTTCAACGATGCCAGGCATTGAACTGAAGGTCCAGGGAGCTTATATAGCAACGCCCCTGAACTAACGGCCCAGGTGAGGATATAGGAAAAGACAGACGCTCCAGAGTCAAATCACTAATGACCACTAGAGGGAGCAAAAAGCAAAATCACAACAGTACCCCCCCCTTAGTGAGGGGTCACCGAACCCTCACCACGACCACCAGGGCGATCAGGATGAGCGGCGTGAAAGGCACGAACTAAATCGGCCGCATGAACATCAGAGGCGACCACCCAGGAATTATCTTCCTGACCATAGCCCTTCCACCTGACCAGGTACTGAAGCCTCCGCCTGGAGAGACGAGAATCCAAGATCTTCTCCACCACATACTCCAACTCGCCCTCAACCAACACCGGAGCAGGAGGCTCAGCAGAAGGAACCACAGGCACAACGTACCACCACAACAAGGACCTATGAAACACGTTGTGGATAGCAAACGACACAGGAAGATCCAGGCGAAAGGATACAGGATTAAGAATTTCCAATATCTTGTAAGGACCAATAAAATGAGGTTTAAATTTGGGAGAGGAAACCTTCATAGGAACAAAGCGGGAAGAAAGCCACACCAAATCCCCAACACGTAGTCGGGGACCCACACCGCGGCGGCGGTTGGCAAAGCGCTGAGCCCTCTCCTGTGACAACTTCAAGTTGTCCACCACAAGATTCCAGATCCGCTGCAACCTATCCACCACAGAATCCACCCCAGGGCAGTCAGAAGGTTCCACATGACCCGAAGAAAAACGAGGGTGGAAACCAGAGTTGCAGAAAAACGGCGAAACCAAGGTGGCGGAACTAGCCCGATTATTAAGGGCAAACTCAGCTAACGGCAAGAAGGTCACCCAATCGTCCTGATCAGCAGAGACAAAACACCTCAAATAAGCCTCCAAAGTCTGATTAGTTCGCTCCGTCTGTCCATTAGTCTGAGGATGGAAAGCAGACGAAAACGACAAGTCAATGCCCATCCTACTACAAAAGGATCGCCAGAATCTGGAAACGAACTGGGATCCTCTGTCTGACACAATATTCTCAGGGATGCCGTGCAAACTAACCACGTTCTGGAAAAACACAGGAACCAGATCGGAAGAGGAAGGCAGTTTTGGCAAAGGAACCAAATGGACCATCTTGGAGAAGCGATCACATATCACCCAGATAACAGACATGCCCTGAGACACCGGAAGATCAGAAATGAAATCCATGGAGATATGTGT